>NC_139664.1:242013-382013 GCF_951799395.1 Argentina silus | reverse complement strand
GCCCACTGGCTCAGCTGATTGGGTGTCAGAGTGGTCGTAAGATGTGGGTTGATGACGTCATAGAGGAGTGGGTGGCAGTTTGTCCTGTGTGGTTTAAACTCTTTGGAAATCTCAGCAGTGTTTCACCTAGTTTCTTTGTGGTTAGAGAGCAACCATCTCCAAAGCAACCACCGGTGCTGCCAAAATAAATGTTTCTTCTGGAGCCAACAGACAGTCATGTTATTGATGAAATATCAGACTGGGTGTATGTTGTTATTTTCAGTAATATCATTGTGTTCTGGATCGTTTTTTTTGAAAACCTATTAGGAGAAAGACAACCCCCCCCAGGTCGGAAAAACCATATAATCTCTTTCCCTTACCAAGTTTCAAATCAAACCCGATCCTAAGTTAGATCTACAGTGACTTTGTTTGGTTAAGGGCTAGTAGTTGATTTGGATCTACAGTGAATATGTTGGGGCTCGGGGCTAGTGGTTGCTTTTAGTGGTTGCTTTTGATCAACGGTACAGTGAATATGTTGGGGCTAGTGGTTGATTTCAGAGTGGTTTTAGCTTTAGTACATCCAAACAACACCCTGTTGTCACTGCTCAGTAATGTTAGAATGCTGTGTTGTCATCGAGCGTGGGGAGGGAGAGGGAGTAGAAGGTCTGATCTCAAGGCTGAGGGAGCTCCTCAGACAGGAATAAGGTCAGGGTCATCACCGTCATACAGGGAAGCAGTCAGGGTCATCAGTGTGACGCAGAGCGGTGGTCATGGTCATATGAGATAATGAAACACACACACACACACACACACACAGGAGAGTGACCTTCAAACAGTTAATTGTTGAATGATACACTATCCTAATGATGTTATCTTTATCCCCTCCTGGCGGTTTGTCTCGATGGATCTCAGTGTGCTGTATGAGATCCCTGTGGGAGTCGTTGTTGCGTCAGCTGTTGTTGCTGAGTTCTCCCAGTCTTAATGTGTCTGTTACTACGCTCTCCTTGGGCTCAAAGGACTTATGGCCTTGGTTGGGCTAAGGCGGGTGTTCCCGAACCTTTTTGTCTTGCAACCCCAAAGTGACATCAATCTTTTCCTGTGACCCCAAAAACTTGATTGCGGGCTATGTCAACACATATCAATAGCGTCCAAGTCTAAATTGGTTGGATTTGAACCCCAAAACACTGAAGTATAGGCTGCAGGTGCAATGCACAGACAATGTTTGTCTTCATACGAAATACAAATGTTTGTGTCTTATTTACCAAATCATAGAGGTTAGTTTGATCTTCTCAGGGGACCTAACATGGGGTCCCGACCCCAAGTATGGGAACTGCTGGCCTAAGGGACTGTGCCTCCTGCCAGCAGACACTGGTACTGCATCTGAGATGACTTCCTCACACTTGAGGCCAGGAGAGGAGGTTGAGCCATAGAAATGGAGTGAGTAGAACAGACATGCCCATTCAAATCAACATTCCATGGTGGGTGTACAGAGCTTCAGTTGAGCCAGGATCTTTCTGGAGATCATTTGACCCCTTGAGGCGTCTTGTTTGGACCTCCAGAAAGGCCTGCAACCGGAATCCCTGATCTGATGAGAAAATCCTCTCGTATTCCAAGCAGAGCACGTCTGCCGAGCTGTCAGTGATGGTGTACGTATGGGACACGTCTGCCGAGCTGTCAGTGATGGTGTACGTCTGGGACATCGGTTCACCATCCATTTTCTTCCTGTTGCGTCGTTGGAGGATGCAGTTTTCCCCGCCCCCAACTCTATGGAGGATATCCAACAAGACAACATTGTTGACAGCGGCGTCTGTCTGCTGGAAGCCTATGAGTGTCCGGCCCTTTTAGACGTATCGTTCAATCACACAGATGGATGTGTTCTGGGTCACAGGGGTCATGGCTGCTGCTGGGGCATTCGAACGCCCTCTGCACTCCCGCTGTGACAACATCTGTGACTGAGCTGAGGGAAGTAAGGGCTTCTCATACAAAGAGCCTTTCTAAGCAGTCCAGGGATGAAGGCAGACATTAGCCTCTTGTTTGGATTGACTCCACCAATGGGGCGGGAGAATGAAATAAACGTTTTTTTGTGTGTCACACAGGCCTTTTGGGCTCGTCTTAACATGAGCATCTTAAAAATAATACGGCTACCTGGGTCCATGTATGCTTTTCTGCAGGTAACTCAAGTCCCATGGATTGCATCTTCATAACCAGAAATTCCTTCATGAGCAAACATCCGCCATGTTTTTTGCTTTGTTACACAGGTGAAATAGTTAAGCGAACATGGTTCTCCTGAAGTACGACCCCAGACCTCCCTCTAAAGAATGCAAAGGGCAAAGGTTGCATTGTTCAGTAGACTCTGGAATCTGGCATCTGGAACATCTTAAACAGGCGGACGGGGGGGTTTTAAACAGGCGGACGGGGGGGGGGGTGAACTTCCATCAGTCTGCCTTGGTTACAAAACACTGATAATAAATGAATCTACAGAGGAACTGGTTGGTCTTGCAGAACCCTTTGCCCTGTGCTCTATCTGCAGTAGTCAAGGAATTCTACGAGATGACAAATGTTTTAGAAGCCTCAGAGGAAAGCCTGGTCAACGTTTTCATCAAAACGCGCTTCCTATTGTCGTGTAATGACTTAAGATTTCAGTATTTTATTTATTTGTATTTCTTTGACTTCTAGACAATAACCCACATAATGTGTCCCCAGTGTTAGAAATATGGTGGGATTGACTGACACGTGCACATGAGCACACCAACAAATGCGTACTAGTATGTGTACAAAATGTCCCCAAGGGTTGAATAAATTAAGTGTGTGTGCTGCTGCTGGAACAGTGTCAGCCATTTTAGGGCTGGCGTTTCACGCAGAGCTGGTCACACTGGTATATCAGGTCACGCTGTAACAGCATTGCCACATTCTACACCACAGGTGTCTTGTAAGAACCTGCGGCACACACTACTCCCCCACCCCCCATGCTAGAAGGCAGTTTCCATGGAAGAGTACTTGCAGTTATGAAATGTAATTTTTCATGTGTCTTGGCTTTGTCATGCCCCCCCCCCCGCCCACAGTTTTTGCGCAAAGTTAAGTCTTGCTGTTCTGTTCTGGCCATGCTCTGGTGTCTGTAGGGCTTTCCTGTCAAACAGCAGATATGATGTCATACTACAGAAGGTAGTCTCTCTGTCCAGCCTCACTCATAATAGATGTCCATGCCTGTGTGTTCAGGGCAATGTGTTCAGTTGTTAGCGTTACGTTGTCTCAATAAAGTTGTCTGAAAATGCAACATTCTCTCTGTCTGTCCCTCGCTCTCTCTCTCTGTCTCTCTCTCTCTCTTTCTGTCTCTCTCTCTCTCCCTCCCTCCCTCTCTCTCTGTCTCTCTGTCTCTCTGTCCCCCCCCCCCCCAGGGTAGCAGCTCTGGGTCTGGCTGCGGGTGTTCTGCTGGTCCTGCTGCTGTTCTGTCTGTACCGGGTCCTCTGTCCCCGCAACTACGGCCAGAACGGGGTTTCCCACGGGCGGCGTCGCCGTGGAGACCTGCCGTGCGATGACTATGGCTATTCGCCGCCCATCAGCGAGATCTCCCCCCTTCTGCTGCGTGGACACAGCATGGTAAGCTAGCGTGTTTTGGTGTAAGCCACACACACACACACACACACACACACACTGACACACGCACATACACACACACTGACACACACACTCACCCTAGAATACATGCAGGCACACACACACACACTCTGACAGTCACTCACTGAATTCATGAATTCATGAAGTGAATTCAGTGTTTTATCAGTACTTTTTGCGCATTTTGACATGAATGAACGCAAGTCAGGTTTTGATGCAATCCAGCGCCACACTGTTTTAAAAATCCTGGGGTGAACCCTGGAAATGTAGTTGTTGATTGCTCCTACCATTACTTCTATGTACTGATCACTCACTCACCTTCCCCCACTCTCTCTGTTTCTCTCACTAGGACATTGAGTGTCTAGCCAGCGACGGCATGCTGTTAGCTAGTTGTTGTCTGGCTGGGCAGATCCGTGTGTGGGATGCCCAAACTGGAGACTGCCTAACTGTCATTCCTAAGCATGGGTAAGAGACACACTCCACACACACACACACTCTACACACACACACTCTACACACACTCTACACACTCTCTACACACACACTCTACACACACACACTCACACACACACACACATTACATTGGCTTCTTGGGAACAGGAAGCGACCATGGTATTGATCAGTTGATTGAAGTCTGGCCATGGTAAACCCCTTGTGAATAATTAACTAAAGAGTCATTGGAGAATAGATTTCCGAGGGAGCGCTGAGTATACTTGGACAATGAAGAGGCTGTCTTCAGTAAAGACCACCTTGTAGATATTAACAGTCTCTGAGTGTCCTTCTCTGACAGCATTGTTCTCTCAGTGTCTCTGTGCTTCAACTCACCAACTGCCAAAGTATTCCGGAACTCTCACCACCTAGAATGCCAAGTGTTCTCTGTGGTGTTTTACCTAGCAACAACACTCTGATTGGCTACAAAATGAAGCATCGTCATTTATGCATTTTTGGTGAATAATAAAGTCACCCTTTGTACTATAATGTTGACAATCTGGGCGACTTTATTCACCCTCGGCACTAAATGAGTTAAACATAAACATTAGTGTTCTATAACAGGCCAAACCCCCCCTCCCCCCCAAGATATGGCTTTCTCTTTCAGGACACTAAACTTTCTCTCCCTCTCTCTCTGCTCTTCCCCTTTCTCCCCCCCCCCCCCCCCCCCCATGTCCTTTCTTCCTCGTCTCTCTCCTTCAGGTTGCGACGGAGCAGCAGTAGCAGTGGCTGCTGGGAGCAGCGTGACGGCTGGGACGCGTCGGGCCTGGCGGAACCCGAGAACCTGGGGACGGAGGGTCGGGACGCCTCGGTGGGCGGGAACGCAGGCGACGCGCCCGAGGACGAGAGGTACCCCCTGCGCAGACGCACCGCCCCCTCCCGGCCGGCCCTCTTCAACGACCAGCCCGACCTCACCCCTCTCATCGACACCAACTTCGCCTCCCAGCCCCCCTCCCACCTCCTCACGCCGCTGAGGGCCGGGTTCGACTTCGGGGGGCTGGTGGAGAGGGCCTACCTAGAACACGAGCCCCCCTCCCCATCCACCTACCCCTCCTCCTCTTCCTCCTCTCCCCCTTCGGGGGCCCCGCCCCAGAGGAGACGCAGCCTGGGGGACATCACGGCCCCCCAGCTCCAGGAGAGGCCCTCCCCGTCGGGGCGCGGAGCCCCAGACTGGGACAGCTCTGTGTGGGCCATGGAGCTGAGGGGGAACCTCATAGCAGCCGGGAGGAGCAGCGGCAAGCTGGAGGTGAGATTTGAACGGTCTAATCTAGAAAGCAAGGCCCTAACCCTACCCCTTCTACCCCCTTTGGACAATTCTTGTAGATTAGAAAGGATCGGATAATATGAATGAATATGAATTATGTCAGCAATATGGTTAAGATCTCTGGTATGGTAATAACCCTCTGGCTAGGTGCTGTGCCCTGTATTGTGCTTACACCTGGGGGGGGGGTTATGTTTGCGTTTATACCGATGTTTGCACATATGTGGATAGCTCTGGGATGCAGTCGAGGGGTCTTTACGATGCAGTAATGAAGATGGAGTGTCTGGGATCACAGCCCTCGCCTTCCTCAACAACAGGTACAATTCACACACACACACACACACACTCTCACACACACACTCACTCTCTCTCACACTCACTCACTCACTCTTTTGGTATACAAGTATATTACCATCTTGAGCTAAATTTCACATCGCTTAATTTTCTTATGATCACAGGCATATTGTACAGTGTGTGTGTGTGTGTGTGTGTCTTCTGCTGTAGGATTGTGGCGGCCCGGTTGAACGGTTCTCTAGACTTCTTCACTGTTGACATCAACAAGCCTCTGGGTTTACTGCAGTACAGAGGTCAGTCTGAGACAAATTAAACGGTTTTCTATTTTGTCCTCAGGAGTCTGTGTGTCCTTTATAAAATGTTTTGGTATTTATGAAATATATGTACAGTGTCATCAGTAAGTATTCTACCCCTACACTTTCACATGTTGTTGTCTTGCAACCTGTAAGAATACATAAGTATTTTCACTTTGATATTTATAGGGTATTTTGTGTAGATTAGTGACCACAAAAAGAAATTGATTTAATCTATTTTAAAGTCAGGTTGTAACACAACAAAATATGGAAAAAGTCCAGGGGGGTGAATACTTACTGAAGGCCCTGTATATGTCTGAAATGAGAGTGTTGTGTGAATGAATGAATGTGTGAGTGAATGAATGAATGAAAGAAAACCTTTATTGCCCTGAACAATGACACCTCAAAACACAATGCCTCCAGTGACTCTAACGAGGGCCTTCTGTCTCAGGCCCCCCCGGGCGTGGCAGCATGCCCCCCTCGCCGTGCTACAGCAGCGAGGACGTGATCAGCTGTCAGCTGACCCGGTCGGTGCAGTGTGCCCACCAGAAGCCCATCACCGTCCTCCGGGCCGCGGCTGGCAGGGTGGTCACGGGCAGCCAGGACCACACAGTCAGGGTGAGACACGTGCACCATGCACCAACTGGGGTTTGATACCATGCAGCATGCACCAACTGTGATTACCAAAATGTTTGTGTATAGCAGTTAGTGTACTCCATGTATACTCTCTCTCTCTCTCTCTCTCTCTCTCTCTCTCTCTCTCTCTCTCTCTCTCATTTCTTGTCCCTGTCTCAGGTGTATCGTCTGGAAGACTCCTGCTGTCTCTTCACTCTCCAAGGCCACTCCGGGGGAATCACAGCCATCTACATTGACCAGGTGAGCCTACGTCAGGTTGTAACTAACCCTAACCCTCTCCAAGGCCACTCCGGGGGAATCACAGCCATCTACATTGACCAGGTGAGCCTACGTCAGGTTGTAACTAACCCTAACCCTCTCCAAGGCCACTCCGGGGAATCACAGCCATCTACATTGACCAGGTTAGCCTACGGCCCTCAGAGTAGTCACATGACTGATCTGGCTGAATTCCAAACAGAATCCCTGCACCCTTTTTCTCTTCCCTTGATGAACCAGTGTGTGTGTGCACGCGTGTTTCCGTGTGTGCGCGTGCGGGCGGGCGAGTGTGTGTGTGTGCGTGTGCCCGCCCGCCCGCCCTAGAAATCAGTACCAAAGTCCAATACAAACATTGTAACGCTGTGGTGTCTCTGGAGCAGACCATGGTGCTGGCCAGCGGGGGGCAGGATGGAGCCATCTGTCTGTGGGACGTGCTGACGGGCAGCCGTGTGAGCCACGTGTACGGTCACCGGGGCGACGTGACCTCGCTGGTGTGCACCACGTCATGCGTGATCAGCAGCGGCCTGGACGACCTCATCTGCATCTGGGACCGCAGCACATGCATCAAGCTGTACTCCATCCAGCAGGTGGGTGTTAAAGGGACACTGACGTGGGGTTTTTGTTGCCGTTGGTCGTCACCAGTCCACCGTAAGCGTATGGTATCCCAAAATATAGTTGTTTTGTGCATACGAGCCCCGTAGATGAATGACAACGAAGGGGCGTTTTAACACATGTGTGGGTGTGATGCATCAAGGTCAACCTCTTACAACAGCTTTGTTTTTGAGGGGAAATTGTCAATTTACTCATTCAATTCAATCTTCCACCACTCTCTATCGAATCATCCCCTAACCCACACTTCTCGTCCCTTATCTTCCACCCCACCCCCCTTCTTCATATTCCCCCAATCTATGAACCTAACCCCTCCCCTCCCCTCTCCAGGAGGTGGGCTGTGGGGCCAGTCTGGGCGTCATCTCCGAGTCCCTCCTGGTCACAGGGGGCCAGGGCTGCGTCTCCTTCTGGGACCTGAACTTTGGCGACCTGCTCCAGACGGTGTACCTGGGCCAGAGCAGCGACGGCCAGGGGGTCCGCCAGCTCCTGGTCCTGGACAACGCCGCCATCGTCTGCGACTTTGGCAGCGAGCTCAGCCTGGTCTACGTGCCCTCCGTGCTGGAGAAGCTGGACTGAGAGAGCGCCATCTGGTGGCTCGGAGGAGATAGATGTCAATTATAAGCACTGACGATGCTGATGCAAAATGCACTCGATGTGACTTTTCTTTTTTTTGCCCTTTCTGTACTCTACGCTGCAGTTTTTTTTGTGTGTGTGAGTGAGTGAATGAAAACAGATGTGATTGGCCCATTCCATTTGCGAAGAAGGCTGTTTCTATAGCAATTTCTTTTAAAAAATGTTTAAACCTCTAGCCTGGATGAATAGACAGACAGACGGACGAGTGGAGGATGAGGACTTGATCTGCTTTGAGGGTCTGTCTGATCCCAAGTACTGTATGACCCTTGACCTTTCCTTTGCTCAGGGGGAGGGGTTTGTGTCCGATGACTTTGCGTTGGATGACGTGGGGTACAGACAGCTTGCGCTTTTTTAGACAATTTTCTGGCCCTGCCCTCTATGCTGCTGTTATGGGTTGGGCTTCTTGATGACCTGCCCATCTGGCCAGCCAATCAGTCTAGCGTGGCTATGGCAGGCTCAAGGGGTCCCTGGGCTAAGCTAAGCGTGTGTGTGTGTGTGTGTGTGCGCGTGTTTTTCGTCTTTGGATATAAAAAAAAAAAAGTACCCTTTTTATGGTCAAACACTGCTGACAAACATCCATGATTGTGTTTGAGTGTGTGTGTTTGTGTGAATGTGTGTGTGTTTGAGTGAGTGTGTGTGTTTGCGTGAGTGTGTGTGTGTGTGTGTGTGATAGAGGGAGAATTGGATACGATTACTGTAATAAACTAAACCTCCAGAGGGGGTTGTTTTTATATGTTTAAATCTATTATTTATTAGTGATACATTTTTAAATAACAATTTGTTTGAGAATTGCTAATTTTGGCTCTTACATGATAATACAATGTGGAGATGATGTCATAAATGTAAGATGATTTTTTTTTTTTTTTTAAAAACATTGGTTATGATACGATATTAATATTTGTAATATGACTTTTTTGAACTGAAAACAGTGAGGTGTTTTGTTTAATTAATTGGGGATGGTGAGGGGAGGGAGTCCTTCCTTTTACCCCAGCCCCGGGGTAGAGATACTCCAGTTTTGGGGTTACCGTTGCTGTAAGAGACTTCTGGTCCACAAGAGCCCCTATAACTTCTATAACCTCTGTAGGGTCGCCTCCATATTCAAACGTTTCTGCTTGATTTTGGATTTGCATTTTAAGTAGCGGTAGCTCTGTGCAGACAGTTGAGTTTACATGGGCTCCACTCTTTCCCTGTTCACTGTTCCCCCTGGACACACTTGTCAGACATTACTGAAGACTTTACTGTTCAATTGTAAAGTTTTGTATTGATGAGGCGAAAGGTGCCTTTTATTAAGAAGGTTTACCGTGTTTTTTTTTTTGGGGGGGGGGGGTTTGTTTGTTTTATAACAAAAAAAGCTCGACAAGTAACCGGTGTTACCTTTGCTTTATCGAATGTGATACAGACCCAAAGTGACAGTTGTGTGTGTTGGTCTTCTGCTTACGTCTTTCGTTATCTTCATTATCCTTGCTACCAGATTTCTTTCTGTAAGTTTTGTCTTTCTGTTTCTATTTTCGCCGTCTCTCTTGTGAGTTTGTGAGAATGCGGTCAGACACAAAAGGAAGGCATAGCTATCACCTAGATAGTAGCAAGGTAGGGGGGGGGGTGTTTGATTAGGATTGTACCCCCCAGGGTCCCTCTTTGGACCCTCTATTGGACGCTCTAGTGTCCCCGGAGAAGACCCACATCTGCCCCCCCCACCCCCCCCCGTTTAATAACATCTGCCCCCCCCACCCCCCCCGTTTAATAGGCCCTTTCTCTAACACACACGTCCTGAGAGAATGTAGCACTGTGGAGAGATATGTAAACAAACACACGTTCACCGGTACAACAACACAGAGAGAATGTACAGGCCGTGACCTTGGATTCTACCCAGCTACTCACAACAGACGCCCCCACAGCAGAATGTAGATCCGCGAGAGCCCGGAAGAGCAAACCAACCCACTCAACGCTTCAGCCTGCAGATATCATACAGTAATTGAACACTAACTCGTGCACTAACTCTTAACCCTCTTCAAATGCACATGCTCCCACACGCCAGGCACACAGAGACGGCCACATGCTCCCACACGCCAGGCACACAGAGACGGCCACATGTACCAGACGGCCACATGTACTATATGTGTTGCATACATGCTGAAAATACACCAGTTTGATGTCTAGAAACGCACACATCACGTGAAGGCAGGGGTGCACAGTTCCTGTCGTTTAAGGGTTGTCGTGTCTGTCGGTTATTTTTGAATCTCAGTGACATGGATTTATCAGTTTAGCAAACGAGAGAGAACACCATTAGCTGCTTCGTTTGAGTTGTGCACCTCTGCGCTATTTTAACGGTTCTAATTTATTAGCTTTGTGGATGTAAATAATAGGTGAGAAAGCTTTAGAGGAGGAATACAAATTGTGTAGCTGAAGTTTTTTTAATTTTTAGTTTTTTTTAACTTTTTTCCCCTCTTGTTTTGGCAATGTGAATTTCATTTATTGGAGTGGGAGTGGGAGTGGGGGGGGGGGGGATTGGTTGGTAATTTATGGCTTGAATATTTGGTCTCTGAGGAATGTTGTTATGTAGAACATCAGCAGTGGACTAATCTACTGTATACCAATCAAGCTACATAGCCTTTATCGGGCAATGAAGATGATGGTTCTGGCCCAATCATCTTAAAAGCCTGTTTTAACACGAGTTTTCCTCCATACTGCTTCATACGTTCCAGCCTCCACCCTGCTGTATGGGTGGTAATGGAGATGAGGAGGGTATTTATAGGATTTGGACATGACCCTTATCCCTGTGACCCTTTTCCATTGGTCCTTACAGAGAACAGGAGGGAGGGGCAGAGAAAATGAGGGTTTAATATTGTTTTTATGAAACGATTGGCTTGTCCTGCCTCCCTCACCTTGAACCTCCTTCCTTCATCGCTGGCTACACCGGTGTACGCAGGCTGTAGTGGAGGTTACTAATGTTCTGTACTATTTTCCTATTTTTAACACAGGAGCAAAACTTTGTACTAATTTCCAAATAAAGAGGCTTTGATACCTTGACACATGGTCTGCTGGTTTCCTTACTTACGATGTTGTGTGTTACAAAGACAGTGGGGTAAAAAAAAAAGAAATAGAAAAAGAATTACACACGAAAAACATTTCTGGTAGTCTAATTTTTATTTAAGATATATTTACAGTGTTAAAGACAAAGAAAATTTACTTGTTAAGACGTGCTGATTCAAATTCTGCTGTGTGTATGGTAACCATAGCAATGAGCGACACTAACGATTCAGGAATTCCGGTAGATCCGCCCCCTCCCCTTTGGCCTCATGTCTGCATCATCTTAGTGTAATCATATTATACAGTCACCATCGTCATCGTCCACATGGGGAGCCCAAACCAACCCCATGCCCATCCCCAGGCCACCAGCCAGCTGTGAGGGGCAGGGACACTGTGCTGCTAGGACAGAAGTCAGGAGTGCATGCTTGGATTGTGGTGCTGGGTGGCCAGATCTCGGGCAGGCAGGCAGGGAGTAGAAGAACGGACCTATCTGCCACAGGTAGAAAGAATAGAGAGAGGTCGACAGAGGTGCACAGTGATTTGGTCCCAGAAGCACAGGCCACCAGTGAGGGGCGGAAGGACCTCCTGAAGTGCGAGTCCCTTTTAAGCGACAGAAAAAGGCCCAGTTCCAAACCAACCCCTAGCCCTTACCACTACGCACCTCTTGGTAATCAATAGGTGTCAATCGTGTGTGTGTGTGTGTGTGTGTGCGCGCCACATTTCTTCTACCTTCCAGTCCCTTCAGTTCAAAGCAGCACTAAGAAATACCAGCGCTACGGGTCAGTTTGGCGCTAGGCTATAAAGTGAGGAAGGAAACCATAAAAGGAAATTAGCGTGTCTCAGCTCTTGTTGAGGCTCCAGAGGGGGTCCAGGCTGCTGAGGGGGTCGTCGCCCCCCTCCTCGCGGGGCCCCTGGAGACCCTGGCCCTCTGCCGGCTGCAGAAAGCTCTGCTTGGTGACCCGATGCTTCCCCTTACCGCCCCCACCCTCCATGGAGAAGGCCTCGGGCGTCAGAGAGGCCAACAGCTCCAGAGAGGAAGGGGCCGGGGCTGAGAGGGAAGGGGCGGCATCGGGGGCGGGGTCTGGGGGGTCCATGTGGTTGTTGGTTGTCGGGGGAGACGAAGGGGTTGGAGCATCCACGCCATTGGCCGGTGGGGACTGGACCTTCGCAGGGGAGGAGGAGGGGGAGAAGAGTGGCTGAGGCTCACTGGAAGGTGAGGGGTCCTGGGGGGGTGCAGTGGCTGGCTCTGGCGCCCCCTGGAGGGGTAGGTCGGTCGGGACAGCGAAGACATGGTCCTCCGCACCAGAGGGGGCGCCTTCGAGGCCGGGATCCATGGCTGGATCGGTGGCGCTGGGAGGCCTGATGCTGAGTTTGGCGATTGTGGCCTGGATGGAGCTGATGGGCATGTCTCCGCCAAGAACGATGTCTAACTGGGACTCCTGCCGTGAGTAAGGCTAGAGAGGAGGGGAGGGGGGAGGGCAGGGGAGGGGAGGGCAGTCGGAGAGGACGGCCGTCAAACAGGAAGAGAGACAATGGCGCAGTACATTGTAAACAGAGATTTAAAGACAGATGGTAGATGTTATACCTGATCTGACCACGAACCCAGCACTCCCTTTACCAGAACCAGGCATGCACAAAGTAGATGGGTAAAACATTAGACCCCAACCAACCACACAAACATTACACCCAACCAACCCAAAAGACACCCAGAGAAGAGTTTCCCTGAAAGCCTTGTAGTACTAAGATCATCACTGTATGATATATAGCCCAGACTTTGCCAAATGATAGCTTTGACCTGACTATGTGCTGCTAGCCTAAGCCATTTCAGTGACAGATGTTGGGCAAACCTTGGTGGCTGCATTGTTGGTGGTCTTGCTGCAGGGGGCGGTAGTGATGCCATGGCGCTGAAGGACCTGCTCAGCGTGTTTCAGAACCGTCTCGTAACAGAACTTCAGATGCAGCTGTGGAAACACAAGGCAACCAATGAGAGGGAGGAAACTTTATTAAAAAATAAATAATAATAAATAAAAAAGGTCAAATTCATGCATCTGCCTTCCATCAGTGTGTGCCATTTAAATGGAGAGTCTGACTTAGTGAAACACTGTGTGTGTGTGTCACCTTCTCTTGCAGCATGTTCTTCCTCTGCTGCCTCATCTTCTTCACCAGCAGAGGCAGATCAGGAATGCCATTACCTGCCTCCAGCTCCTGCACTGCTGCGTACAGCAGACAGAGGGCGCCAGTACGCCCGACACCAGAGCTGAGAGACAAAGGGAAGAGCAAGATTAATGACCCGAGTCGCACACTGAAACCTTTCACATATATTTTGGTACGGGTACCCACACCATAGTACGCGCACACACAGGCACTCACGCACGGTTGACACATTCCAACAACCCTGACCCCAACAGACAACAAACAAAACAGGCTTACCTGCAGTGAACTACAATTGGTGTGTGTAAGGGCCTCTGGTGCAGGTAGTGTCCATGAACCTCCTGGATGAAGCGGATGAGGTTGCTCTTGCTGTCAGGAAGACTCCTGCTCAGAGAGAGGGTGAGGGTTAGGGTGAAAGGAGGCAGAGTTAGCTGGTTGTTGAGTCCCATAGCTGCTCACAGCTCGGACGAGAAAGCTGTGAATTGTGGATGTATAAGATAAGGTGTATCTCAACATTCTACTATGGCTTCTTCTACTCTGTGTAAATCATGGCCTTGCTGTAAAGGAGACTCTGTGTGTGCGCATGTGTGTCTGTGTCCATGCCTCTGTGTGTGTGTGTCTATGCCTGTGTGTGTGTGTGTGTGCGTGTGTACTCACATCTCAGGCCAGGAGGTGAACTGCAAATGGATGACGGTGCGTTTGAGGCTCTGGTCGTGGTACTGGAGACCAATCATACGCTCCACGTGGGTGGGCGTGGTCTTCTGTGTGGTCAGGGTGAGCGTGATTGGTCCCTGGGTAAGCTGCTGGCCACGCTCCGTTGGAAAATACCGCATCACTTTCCCCTATGAAACCATGACAACTTCATCTACAATATATATATTTAACCCTAACCCTATGAAACCATGACAACTTAATCTACAATTTTTTTTTTTTTTTTTTTAAATCAACTGACAGTCCTAGTATCATCATTTAAGACAAAGCTTCAATCTTGCATGATCTATCGATGGACAAGCTGTTTTTCCACACTTTTCTGTCAATAGCTAGTTAGCTGGCAATAATAATAATAATAATAATAGCTAATAATGTGGACAAACGGCCAGAATAAATCAAACATCTGTTTGTGTTTTCTTTTCACAACTTGTTTTCAAATCAAATTTAAAGTGAGCTCATTAAGATTCTGCATTTGCTTTCCTGTCTTGGAAGAAACAAGTGGTATACCGTAATAAGTAATAATACTGCAATAAGACTATGAATATCCTTTATGAATATCCTTTATGAATAACCTTTATGAATAACCTTTATGAATATCCTTTGTGAATACAGAGTGCCACATTTACGGCCCCTGGGTGTACGTTCTCTTACGTACCTTGTCGAGCTCTTGCTCCGTCACCAGCATGACGATCAACGACACCTTCTGCTCGTACACCATGAGCCAGAAGTCCGCCGCCGTGCCCGTGAGCGGCGCCTGCGTGGCGATGAGGCGCGGGCAGTAGGGCGACAGCTCCTCCACGTAGCTGGCGTTGATGTAGTCGTCTTTGCCCGACCGCAACACCACGCGGTTGACGTCGTACGGCATGACGTCCTGGTGGCGGTTCTTCATGGTGTAACAGCGGGCGATGGCGATGGACAGCTGGCGGGTGTCTTTCTCCTGCTGCTCCTGGAGCTCCTTCCAGCGGGCGTCCAGCACCGAGAGGCCCCCCTCGTCCATAGACGGCCGCTCCAGGGTCTCCACGGCCGCCCGGAAGCGCTCCAGCTCGCCGCAGAGGCTGGCGACGCGCCCTGGGGCCTGGTAGGGGTCGCCCTGGATGAGCCGCACGCCCTGGGTGCTCTTCTTGCGTCGCTCCCCGTCCTGTGGGTCTGCTTTGGTGGGTTGGAGGACGTTGGCGGGTGCCTTGGGGCCTCCTGGCTGGCTCTCCGGGCTGGAGGAGAGAAGGTCGTCCGTGCTGGAGTTCTGGCGCTGGAATAGGGAGGTTGAGGGGGAGGAGGAGGGGGAGGGGAGAGGAGGGGGACCCCCGGCGCCTCCTGGTGTGGGGGCCGGGGAGGGCCTCTGGGGGGCCAGGCCGAGGGAGGACGGGCCAGGGGAAGGAGAGGGGGATGGCGAGGGGGAGGGAGGGATGGCGTTGGGCGATGGGGCCATTGGAGGAGGTCCAGACTGGGGTGGGATCATGTGCTGGGGAGGGCCCCCCGGCGGACCCCCTGGGGGGGCCATGGAAGTGGGCTGTGGTGGGGCTCCGGGAGGGACATTCGCCCCTGGAGGGGAGGGGTACATGGTGGCAGCTGGGGGCTGCTGTGCATGGGTCATGGGGAGGGGAGCCTGTGGTTGTTGGGTGGCTACAGGCTGGGGAGCCAGGGGCTGTTGGGGCATCATAGGGGCCCCCCCTGGGTAGCACACAGCCCCTGGGTGGGGTGGCTGGGACTGGGTGGGCATCCGCATGGGCTGCTGGGGCAGGTGTGGCTGGGCAGGGTGGGGCATAGCGGGCTGACTGGGGTGGGGGTGGCGCTGGGGTGAAAGGGCATTGGGGGGCATCTGGGGCAGGTGAGCCGGAGGTACATGGTGGGGCTGTGAGACTGGGGGCATTTGTTGGTGAAGGTTAGGGGGCATGGGCTGGCTGGTCGGGGGCATCTGCTGCTGCTGCTGAGGGCCAGGGGGCATTTGCGGTTGGCATTGGGGCATTTGCTGATGAGGGTGGCGAGGGGGCATTTGCTGGGCGTTGGGGTGCATCTGCTGCTGATGCGGTGGCAGCATCTGCGGGTGAGGGTGCCTCGGGGGAATGTGTTGGTTGGCAGGGTGCATGTAGGGCTGGGAAACAGGGGGCATGGGTTGGGAGGTGGGGGGCATGTGCGGGTGGGGCATCTGGCCCTGGGGTCCCCTTGGCATGGAGCCAGGCATCATATGGGGGGGCTGTTGTTGGGGCAGGTATCCCTGTTGAGGCTGGTAGCCCTGGGGCATCTGGGGCTGTGGTTGGTAGCCATGTGGGGGCTGGGGCTGGCCAGGAAACGGCTGCTGATACTGGGGTGGCATGAGTGGCCTGGGCTGGTGGGGGGGCATGCTGTACTGTGGGTACCCCGGCTGGACATGGTGAGGCGGCCGTGGTCCGGGCAGAGCCCTGGGGTTGGGCTGGTAACTTGGGGGCTGCTGCTGCTGTTGCCCCCCTGGGGGGTGGGGGTACTGTTGATGGAGGACCTGTGGATGCCCTTGCATCGGCACCCCGGGCTGGGGCATGTACTGGGGATGGTAGGGGGGCACCGCGTAGCCGGCGGACACGGTGGGCTGCACAGGGTGGCGCGGGGCAGGGCTGTAACTCGGGATGGGGGTCTGGATACTATCCACAGTGGTGGTGGAGGGGCGGACAGGGACGGGGGCCACACCTCCCGGTTGAGGGGCTTGAGGCAGGGGTGGGCCGTAGCCCGAGGCAGGAGGCTGGTGTGGCATCTGAGGGTGGGGTCCATGTGGGAAACCCTGGGTAGGGAGTGGGCCGGGGTACTGGGGTATTCTGGAGAGGATTTCCGGCTGGGGCAGATTAGGGGGGAACCGGGGGGCATAAAGGGGCGCCCCGGGGGCAGCGGGCCAGGGTAGGGAGTTGGCACCGGGCGGGAGGTAGGCCTCCGGGCCGGGCAGGCGGGCGGAGGTGGGGAGGTCTGGAGGGAGGCTGCGGAGCTCCTCGGGCAGGTCCCCTCCCAGGCTGAGGATGGCAGCGTTGATCTGGGCCAGCTCTGCATCCTCCAGGCTGGAGCAGGCAGAGTCCACGTCTGAGCCTTTATTCTGCAGGGAGGGCTTGGCTGCAGTGGGCCGCGGAGGGGGCTTCTTCTGGGTCTCCCTGAGGGGGTGGAGGGACACAGTGAGAGGGTTTAAGGACAGGATTTAATCTCTCTTGAAAAAGAAATGATCTCGATGAGACTAACATGGACAAATAAAGATTCAATAAAAAAAGGAGGTGTGTGTTTCCCTGCCAGAGAATAAAGTCTCTAGCCCCCCTTTGTTCTCTAGCCCCCCTTTGTTCTCTAGCCCATCAATCCTCTCTTTTCCTCTCCAGCCCACCCAGCCAATCCCTCCCTCCCTCCCTTTATGCCCTCCGGGGTTCACCCCTAACCTGCCCCAGACGGAAATCCTGGCCAGAATACCCCAGTACCCCGGCCCCCTCCCTCACCTGTCCAGTACAGCCTTCCTCTCCTCCTCCCTGCTCCGGCACAAGGCCGTGGCTCTCTCCAGCAGCCGTGAGGCCTTGGCCTCCAGGTCCTCGTAGAACTCCTTCCCCTCCTGGGACTTCTTCATCAGGTCCTCGTACGCCTCGTACGACGCCACCAGCGTCTGCACCGTGCTGTTCCACCTGAGAGAGGGATGGAGAGAGGGATGGAGAGAGAGGAGGGAAGGAGGAAGGGAAGAGAGAGAGTGGAATGGTAAGACTTCAGGAAATAATGATCCTTTCCCTCCAAAATACTGACTTGCACTTCTACATTCCGAGTCCGATTTCAATCTCATCGCACTGCTCAACCATAGGGAGAGCCAATGAGGGTTCAAATTGGAACCAGGTCAACATCCTTGCCAATCCTGTGGCCCACTTGTACTGGTGTTACACTCAAACCATCCCCCCCCCCCCCACGGTCCCTTCGCTTACTTGTGCTCCGTCTCAGTGAGGCCCTTCCTGACAGAGGCGTACTGCACGTTGGCCTCGGTCAGGGCCTTCAGGATGTTTTCCTGGGCGGACATGTTCTGATCGATGTAAACCTTCACCTGCTCGTACTTCTTCAGCTGCTCCTCAAACAACCTCTGGAGGGAGGGAGGGAGGGAGGGAGGGAAGAAATGAAGGAGAGAACAACGTTTCAACTCACGTCCATTCAATGCCCGATTTGGTTTGCTTCCATTTTGGTGGCTCACCAGGTATTAAAGGGATAGTTCACCCAGTCATCGGTTGGGCTTACGTAGCTAAAGGATATGATTTGTGGCCACTTTAAATGGATTAATTCAGGCAATGCTAAATGATATGCTATTGAGTCCTGTTGTTTTGGGGCTGTCGTGGGCCTATATATGCCATTTAGCTGACGCTTTTATCCAAAGCGACTTACATTGCAGTGAGTTCATACATTTCAGTATATATGGTCCCAGCAGGAATCAAACCCACAACCTAAGCGCTGTTAGCGCCATGCTCTACCAACTGAGCCACAGAGTGCCTCTGATGCTAACGTTAGCCGTTAGCCTGTACCTTCATGTCGGCCCGTTCTGTGGTGACCAGGGCGGAGGTGATGTCGTCTTGCTGGATCAGGTCCCGTAGCTGCTTCTCCAGAGAGCTCCTCTGGTCCCTCATCTCCTGCACCTTCCCCAGGATCCTCTTCATACACTGCAGCCCCGCCACTTCCTCTGTGAGAACAAAATTACTGGGTTTTTTATGTCTATGAGTCACAATGCATTTCTGTTTTGAAATGTTGCAGTATCTGTGCAGTACATAAGTGCCCACATACACTCAATCATGTTACATTTACATTTATGGCATTTAGCAGACGCCTTTATCCAAAGCGACTTACAACAAATACATTTGTTTCAGCAAGTGAATCATCTATCCATCAGTCATCATAAGATAAAGTCATCAATGCTCAGACCAGGGGCCATTGGCAGTCACAATGCTAGAAGAAGGATTTTTTTCTTTTTTTAACAGGAGAGAAACTTGTAGCCTGAAGAGACGGGCCTTCAATCTACGGCGGAATGTTCTACTCTCACAACAACGGCTATAGTCTCCTTTCCCTCGAACTCACACACACACACACACACACACACACACACACACACACACACACACACCTTCATTGAGCTGGGGCCTGGGCAGGGCCTCCCTCAGACTATCCAGCGGGCCCCCTAGAAGCCTGAGGTTACTGATGTGCAGGTTCATGGCCCTGTGCAGCTCCGTGTTGGTGAAGCTGGCCTTCTCGTGGGCCTCCATGTACTTCTCCAGGTCCCTGCGCAGCTCTGCCAGAGCCTGGGCCTGGGCCTGGGGGTGCAGCTCCGCCGTGGGGCCCACCGCCTCCTGCAGGGCGAGGATCCCAGCCGCGTCCTCGTCCAGCACGTCTCTGATCTCCCTCAGGGAGACCTCCACGTCAGTGAACACGCCAGACAGGACTGAGGGAGAGATGTTTACATTAACACCTTATAAAGATGTACCTGTGTGTGTGTGTGTGTGTGTGTGTGTGTAGCCAGTATGCCAGTGGAAGCTGTGCATGTGTGTGTAATTATTGTGTGCACATGAAACCAGTGGAGTCTATGTGGTGTTTAACGAGCAACAACACTTTGATTGGCTACAAGATGTAGCATCATCATTTATGCATTTTTGGTGAATAAAGTCACCCTTGGCAATCTGGAGTGTTGACAGTTTGGGCGACTTTATTGACCCTCTGCACTGAATGAGTTCAGTTTCACCTGCCGACCTGCACCTCACCTCACCAAACTACTGTATGGTGCATTTTCTTGTTTTTTTTTTTTTGTACAAAGAAGTATGCCACAGTCACTGACCCTGCATGGACTGGATGAGGCTCTTGACCGTGTCAGGTCGAACACTGAGAGCTGCACACTTCTCCATCAGCACAGGGGGGATGTGGCTGTACATGTCGAGGTTATCCACCGAGTCTGGCTCCAGGCCAAGAGAGTCCATAAACTGCCTGTTTTAACACACATTAACACACATTAACACACATGTAAACAGACCTATTGGTGACGACAAACGATGCCCTTAGCCTGCCGATCCAGGGTCAATGTTAATCTTTATTGGTAGTAATGCAGACAAGGGCCTGATGTTCGGGAGAGTTGTTGGCACACAGACATACAACCCCTATTACTCACTCTAGAGTCTCGTTCTTGCTGTCAATCTTGGCCATGATGTCCCGAAGCAACTTGGCCTTCTCTTCACTGCAGGAGAGGGAAGGAGGGAAGGGAGATGGAGGTCAGATATCAACATGACATTATCGTCTTTATGATACACTTGGTGCCAACATGGCGACAGTTTGTAGAACTCTGCATCTTTTGGCTCTGATATGAATAAGTGGACATTGCCCCCAAGACATATACTAGTATTGCTATAAGAACGCTAATGTCATGACACACTTGGTGCAAACATGGCAGACAGGACATGAATAAGTGGACATTGCCCCCCTACCTGTAGAGAGAGGAGGCCTCGTGGGCAGCCATGGGCACCAGCTTGGCAAACAGGTCTGGACCTGTGACACTGGGGTCGGTGGGGTTGACGGGCAAGGCCTTCACCAGGGGAGCACCTACGGTGGGTGGAGAGGGAGACGCAATGAAAAAGCTGTGCCTGTGTGTGTGTGTGTGTGTATGGTCAACATGTGAGTTTACCTTTGACAGAAGCAAGTGTGTGTGTGTGTGTGTGTGTGTGTGTGTGTGCATGCACATACATGTGTGACAGTGGGGTTAGAGGCAGCGGTCCAGGTGTGATTCTACCTTTGACAGAAGCGAGTGTCTCCAGAGAGGGAATTGTCTCATGGTAGATGAAGTCGTTGTCTTTCTTGGCAGAGTTGAACCTGCGGGAGACGTGAGTCGAGGTGATGAGTGTGTGAGAACAACTACATCTGTTACACACTTAAATCGTCAGGGTCAGGGTCAGGGGTCAGGGTTAGAGTACGGGTCAGGGACAGGGTTAGGGTCAAGGTTAGAGTCAGGGTCAGGGTCAGGGTTAAGGTCAGGGTACAGGTCAGGGTACGGGTTAGGGTACGGGTTAGGGTTAGGGTCAGGGTACGGGTCAGGGTACGGGTTAGAGTCAGAGTCAGGGTACGGGTCAGGGTCAGGGTCGAAGCGAACGTACAGTGAGAGACATAGCTACTTACTTTCCCCCGATGACGTCCATTGTGAATCTCAAGGCGTCCTGCACACTGTCTGGCTGTCCCTGCTCAAGACAGGAAGACAGAGAGTAAAGAGAAGAGAGGGGAGAACAAGGACAGAAGGAAATAAAGGATAAATCCACTGTGGTAAGCATGCAAACAGACACTTTGTTTAGGGTGAGGGTGAGGGTTCTGTAGTTAGATCGGGAGGTCACTATACCTTAGCCAACTTGATGGCTTCGTTCAGTTTGTCCAAGGAGCTCTGCAGGTAAGCCAACTGTTGCAAAGAGAAAACACACAGGATTAGAACACACAGTGGAGATGATTAGGAGATCAAATAAAAACTAAATTAAGGGGGGAGGAGGAGAAGAAGAAAGGGTCGGGGAGGTGGGGTTGTCTTACCCGCTCTCCATATTTCTGCTGCTCCTCTGCCTGCTTCCCCATGTGCAGCTGTGGAGGAAGAACAACAAACCCCAAAAAAAGGTAGAACGAAAAAAAAGAAAGAAAGAATTAATGAAGGGTCATTAAACATCAGAGCACATCCAAGATGTTGAAAACCCCTTCCTTTTCAGCAACACAAACGCTCACTGACACGATCCCAGTTCTCTCTCTCCCCCTCTCTCCCCCCCTCTCTCTCTCCCCCCCTCACACACTCACATGGGCGATAGCAGCAAAGTAGTAGATCTTCATTTGCACCAGTTTCTTCCAGTCCTTCTGGATCTTGCCCAGCATGGAGGCCGTGTCTGAGTTCTCCAGAGCCCTGCAAGCCTCCTTGTAGTAATCCACCACCTGAACAGGGTCACCAAACGCAGGGTCAGACACATGCAACTCTCAAACTGACGTACAGAGTTATACGTTGTTATACACAGACGCTTTATCTGCTATGTTGTTGTTTCTTTTTGTTTTTAAATATGATTTTATGGCATTTCTGCTTTATTGGGATAGAGACAGTAGAGACTGACAGGAAGGATGGGAGAGAGAGAGGAGGGATGACATGCAAGACGTGTCGAGGGTCGGAATGGAACCAGGAACCTTGCGATTATGTGGTATGGGTATTAGTGTGCTACGCCCCCATGTTGTTGTTCCTTAGCAACTGTCCGGTAGAACCATATGTCTCCTTCTGAGAAGTAACAGAACTAACGTAGTGAGGTGAGGGTTTACCTGAGAAGTAACAGAACTAACGTAGTGAGGTGAGGGTTTACCTGAGAAGTAACAGAACTAACGTAGTGAGGTGAGGGTTTACCTGAGAAGTAACAGAACTAACGTAGTGAGGTGAGGGTTTACCTGAGAAGTAACAGAACTAACGTAGTGAGGTGAGGGTTTACCTGAGAAGTAACAGAACTAACATAGTAAGGTGAGGGTTTACCTGAGAAGTAACAGAACTAACGTAGTGAGGTGAGGGTTTACCTGAGAAGTAACAGAACTAACGTAGTGAGGTGAGGGTTTACCTGAGAAGTAACAGAACTAACGTAGTAAGGTGAGGGTTTACCTGAGAAGTAACAGAACTAACGTAGTGAGGTGAGGGTTTACCTGAGAAGTAACAGAACTAACGTAGTGAGGTGAGGGTTTACCTGAGAAGTAACAGAACTAACGTAGTAAGGTGAGGGTTTACCTGAGAAGTAACAGAACTAACGTAGTGAGGTGAGGGTTTACCTGAGAAGTAACAGAACTAACGTAGTAAGGTGAGGGTTTACCTGAGAAGTAACAGAACTAACGTAGTAAGGTGAGGGTTTACCTGAGAAGTAACAGAACTAACGTAGTAAGGTGAGGGTTTACCTGAGAAGTAACAGAACTAACGTAGTAAGGTGAGGGTTTACCTGAGCGCTGATTCGGGCAACGAGGAAACTCTTCCTGTTGTCCAGCATGGACTTCTCCAGGAGACATTCCTGAGCCTGGCCCTGTGGAACCCAAAGGAAAACCATGAAGTGTGTGTGTGTGTGTGTGTGAGAGAGCGTGTGTGTGTGTGTGTGTGTGTGAGAGAGAGAGAGATCATGTGAGAGCATGTGTGTTCATAAGTATGAGTGTGTGTGTGTGTGTATGTGTGTGTGTGTGTGTGTGTGTGTGTGAGAGAGAGAGAGATCATGTGTGTTCATGAGTGTGTGTGTGTGTGTGTACACGTGTATGGATGTATGTGCAGGCGCGTGTGTGTGTGCGTGTGCGTATGTCTGATGGTTACCAGCATGAGGTTGATGTTCAGGTTAAGGATCTGGTGACTCATGTCCACACTGTAGTTGTGGCTGAAGTGATCCCTCAGGTAGGAGAAGGCCCCGGCTGAGCACTGGAAGTGGGTGCAGGACACCTTCATCCCCTACAGAGAGACATCGACAGGGGGTGTAGGGAGAACGAAGCATGGGAGGGAGGAGAGAGAGAGAGAGAGAGAGAGACAGACACACACACACACACACACACACACACACACACACACACACACACACACACACACACACACACACACACACACACACACACACACACACACACACACACACACAAAGTTTAGTTGCACTTCACAATTCAGGACAGCAACACAACAAAAATGTTGATCAGTAGAATATATAGTATAGGCCTTGGTTAGAGAAAGACAAATATATAGGGCTGTATATGTTTTTCGAGGGAGAGTAAGCCAGCGGTGCCTTTAAAGAGACTGATGCTACATAAGGAATAGGAATGTGAAGAGGAGAGAGCCAGTGTTGTCTGCTCACCTCTTCAGACACCCTGTTATCCATGGCCCCCAGCATGGAGTGGAGCGCCCCTGCAGAGGAAACAACAACAAGTGGGTCTACTTGGTGCAGGACGAGGTTTACGGTCAGTTCTGATCTGCGGTCAGTTTTGCATGTAACCAGCCAACAGTTCAACCAAGAACAAGGTAGGATACGGCTTATCCTGGATATTCTTTGGAACAACTTTTATCTTGAGGTACATTGTACAGTGTCATCACTTCATATGACTGTGTTATTACTTATTACCGTTAGGGACACATATTACAATGAACGCCACCCACCCAGGTTGTAGAGGATGCAAGCTTGCTCATAGCTGATGTCATCGTGGGTAACTGTCTTTCCAGAGAAGATCTCCGTCCTGGGTGAGAGAGATGGAACACTTGTCAGTACATTGTGTGTGTGTGTGTGTGTGTGTGTGTGTGTGTGGCAGGAAGAGTTAACAAAGGGGAGTGTGTGTACAATAAAGGTCTTGTGAGTGAGTGTTTTGTGTGTGCGCATGTCTGACGGTCACAGAGATAGCATTACTCTGTGTGTCTATGATAAAGATCTTGCGGATAGCGTGTGTGCGTGCGTCTGTGTGTGTGTGCGTGCGTGCGTCTGTGTGTGTGTGTGTGTGGTACCATGAGATGGGTACAGCTGCCTCCTGCCCAGGCCCCAGGGGCACGCGGCTCTGGAGGTAGTGCAGCTGACCAAAGTACTTCCTTAAAGTGCTGCAGCCCTCAAAGTCCCGCGTCACATTGACGGCACCCTGCCAGACGGAGAAACACAGATATAACAGGCTGCATGCAAATGTACCCGTCGTTCTGCTTGTTAATGTGGGTGTGTCTGAGGGTAAGATAGACGCTAGGGAAATTCACTTATCCGTCTATAATAATGATACTTTGAACAATGCCTATAGTTGTTTGGAAGTTGAGGGCCTAAAACATTTTTCTTTTATACAACAGTTTGTTCAGAACGAGCATTAAGATTGGCCGAGAGGTCGTTCAAAGCCGTGCTTTATTCCTATATCATATATAACATGTCACAGCCTGTGACGATGCCTACCTGTCTTAGTGTTTCCAGTTTCTTCAGCTGCTCATTGTAGTTGTCCGGATTCTCCCCATAGTTCTTCAGGATGAACTGAGGGAGGAGACACAGAGGAGGAGGAGGAGGAGGAGGAGGAGGGGGGGGGGAAAATTAGTGCACTGAACTAATCTGTTAAGTGTCTAAAGTCAAGTCTGTATCAGACCAGATTAATATTGTTCCATAACTGGGACATCTGATAACAGCAGTGTAAAAAAAATAATGTCAAATACAAACTGACAAACAGAATAACATAACAGACCAGAGACAAAGAGATGTTTTACTAAATGTCGCAGTTTTAACTGTACATTCATTCATCTCCAGGCCTGGGATGGATTTGGCCTCCTAATGACTCTGGATCTATCCCAGCATGCCCTGCTAAGGATCCATCTCCCGTCCTGATGAGACTCCCTAATGAGTCTCTCTACTTCTAGTCAGGAGGTAAACAACCCCAACCCTCCTGCTACAGACACACACAGAGACAGACAGACACACACACACACACACAGAGACAGACACACACACAGAGACAGACACACACACACACAGAGACAGACAGACACACACACAGAGACAGACAGACACACACACAGAGACAGACAGACACACACACAGAGACAGACAGACAGACACAAGCATTTAAAAACACATTTCTCTCACCAGCATATTATAATTATGCCAACCTGATAGTCACACGGCCGTAGCAATGTGCAGTGACAATGACACAGGGCTGAAACTGTCCTGACTCCTGTTACCAAACTCAAACCAAGCTAAGCTACACAATGAAACTCTGTCTATTCCTCTCCCATCCCATCCATCTCTTCCCTTTCCCTGTTCTTTTCCTCTCCATTGTTTTAATCTCTATTTGTACCTTCCAAGTTAATGTACAGTACCAGTCAAAAGTTTGGACACACCTTGCCAAGAGTGTGCAAAGCTGTCATCAAAGCAAAAGGCGGCTACTTTGAAGAATCTAAAATATAAAACATATTCTGGTTTGTTTAACACTTTTTTTGTTTACTACATAATTCCATATGTGTTCCTTCATAGTTTTGATGTCTTCAATATTAATCTATAATGTAGAAAATAATAAAAATAAAGAAAAACCATTGAATGAGAAGGTGTGTCCAAACTTGATCATAATAATAGTGAGGAGGAACTAGTGGTGGCTGGTGGAGGTAGAAATCGGAGGACGGTACTATACTCTCCCTCACTCTCAATTTGATATGTCAAATATGCTTTATCTGCATAATTGCTCATTGTAAAAATTTAGCCCAAACTATTTGTCTTAGTATCAACGTGAGAACTTCTGAAAATCTCTCTCTCCCTCCCTCTCCCTCCCTCCCTCTCTCTCCCTCTCTCCCTCTCTCTCTCTCTCTCTCTCTCTCTCTCTCTCTCTCTCTCCCTCTCTCTCTCTCTCTCTCTCTATTGATCTGGGCAGGTAGAACAATCTGGTAAGAGAGGAAGCAAGGATGGGCAAAGGTCATTTAGGAGGGGCATGAGAAAACAATCCATTAGATACTAGTGAGTGTGACACATTTATTACACAGGACATGGTCCTCTGTGGCTCAGTGGGTAGAGCATGGCGCTAACAACGCTTAGGTTGTGGGTTTGATTCCCACTGGGACCATATATACTGACATGTATGAACTCACTGCAATGTAAGTCGCTTCGGATAAAAGCATCAGCTAAATGGCATATATTCTATTCTATTATATTACATGGGTGTGTACAACATCGTCCTGTAAATACTATGTGGCCCTCAGAATGTGACCCTTATGCCTCAATGGCTCAGCTATTCTCTCATTAGGCTAATACTCAATCAGTAGGCACTCATTTCTGAATGGCCTCCTCCTTCCCCTCTCCACCTCCCTCCCTTCATACACGCAAATATACGATATTACTGAACAGCTGTCCAGTATGTCCATTGCCTGCATGTCCTATCAGGTCAGTAAACTCATAGGGGAGCAATGGGCATGAGGACGTTTTCTGAAGACTGAAGCAACTCTTGAATCTCTTCCTTCTAATAATCTCTGGGGTGGCGACTAGCGACTTCACTCGCTCTCCTAGTCTACACATCCCTTATATGTGGGTGGTAGGTAGGTAGAGCCCTGCGGAGGTCTCCTGCCCCCCTGCCCTGCTACCTCCTGAGCAAACTGCTCCAGGCAGGCGCATGTGACAATGACATCATTCATGCTTTCATCTGGCCTCCTCTGGCCTCCTCTGGCCTCCTCTGGCCTCCTCTGGCTTCCTTGGCCTCCTCTGGCCTCCTCTGGCCTCCTCTGGCTTCCTTGGCCTCCTCTGGCCTCCTCTGGCCTCCTCTGGCCTCCTCTGGCTTCCTTGGCCTCCCTGGTCCCTTCAGAGCAGAAAACAACCACTCGTATGCTGATGAGCTGCTCCGCGCCGCTCCTTTTACCAATCAACGCTGACAGCAAAAGATGTCGAGCTAATTGTTAACTTGGTAAGTTAGCCTGCTAGCTAGCTGTAAACAGCCCGGTTGTCGACTATGTTGACAGATAGCGAGCCAGCTAGCTACCTGTATCTGAAGTGAGGCTAGCTACCTGTATCTGAAGTGTGAGGCTAGCTACCTGTATCTGAAGTGAGGCTAGCTACCTGTATCTGAAGTGAGGCTAGCTACCTGTATCTGAAGTGAGGCTAGCTACCTGTATCTGAAGTGAGGCTAGCTACCTGTATCTGAAGTGAGGCTAGCTACCTGTATCTGAAGTGAGGCTAGCTACCTGTATCTGAAGTGAGGCTAGCTACCTGTATCTGAAGTGTGAGGCTAGCTACCTGTATCTGAAGTGAGGCTAGCTACCTGTATCTGAAGTGAGGCTAGCTACCTGTATCTGAAGTGTGAGGCTAGCTACCTGTATCTGAAGTGAGGCTAGCTAGCTGGTCGGATTCATGGGCTAATCAGGTTATCCAGTCTTCCGTGATCCTCGTCTAGTTGACTTCCGACCTCAGCCCTCCCCGCTGCCCCGCTCCGCTCCCCTCCCCGCTGCCCCGCTCCGCTCCCCACCCCGCTGCCCTGCTGCCCCGCTCCGCTCCCCACCCCGCTCGGCTCCGCTCCGCTCCCCTCCCCGCTGCCCTGCTGCTCCGCTCCCCACCCCGCTGCCCCGCTCCGCTCCCCTCCCCGCTGCCCTGCTGCTCCGCTCCGCTCCCCTCCCCGCTGCCCTGCTGCTCCGCTCCCCACCCCGCTGCTCCGCTCTCCGCTCCGCTCCCCTCCCCGCTCACCTGCCGCACGGACGGGCTGAACTGGAACTCCCCAGCCTCCTTCAGATCCAGCCAGATCATCGGCATACGGGGCACCGCCTCCATCGCGGTCAGCGACGACGCCGAGCCCGGACGAAAGTGACTTCTCTTCGGGTATCACCTCGGTGGTTGAAGGGCGGTGGATGTTATTGTTTTCTCCAAAATCCCCAAACTACTGTGTCACGTCCCCGTTTACACTTCTACAGGAAACTATGGATGCTGGGGACGTGACGTCAGAAGGAATGTTCCAGTGCGCAAGCGCTGCTGGGAAATGTAGTTCAACGCGACAGTTAAAACTCCAGTCATCTACGCGGGAAAAGTCCAATGATGTAAATATGTGATTTTGGTGTCATGTCAACATGTGGGTCAAGTTATAACAGATATGTCTATACAAATAGAGACACTTAAACAATTATAGGGCACTACAATGTATAATGTTACAAGTCAAATATGTGCAAAGACGTTTAAAAAAAGAAGTGGTTGTTGGAGAGGACTTGGACAGGGCTTTGCCTATGGTTGAAAACACCCTGACCAAGAAGGAAGGCCTGCGTGGTTTCTCTCTGGAGGATCCACTGGATGAGCTGGAGGGTTCACTCTCTCCCTGGGAGGTCGTCGAGGTGCCTGGATCTTTGTCCAATGCTGAATAAGAAGGAACATTTGGACGGTAATCATATTGGCCTTTGCAATAACTGTAATTTATGTCATACTCTATACAGTGCCCTGTGTAATTATTGGGAAGCATTGAAGTAGTTTCTTCTTTTGGCTCTATACTCAAACAGTAAGTATGAGGTGAAAGTATAGATTCTCAGCTTTTATTTGAGGGTATTTCTATACATATTGGTTTCACGATTTAGAAATGACAACACTTTTTATAAATAGTCCCCCTATTTCAGGGCAACAAACGTATTGTGGCAGATAAATATAATGTCCAAACTAAGCACTCATGCTTAGTATTTGGTCGCAAAGCCTTTGCATGCAATAACTGCCTGAAGTCTGAGATCCATTTGCCCCACCAGACCTTGGGTATCTTCTCTTCTCCACACCTGCAGTGACACCAATGGTGGTATGTCCGAAAAACCTTGTTAATACATATTATTACATAAATAACTTGTCAAAGTACCCTATTTTGACTCCCAACCTGCTTTACACACCAAGTATAACGATATAACACCAAGTATTCTAAATGTCAGTGTCTGACCATTCACCAACTTTAGTGGACTCGTTAGTGTGTCTACATGTGATAGAATGAGAAGTGGTGAGTGTCTTCTCTTTTCCCACAGTGCAACTGGCTACAGAGTTCAGCTGGCCGGGCTTCACAGTGGTGATGTGCAAAGACAGGACCAAGGCAGAGATGCTTCACAGGGCTTCACAGGGCTTCACAGGGCTTCACAGGGCTTCACAGTGGTGATGTGCAAAGACAGGACCAAGGCAGAGATGCTTCACAGGGCTTCACAGGGCTTCACAGGGCTTCACAGTGGTGATGTGCAAAGACAGGACCAAGGCAGAGATGCTTCACAGGGCTTCACAGGGCTTCACAGGGCTTCACAGTGGTGATGTGCAAAGACAGGACCAAGGCAGAGATGCAGCCCATGCTGGAGCTCTGTGCTCCGCTGAATGATGTATCTGAGCCGAGGAAGGCCGGTGTTCAGGTGTGGGCTGGCCGTCAGTTCACTAAGCTGGATGTGCTTCTTAAGCATGGCGACGCCTTTGGCTGCTGCATTCTGAGTCACGATGGGAGGAAGGGTGTTAATGGCATTGACGATAAGCCAATCCCCATCAGGCATGTCACCTCACCCTTCAATGGCCGGAAGTGCCCCAGCCTTCTCCACAAGCCCAAAGTGTTCTTCATTCAGGCATGTCGGGGTAGCAAACCGATGCTTGCAGCGAAGGCTGATTCGGGGGAGAGTGGGTGAGTGGGTCTAAGATTAGAGTGATGTGTATTTTATGTTCCTCAGAACAATAAATTGATAAAATAAAATGTTTTCAAAGTTTGGGTCAATTCGATTTCAATTCAGAAAGTGATTTGAATGTATAATAAAGAAATATAAAAAAAAACTTGTTTTAAAAAGCTTCTCATTTTCAGTTTATTGAGAAATCATTGAAAACAATCGCCCTATTTGCTATCATTGCATTGTAATTTAAATATACTTCCTTTATATGCCATTTAGCTGACGCTTTTATCCTAAGCGTCTTACATTGCAGTGAGTGCATACATTTCAGTCTATATACTTCCTGGATGGTAAAAATAGGCTGAGGCTGAGGTGGGGGCTGTGACTCCCTTATGCCATGTTAGTGGTTCTCATGGTTGGGATGAGGGCTGTGACTCCATCTTATGTCATGTTAGTGGTTCTCATGGTTGGGATGAGGACTGTGACTCCATCTTATGCCATGTTAGTGGTTCTCATGGTGGGTATGAGGGCTGTGACTCCATCTTATGTCATGTTAGTGGTTCTCATGGTTGGGATGAGGACTGTGACTCCATCTTATGTCATGTTAGTGGTTCTCATGGTGGGTCTGAGGGCTGATGGTTGGGATGAGGACTGTGACTCCATCTTATGTCATGTTAGTGGTTCTCATGGTTGGGATGAGGACTGTGACTCCATCTTATGTCATGTTCGTGGTTCTCATGGTTGGGATGAGGACTGTGACTCCATCTTATGTCATGTTCGTGGTTCTCATGGTTGGGATGAGGACTGTGACTCCATCTTATGTCATGTTCGTGGTTCTCATGGTTGGGATGAGGACTGTGACTCCATCTTATGTCATGTTAGTGGTTCTCATGGTTGGGATGAGGACTGTGACTCCATCTTATGTCATGTTCGTGGTTCTCATGGTGGTCTGAGGGCTGATGGTTGGGATGAGGACTGTGACTCCATCTTATGTCATGTTCGTGGTTCTCATGGTTGGGATGAGGACTGTGACTCCATCTTATGTCATGTTCGTGGTTCTCATGGTTGGGATGAGGACTGTGACTCCATCTTGTCATGTTCGTGGTTCTCATGGTTGGGATGAGGACTGTGACTCCATCTTGTCATGTTCGTGGTTCTCATGGTTGGGATGAGGACTGTGACTCCATCTTGTCATGTTCGTGGTTCTCATGGTGGTCTGAGTGTCGCCGTGTCATTTGAATAGACGCGCCTCTTTGACGCGCATAACGAACGCATTCCACTTCCGGTGTGAAGCCGCCATTTTTTACACAAATGAAAAAATGATATTTCTTTAGAAAGTTAAGAAAGTGTAGTAAAAAAAATCTCTAGTGTACCTTGCTGATCCATATTCTGGTTCATATATCGGAGACGTTGCTCTTTAGCAAGCTACTGATTTACCAAGGTGAGTGGCTAGCTAGTACATAACAACTACTTTGTAGCTAGTCGTGGTGTGCTGTCTCCCAATATTTCTGGGTGTCAACAAGAGCTAGCGAACTCTAAACATGTTGTTGTAATTGGCTAGTTTGCATTTTAAATGAGCCCGCTAGCTACATGCCAAATAGAGAAACACTGACACTATCAAGTAATTATTGGTATAGCTCGCTAAAGAGTCATGTATTACTAGAATACCGTATTTTTAAAACCTGCAGGAACACAATCGACAGGACACGAACGCAGATCTTCACATCTTGGCGGATGTGGAAATAGCGAGTATTGGTGCCACTTAGTTGGTATCCGAGGTTCAGATCCGACTTCCACCGGAACAATATTAAGCATGGCTAAATATAAGCCATAGTTATATATAAGTAAAAATCTTCGATTGTTGCTTGATTGATCAAGTTGCTGGAAGAGCTAAAGGACAGCTAGCTAACCAAATGAATCACTTGACTTGAACCCTTAGACGAGTGACGATCTGTACTTGATTTGATGATCTGATATTATATTGTATATTAAAGTCGTGCAATTGGCCATTAATATAATGATGCATCCTCGAAGTGAGCTGTTATACAACCATCAACATCGGTCCTGACTTGCAATCCACACAAGCTTATTTCTGTCCCTCCACACCCATCAGAATTACACACCACTGAAACTAATCAAGGAAGGAAACCTCATGTTAATCACACAGGGCATTAAAACTGCAACCTTTGATGCAACCTACAACATTGATAACCTTTTTCAAGACATTCATTATCAGTGACTTATATTCGTTGTGCTACTGTTTCCATTATTTTTGTCACAAGCTCCAAAGCACTACTTGTCTCTCCCAGTAGATGTCGCTGGTGGACCTGGGGAAGCGGCTGCTGGAGGCTGCACGGGGTGGGCATGATGACGATGTAAGGTCTCTTATGGCCAATGGAGCCCCGTTCACCACTGATTGGGTAAGGGTCTCACTGTAGCGAATTGTACACACACAATTCAGTGTAGACACCCTCATATCTTCTGCATAGTGGTCCTCTGTGGCTCAGTTGGTATAGCGCTAACAACGCTTAGGTTGTGGGTTTGATTCCCGCTGGGACCATATATACTGAAATGTATGCACTCACTGCAATGTAAGTCGCTTTGGGTAAAAGCGTCAGCTAAATGGCATATATTATGTTATATTACATAGGCTCCGATGACACATGCGCTTTATATAGCCCAAGTCATCGGTAGAGAGAAAACACTCATAAACTACAAATGACTGCTTAGTATGTGTTCCCTCTGCTGCGTCCCAGCTGGGGACTTCACCACTCCATTTAGCGGCCCAGTATGGGCACCACTCCACCGCCGAGGTGCTCCTACGAGCAGGCGTCAGCAGGGACGCCCGGACCAAAGTGGACAGGACCCCACTCCACATGGCGGCCACTGAGGGCCATGTCAATATAGTGGAGCTGCTGGTCAGGGTAAGGGCAGCCCACTTACATATATATTTACCAGTATTTGCAATGTTAAACGTTCAACACCTGCATGACGGACTGTCGCAACTCCACCCCCCGCCACCGGGTGGCGCTGTCTGTGTTCATAACAGGGTGGGGCGGACATCAACGCCAAGGACATGTTGAAGATGACGGCGCTGCACTGGGCGGCCCAGCACGGCCACAGAGAGGTGGCGGAGCTGCTGCTCAAGTACGGAGCTGACGTCCACGCCCTCAGCAAGTTTGACAAGACCCCCTTCGACATCGCCATGGACACCAGCAACACTGAGCTCATGATACTGTTGCAGGTAACAGCGGGAAAGACTGTTTGTGTGTGTGGCATTTGTTTGGCTACTCCTTGAAGAGGCGGCCATAACAGCTGGGAAAAGCTTTCTGCTGTCTTCCTCTTAATGGCAGAGAGCCTCCAAACCGCTGGCAACCCTGTGTCACTGGGTTAGTTTGCTGCTTCTCTTGCAACCCGATGTCACTGGGTTAGTTTGCTGCTTCTCTGGCAACCCGATGTCACTGGGTTAGTTTGCTGCTTCTCTGGCAACCCTGTGTCACTGGGTTAGTTTGCTGCTTCTCTGGCAACCCTGTGTCACTGGGTTAGTTTGCTGCTTCTCTGGCAACCCGATGTCACTGGGTTAGTTTGCTGCCTCTCTGGCAACCCTGTGTCACTGGGTTAGTTTGCTGCCTCTCTGGCAACCCGATGTCACTGGGTTAGTTTGCTGCCTCTCTGGCAACCCGATGTCACTGGGTTAGTTTGCTGCCTCTCTGGCAGCGTTGCCATGGTTTCAGTGACGATGGCAGCACTTTCAGCAGTCATACGATAGGTGTTGTTCTCCAGCGTTTCCACCGTTACCCTACATTTAGATTTTATGAACACAAACAGGGAACAAAAACAGAGTGTGATTTTTTTTTTTTTTAACAAAATCGACAAGTGTTTACAAGGCTGTGTACTCCTATTAATGGTTTTATATAATCCTGGGTTGTAAGCTGTTGTGTGGGAAAAACTGTACATGTGTTAGATAACATCCTGTGTGTGTGTGTGTGTGTGTGTGTGTGTGTGTGTGTCTGTGTGTGTGTGTGTGTGTGTGTGTGTGTGTGTGTGTCAACAGGACGGCATGCAGAACCAGGTGAATATGAACCCTGAGCCCCAGTTCCTCATCTCGTCCTCTGGGGTGGTGAACCTCTCTGACCTGGTCTCCTCCACTCCTAAGACTACCTCAGGTAAACACACAACACAGCTCTGACCTGGTCTCCTAAGACTACCTCAGGTAAACACACAACACAGCTCTGACCTGGTCTCCTCCACTCCTAAGACTACCTCAGGTAAACACACAACACAGCTCTGACCTGGTCTCCACTCCTAAGACTACCTCAGGTAAACACACAACACAGCTCTGACCTGGTCTCCTCCACTCCTAAGACTACCTCAGGTAAACACACAACACAGCTCTGACCTGGTCTCCACTCCTAAGACTACCTCAGGTAAACACACAACACAGCTCAGAGGTTACAGGTCGAGGACAGGTTACATAGGGATGGGTGAATAACTGGACTACATAGGACAGGAGATGACATCATCATTGGATGGGATTGGATACATTATGTCAATGTTATTTGCTTGCTGGTTGGTACAAGTGAACCAATGGAATAGTCCCCAAATGTCTAAACTCTAAGCCAAATCAAGTTTTTGACGTATGTTTTCAACCCATGTCTCCTCTGGCCCTGTGGTCACCTTTTCAAATTGGCTGTCAGGGATTTTTTTAAATGTCGTTTTGTATTACATTTTTATTTTTTTATTTAAAAAAGTGTTGTTGGGGTGCTTAGTGGGGTAGCACACTAATGCGCTTACCACATAATCGCAAGGTTCCTGGTTCGATTCCGACCTTCGACCTATCTTGCATGTCATCCCTCCTCTCTCTCTCTCTCTCCCATCCTTCCTGTCAATCTCTACTGTCTCGATCCCAATAAAAGCAGAAATGCCCTAAAAAACATATTAAAAAAAAAAATATATCTTGTTTTCCCAGTGTGATGTATAAGGATTATGTGACCTCTGAACTGTGCGTGGTCCTTTGTCATTCAGGACACCCTGGTTCTACCACCTCAGTCCTGGCAACACTGGCAGCCCTGGCAGAAGCCTCTGGTCCCATGGGCAACTTAAACAACGCAGGTAACAGACAGGATATCCATGATCACCATCGGAATAACACTATCATTACACACAACATCAAATCAATATGATCAGTCATATAAACTCATTCATAGGATGAACTGCTTGGTTTACAGTCAATAATACTTTGGTATCATATTCATCAGAATGATGGTCTGTGGTTGGCTGCCTCTCGACGGTCTGTGGTTTTGTACTGGGGCTTGGTGGTATTTAACATTGCAGTCTCACCCTTCGCCTCAGGAAAATCGGAGGACGCCATTGCGGCAGATTCGGTGAACTCAGCCATTCAACATGTGGTGGGCGACGGAGGTCAGAGGGTCATCACCATAGTGACTGACCAACACGGCAACCTGCAGCCAGCTGGCCTCGGGCAACAGTTCTTTCTCACCATGCAGGGCCAGCAAAGTGAGCATGAAACCACCAACCACAGCCAAGTACCCAACAGGGATGTCTTGCATTATGTCAGCTAAGCTACTGTGAAGCATTGACTTGTTTCTTTATGCCTCTCAAATGCCAGAAGGCTTTTTTATGTTTTAAATAACTACAAATGTAAATTACATCCCAGGCCAACTCTGGAACATACATTGATTGTAAATGCTGATTACTGTGTACTGTCAGTCACTGAACTAAAATATGCAACAACAAAAAAATGACTGATTGTGTTTCTGAAGTGGTGGCGGTGCCCACTGGTCATGTGACAGAGGAGGTGGTGGAGGAGGAACCCCAGCAGCAGCCCACTCCCACACGCAAGAGGAGGGTAGACCCTTCACCCAACCACACCAGCCCCAAAGACAAGGTCAGCCGCCTATAAAACCACACAGCCTTAAAGTCGTGTTTTTCAGAAGCTTTTGCAACACACTGCAGGAAATGTGGTTGTTTAAACACAAGCACCACTTTGTACAATGTCAAAATCGGTCCCTGCGTCTTGATTGCCTACATAGAAATGATCAAATGTATATTTGTTTTTATGAGAGGGCTTTCACATTGATGCGTATCGATTTTGACAGTTAAAAAAGCGTTTTTTCCGTGGCTGCGGAGGTCACCACGGCCTACGGTGCGGCCCATTCCCTGCTGACATGCCCTCTCCTCCTTACTTCCTGTCTTTCCCTACTGTCTCTGTCCAATAGAAAAAAATGTTTTCCCATGTTTCTCCAGAAAGCAAAGGACAGCAGGGAGCAGCTCCAGAGGCAGCTCCAGGAGGCCAATCGGAAGGCTCAGGAGTACCGGACGCAGCTCCGCCAGAAGGAGCAGGAGGCCGAGCAGTACCGCCTCAAACTAGAGGAGGCCATCGCCAACAACAACATCACCACTGGCACCACCACCATGGATGTCCAAGAAGAGGAGGTGGTGATGGTGGTCCAGGAGGAACAGCAGGAGACAGAAGAGAGAAGTGGAGGGGAGGAAAAAGTAGAGGATGAGAGGGAAGGAGGAGGAGGAGGAGAGGAGGATAAGGTGGATGTAGAGGAGGACAAAGTGGAAGGAGAGGAGGACAAAGCGGAAGGGGAGAAGAGAGGGGGAGAGGAGGACAAGTTGGAAGGAGAGGGAGACGTTGATGTCATGCTTCCGGAAGACGCCATTCTGGTGAAGGAGGGGGAGGCGGAGTCAGGAGAGGATATGGCATTGGAGGACACAGAGGAAAAGGGGGTGTCACAGAGGAGGATCACAACCCCGAAACGAGGCAGGGGCAGAGGGAGGCGCAGAAGGAGGCACTAGCCAAATGTCCTCCAGTATTCATTTGTTTAGTCATGTTAACCCTTGCTTGATGATTTTATAGGAATATTATTGTTATTACTCGTATCGTTATTTTATGAGCATTTTGTGCCGATGAATTGTTATCAGGATTGAACATGATTTTTTTATACAAGACTGAAATGAAGAGGCCATTGTTTGGCACTTCCAAGCTCAGACCGAGGCCCAGTCGGCCAGAAGGAAGGACTCTGCCAGTGGCTCTGCTTCAGGCCAAACTCACAGAATGTTTGAGTTATTCATCTTAATCCACCCAGAAGGGAATGGGGAGTGAGTGAGTGAGTGATGGAGTCCGCAACCATCACTCAGTCTATATTTTTATATATATATATATATATATATATATATATATATATATATATATATATATATACGTAAATATATATATATACGTAAATATATATGCATAGTCATGTGCATGAATTAGCACTATATCTGAAAAGATACAGAAGGTCACTGAAGTAAAGTGGCCATTACTCTTATCCTGAATCTTTTAGTGCACAAATTGGTTGCATGTAACAATACTGCAATGCGAGTTTGATTGAATTGAGCCCTTGAATTGAGCTCTCTTAAGAATATGTTTTGCAAACCATTTGGAGGGCTAATAGTGTCTCTAAACCGCATGGTAGGCTCCCGAGTTCTCTTCAGTATCATGTCCATGTGAGCATTGTACATATACACTCACAGGGCACTTTATTAGGAACACCTCATGGTGGAGGTGGTGTAATGGTGTGGGGAATGCTTTGGGCCCCTTAATACCAGTCAGTCATCGCTTGAATGCCACAGCCTGTTTGAGTATTGTTGCTGACCATGTGCATCCCTTCAAGGCCATAATTGACCCATCTTCTAATGGCTACTTCCAGCATGATAACGCACCATGTCACAAAGCTAAAGTCGTCTCATACTGGTTTCATGAACATGACAATGAGTTCAGTGTTCTTTAGTGGTCTTTCCAGTCACCGGATCTGAATCCAATAGAACACCTTTGGATGTGGTTGAACGGGAGATTCACAGCTTGAAAGTGCACCTGAAAAATCTGCAGGAATTGCGTGATGCAATCATGTCATCATGGACCAGAATCTCAAAGGAATGTTTCCAACATCTTGTGGTGTCAGTGCCACGAAGAATTGAAGCTGTTTTGAGAGCAAAGGGAGGCCCTACCCAGTATTAGTATAGTGTTCCTAATAAAGTGCTAAATGAGTGTATGTACAGTATGTACTGTGTAACCTAGTCCATTATCTTCTGTCTGTCTTCCCGTTGTTTTTACTAAGATATGTTTATGTTACGTAAGAAATATGTTCAGTTAGAATCAGCATTGTTAGCCATCGTTGGTCTTCCTCATCTTTGCCAACCCCCAACCTCCCTGGAAAATGGTGGCCACGTTGATTCCTGTCCTTCTGTGTAGTCCGCAGCATTGAGCACCAGGCTACAAACTCCTCTGTGACCTTCTCTCCTCCTGCCGTCGTCCCTGAGGTCATCCCTGAGGTTGTCGCCACGTTGTTGCTTCTGCTCGCTCTCGACACAAGGAATGGTCCATAATACTAAAATGAGCAAAGTTATCGGACTGCATTTTGGTCAGATTCCAAGTTTTACGAGCGTGTGTGTGTGTGTCTGTCTGTCTGTCTGTCTGTGTGTGTGTGTGTGTGTGTGTGTGTGTGTGTGTGTGTGTGTGTGTGTGTGTGTGTGTGTGTGTGTGTGTGTGTGTGTGTGTGTGTGCGCGCCAGTGTTTTGAACATGTGAGTGAGGTTGAGGTGTTTAAGGTATATGATGTTTCACCACTTAGGTCACATTTAGATTAACATTATATTTTTGTCGATTTACCTCATATTTCATATTTCACGTAAGAATTGTTAGATTTTACATGTATTTAACATATGTAAATTTAACATATGTAAATATGTAAATTCTAAGCTTTTGTTTTTCCAACGTATTTTGTTCTTTTGCTTGATGCGATTTCAAAACGTTCTATTCTTAGACCAGCGTCCGTGAAAAGACAATGATCTGTGATCGTAGTCTCCAAACTAATGCTCTCTCAGAGAAATATTGTTTACACATTGCACTCTTTTAGGCTGGTTTGTTAAGCACTACAACATTGCATCCTCTCTGTGAACCAAGTTCTCCTGCTTTTGTAATTTTTTGTAAGAAACACTATCGAGGGGAGGGGGGCGGGGGGGGGGGGGGCGGTGTTATCTTCCCGTTGGTTTGAGAAAGACTTTGATACAAATAATATTCTTAGATGTAAAATAGTTTTCTATGTGGAATATCCTTTTCTTAAGAAAAAAAATATTTTTTAGAATTCAATAAATATGCACCTGTTGTTATTCTACTGGTGTCTGGTGGTCCTTGTCCTTGAATATTCATTGTTATGATTTCATCATGGAGCATGTACGTGTATACGCCCAAGGACATGCTGAATAATGAACAAGCATAATTGTTAATGCATAAATCAAATAGAAAGTAGCAATTCAACAAAATAAAAATAAAAAGCCATTTAGCTGACACTTTTATCCAAAGTGACTTACATTGCTGTGAGTGCATACATTTTTCAGTATATATGGTCCCAGCAGGAATCGAACCCACAACCTAAGCATTGTTAGCACCCTGCTCTACCCACCGAGCCACAGAGGACCACAAGACCTACAGACTACTGTGTCTCACTAGATCATTCGGTACACCAGCTTGTTTTTGGTTAATACACCCCAGTTGTTCATTTTACGTAATCGAGTAGGTCAATCATATTAGGACTTGAGTACAGAGAAAAATATTCCTGCTACACTTTTTGATTATAATGTATGCTTAAAGTGTTGCTATTGTTTTGGTTCTCACCACCACCCCCAGCCTCCACCTCCTTTGGCTCTGCTCCGTCTGAATCAATCAGGGGTTGATAAATGTATGTGCTGTGGTCGTTTATAACTCCCAGGCAGGCCGCTCTCAAAAGAGTGGAGCCATCCAAGTACGCCTAGCCTAATTGTATAACCATTTTATACTCAATAAATTGTTAAATTAAGATGTAAGTGTTCCTGACTGAACTGATGCTAGTTCAGGAAGACGAATGGATGGAGCTTCTCGGTAGAGGAAACAGAGAGAGAGAGAACCAAAGCGTATTCATTTCAACACATTGCTAGCATTAGTTGTTGACAAAGTAAATTGATTAACTTGGACTTCCCTACGTGGTATTACCCTAACCCTAACCCTAACCCTAACCCTCTAACCCTAACCCTACGTGGTATTACCTTTTCCTCTGTAGGGTCTCTCATTTATAGGAATCGCTTACACTGCATTTCTAAAATATATTTTTTTTATGCATTTTCTGTTTTTGTTTTGTTTTGTTTTTATTTAGTTATTTCATCATCTTAGAATATGACTGGTGGGTTAGGGTTAGGGCTATTTTAGGGTTAGGGTCAGGGCTATTTTAGGGTTAGGGCTATTTTAGGGTTAGGGCTATTTTCCAAAATCAACACATTTTACATTTTGACATTTTTTGACATTTAGCAGACACTTGTATCGTTTGTACAACAAGTACATTTGTCTAAAGTAAAGTCATCTATCCATCGGTCATCATAAGAAAACTGCTAGGAACAGGAGCCATCGGCAGCCACAATGCTAGAAGAATCAACACCAACATATTCAACAGTAAAAGGAAAGGAGGAGAGTGGCCTCCAAAGCATTTTACCTGACAGTTCCCTCTCTGTTAGGGTTAGGGTTGTAATGTTACGTTGCAGTTCCCTCTCTGTTAGGGTTAGGGTTGTAATGTTACGTTGCAGTTCCCTCTCTGTTAGGGTTAGGGTTGTAATGTTACGTTGCAGTTCCCTCTCTGTTAGGGTTAGGGTTAGGGTTGTAATGTTATGTTACAGTTCCCTCTCTGTTAGGGTTAGGGTTGTAATGTTATGTTACAGTTCCCTCTCTGTTAGGGTTGGGGTTAGGGTTGTAATGTTACGTTGCAGTTCCCTCTCTGTTAGGGTTAGGGTTAGGGTTATAATGTTACGTTGCAGTTCCCTCTCTGTTAGGGTTAGGGTTAGGGTTGTAATGTTACGTTGCAGTTCCCTCTCTGTTAGGGTTAGGGTTAGGGTTGGGTTAGGGTTAGGGTTAGGGTTGTAATGTTACGTTGCAGTTCCCTCTCTGTTAGGGTTAGGGTTAGGGTTGTAATGTTATGTTACAGTTCCCTCTCTGTTAGGGTTAGGGTTGGGTTAGGGTTAGGGTTAGGGTTGTAATGTTACGTTGCAGTTCCCTCTCTGTTAGGGTTAGGGTTAGGGTTGTAATGTTATGTTACAGTTCCCTCTCTGTTAGGGTTAGGGTTCGGGTTGGGGTTAGGGTTGTAATGTTATGTTACAGTTCCCTCTCTGTTAGGGTTAGGGTTAGGGTTGGGGTTAGGGTTGTAATGTTATGTTACAGTTCCCTCTCTGTTAGGGTTAGGGTTAGGGTTGGGTTAGGGTTAGGGTTAGGGTTAGGGTTGTAATGTTACGTTACAGTTCCCTGTTTGTTCCCTCACAACTGGTTTCCTCTCCTTTTCCTCTCCGGAAGCCTTTTCTTCCTGGTGACCATTTCCATGTGGCTGTTCTCTCGTCTCATCTCATCCGTTTTCATTTCCAGTCCTGCCCCATCCTTCTCTCTAGCAGCCTCGTCTTTATCTGTCCAACAAAAAGCATCACGTTTGATCTCTTTTATGCTTCTGGTACATTTACAGATCCTTACCACTAAGAAACATCCAAAATGGCACCTCTGTAGGTCTCACTGAGGATATTTTATGTAATAGCTTTCATAAGAAAAGAGAGGTACATGTGTCTTCTGGCTCAACGGGAAAGCAGCTGGGGTTCTCATTCCAAGTGAGTTGGTCCCTCAGGAACAGTGCAGTATTATGGTGACAAGGAGTGTTTGATACCATTCCTCATGCCATTCCGTGCATTACAATGAGCCCATCCTCTCTACCTCCACCAGCCTCCACTGGGCGGGACCTGTTGTAAAATGGCCTCCCTTACAGCTGGATTATTCATGTCCAGAGGGGTCGGATTCACTCTCACCATCTGCCTTTTCACTGGCACTTACAAATACACAGTCATGAGGTAGTTAGAATATTTCTACATTTGTAAATTGTTTTCATGAATGTTATTGAATAAGCACTTGAGGAAAAACAGAGGGGGACAATTAAAACTTGTCGTAACACATTTGCTGTGTGCAAAATGAGTGGAAGCCTCAGACCGAACAATGCAATTAATGCAAAATTAACTTTGAATCTGCATAACAGATGTGCCATTGTCAGAGGCCTGATACAGTGTTTTTGCGCACTACGAGGGTCAAATTATGATTAACAAGTTTTTTTTTATATGAATGTGGTTGTCAGTCATTCAGTGGTTGTTGAGTGGTCCTCAATGCAAACAATAAAGGAGAAAATAGTACTGCATTTTCCAATCAATCTCTGTTTATCACTTTGGTAGCAATTGGAAATTCAAACTCAGCACTGTAGCAAAAGAAGGGAAGCTTAATTGCACAGGAAAAATCCTACCATCTGCCGAAGTCACTGCAAGCTGCTGCACATATTCCATTGGTATTATCTGGCTTGTTTACATTCCAGGATGTGAATGAAGAGTCACTCCGGTCTGACCAATAAGTCCAAGAAATACAGTATGAGATGAGATTTAAACAAATAAGCTTTATATAAAGTGATGTGATTGCTTAGGGATTAGATATGCAATCAAAGTGGTCACCATGGTGACAAACATGGTGCGCTGTTCATTACAGCACCTTTAGCCTCTGGTGGGGCTCATTGCTGGAGCCACCACACTTACTGTGAGTCAGCAAGATTCACTGTGGTCTAAGATTCACAAACTAGAAACAGCTGCACACATATTAAATAAAACACAGATTTTAAAACTTACGAACTGAACAGTTCTTTCATAATGCAATCGTAGACATCTAAGATTCACAAACTAGAAACAGCTGCACACATATTAGATAAAACACAGATTTAGATTTTAAAACTTATCAAGTCAACAGTTCTTTCATAATGCAATCGTAGACATCTGTTAGATGGCATTAAACTACTGAATGCTGTTATACTCCTGACAGTATCATCTCAGACATCTGTTAGATTAAACTACTGAATGCTGTTATACTCCTGACAGCATCATCTCAGACATCTGTTAGATTAAACTACTGAATGCTGTTATACTCCTGACAGTATCATCTCAGACATCTGTTAGATTAAACTACTGAATGCTGTTATACTCCTGACAGCATCATCTCAGACATCTGTTAGATTAAACTACTGAATGCTGTTATACTCCTGACAGTATCATCTCCCTCTGGTCGTTACATGGGTTAGGGTTAACCCTAACCCTAACCCTAACCCTAACCCTGTTATACTCCTGACAGTATCATCTCCATCTGGTCGTCTGGTCGTTACATGTTGTGCTGCATATTGAATCAATTCATTCATTTTATTTGACAATTTTGAAATACATATAGTACAGTTTCTCCATATGGTAAAAAACTACAGCAACAATACCCACAGTAAAAGAGCATTGCCTGTAATGCACAATAAAGTCAAAGGAGTCATTTCCATTGTGGTCTTTGTTGTCAGACAAGCAGCATTATTGTCTAACAAACACTGCCTTTACCCTTCCTGTTAGACAACATATGATTTCTGCGTCAAAGTCAAAGTGTCCAAAGCAAATTACTATAATTGGGCACATCATATTTCACAAACTCAAAGTAGGTTCAAACCCGGATTATGGAAAATGAAAAGATACAGTTGATACCACAGACAGACAATGCCACTTAATCAACCAGCTCAAACTTTCCTTCAGCTGTCGCTGCCCAAAGGGTGGGGCCAGAAGGCCTGGAGAAGTTTGGGGATGATCTCTACCACCACCAGTTCAGGGCAGGATAGGCTCAGGCTGGGCTCCTTGCTTACGTTTTCGGTAACGGTCTTGAGGGCTTCTAGGACCAAGCCATTGATGTATGGTTCCCTAAAACAAGATTGTAACCTATCACATCCATACATTTCCAGAACACTGTCTTCCATTACTAGATGTATCCATTTTTTTTTTTTACAATTAAGTCATTTAGCAGACGCTTTTATCAAAAGTGACTTACAATAAGTACATTTTGCTAAGTCAGTGAATCAAGTATACATCAGTCATCGTAAGTAAAACCTTTGATAAGAACAAGTGCCATCGGCAGTCGCAGGGGTAGAGAAAGCACCCTACAGAGAGAGCTATCCTCACTAAGGCGGCAAATGAATCATGGAGGGAAGGACAGGTGTGGCCAGGCCCCATGCTCAGCAGATCTTCAAGAGCCTCGTGTTCCATATCAGGCCTGACACAGGAACCAGGATGCATCATTAGTTTCCATAGAAATGAGGACAAAAGATTGTTTTAGAGAATAGATAGATAGTAATGGAGAATTGATCTACTTCTGATGGCAAATGGAAACACAAACTGTCTTTATTTTGGCACCAAAACTAGTATTATTTTTGACATTCTCAGTTGAATTTCAGAGCAACTTTGGTGCTACTGATGCACATTGATATTCCATTCATCAAACAGAGCTTGCCAAACTCCGTAAATCTATGGCTTTGACTAACAGTCCTTATGACGTTACTCTTATTAATTTAACTAGGTCGTTGCCCTCCTCCAGAGCACTCCTCCATAACCTTCAAATAAAACACAGAGCAGCGTAACTCTCTCTACTTCACAATCCCCGTTGTCTTTGATCAATGTTATCTTGAATGCCCACGGCAGAGAATGGCAGTGACCTGTGTATGTGTCCATGAGGTCACGCGCTGTACTCACTTCTCCCTCAAGGACTATTTCCCTCGAGTGACCAGCCAGTCGCTCATGTCCTCTGGGGTGATATGGGCTGGGATGTGGCCCTCTCTCTGGAGATGGAGGAGATGCACCATGCCCCTCTTCCGTAAGACAAGGGTTACACGAGACAATACGGGACTCCAGGGTTAGGGTTAGGGTTAGGGTTTGGTTTTGTAAACATTTCAGTCCTATGCTCGTCATGACATTTTAATTACACGCATCACACACTGTAGTGTGTAGAGCACTATTAATTTCGTTAGATTGTCTTTAGATATTTTGTTTTTTTTGTGATTTGGTCACCCTGAATATCAATGCTACTATATTATTCTACTATATGTGGTGTTCTTCGTTCTCTATGGGTGAGTCTTACCTGTGATTCATGGTACTTGGGCTGCCAGCAGGTCTGCAAGGACTGCAGGTACAGGCTGCTTTGGCAGAAGCTCTTTAGGCAGAATAGATTAACCAGATTGACATATCGTATCACACAGGCACTTTGGACTTGTACAAACATGATCATCTTAAAATAAATCCCTGTAGGGTCCAGACCTCCTGGGGATGCTACTCCATTCCATGGCTCAGTTTGAGAATAATAGTCAAAGTGGTTGAAATTGAGATGTACTGTGAAACAGGTGTTAAAGAAGATAGTTACAATGATAAACTGAAGGGGATTCTAGGAAGAGTGGAATGTTTACATTCCATTGTTATGGAAATGGGATGTGTACATTAGTGACAGACATTTAATGACATAACGACCTGAATTCTATCCTGATGTCATTAATAACGAACAAAGTATAAACATTCCATTTCCATAGTAATAGAATGTTAACAGTCTAACATAATGTAGTGCATCATAGCCTACAGTTCTACTTTGTCATAATGGAGTAGATTTAAATGTTCTAATAATTGAGTTTTCATTTGTAGAAACTCAAAGTTTAGAGCCAGGTTTATTGAAAAACAAACAATACACTAAAAACAACAATGTAGACTACAGTAAGGACAGTCTAAAGGGGTGAGTTTTTAGGCCTGATTTAAAGGAGGACTGGGCCACAGATGGAACAACTGTTCTTCTCTATGCTCTGGCTGTCTTGATGACCTCCAGCAGCTCATTCCAGAGGCGGCGGGTGGGAAAGCAGAAGGTTCGGTCACCTATTGAGCACAGCTTAGTCCTGGGCACATGGAGCTGGAGGCTGTGTCCAGACCTCAGACTCTGGATGAGGTCTGAGGTTCTATTAGTTCCTTCAGGTGTAAGGGGAGCGATTCCACAGACACATTTGAAGGTCAGCAGCAAGACTTTGAAGACTTCCTATGGATAAAACAACCTGATGCATTCAATGGACAAATCTCAAAATGTTAAACACATATCCCTCTAATTTTGAAGATTAAGTAAATAGTAAATATTAGTAACCTCAATTTGAAAGATGCACAGCTACAGGCTTTAATCAAAAATGCATCCACTTTTCACAGATTATTCTTCAGGGACATTGATGTTTGAAAGTAAAAGGTAATAAGGTTGAGGTGTCCACACCTAGAGATTATTCAGCTGTCCTCCTGAAAAAATCCCAAATAAAAAAGTGTTGTCAGGCTCAGAAAATGTTCCATTTTGCCAATTACTTGAACACTCAACGCCATCCTCCAAATAGCTGTTCTATTAACTTTAAATCCAAACTGATGAAATGAGTGATTCAGTGAGAGCTGGAACATTCAAAAGATGTTTTTATATTGATGTGATGTTGACCTGCAACCCCCTCATTAGTCAGAGCCAGATTTAAAGAGTTTAGCAAGCTCTGTTTGATAAATGCAATTTCAATGTACGCCATAAGCACCAAAGTTGCAATGATTAGGACATTCAACTGAGAATGTCAAAGATAATACTAGTTTTGGTGCCAAAATAAGGACAGTTTGTGTTCTCCAGAAGTAGATAAAATCTCTATTACTACCTATCTATTCTCTAAAACTATCTTTTGTCCTCATTTCTATGGAAACTAATGATGCATCCTGTTTCCTGTGGCAGGCCTGGGAGTTGAACACGAGGATGAAGATGTACATTGATCGTACATTGAAAAGAGAGGAAGGTAAAATATATCTTCTCGGCTTTCAGATCCTGATTGAAGAGATCATCACAGAGCCAGGGGGAGAGAAGCATACTGATACCAGCTGAGGTGAACTGCCAGTACTGTCATTATATTATATATCATTATAGTAGGGTCTCCCTTTATTACAACACTATACTAATACTGGGTAATACTCCCTTTATTACAACACTATACTAATACTGGGTAATACTCCCTTTATTACAACACTATACTAATACTGGGTAATACTCCCTTTATTACAACACTGTACTAATACTGGGTAGGGCCTCCCTTTATTACAACACTATACTAATACTGGGTAGGGTCTCCCTTTGCTCTCAAAACAGCTTCAATTCTTCGTGCATTGATTTGAGAAAGATGTTGGAAACATTCCTTTGAGATTCTGGTCCATGATGACATGATTGCATCACGCAATTCCTGCAGATTTTTCAGGTGCACTTTCAAGCTGTGAATCTCCCGTTCTACCACATCCCAAAGGTGTTCTATTGGATTCAGACCCGGTGACTGGGAACGCCACTGAAGAACACTGAACTCATTGTCATATTCATGAAATCAGTTTGAGACGATTTTTGCTTTGTGACATGATGCATTATCATGCTGGAAGTAGCCATTAGAAGATGGGTAAATTGTGGCCATGAAGAGATGCACATGGTCAGCAACAATACTCAAATAGGCTGTGGCTTTCAAGACATGATTGATTGGTATTAACGGGCCCAAAGTGTGCCAAGAAAACATTCCCCACACCCTTACACCACCTCCTCCATGAGAAGGTGTACAGGTGTTCCTAATAAAGTGTTTGGTGAGTGTATATCATGCATCCTACCCTTTAAATACTATATTGAGTCTTGCTGTCTTAGCTGTGATGGCTACAGCAGTGCAGCCCTCCAGGGGCAGAGTACCTGCATCACTATGGGGTGATGCTGGAAGGAGCAGTGCCCCATGTTTGAACCCCAGATACAAAGAATAATTAGTAATATATGTTATCATATTAATATCAACACATCAATCAAGAATCTAGCTTTTTTGCATTTTAGATTTCTTTCCATTATGGCCAGTTAACCCCAGTGTGTCAGCAAAAATGTAGCTACTGTATGCTAAATGTTATACCTCAAGGGAGAAGTCATTCCCCAGTACTGCAAAATCAATTGTGCAATACCAATTTCCCTTTTAAGTCCTCCTCTTGGCCATTCACACTCACAGAGGAACATTCCCCAGAAACCTGTTCACAGACCATTAAATTAACTTGAATAGATTACGGCTGAAAACTGAAACGGGACATTTGGGAATGGAATGAATTCAATTTGACAGTGGGTCTACAGCATGTGTTCATGGTCATACACTGTACAGTATATTTGAAAAACATTGAAGGGTGCAGAGGATTATGCAGAGGATTATACATAACCAAAGCCGTTTAGAAAAATGTGTGACAATCATTACAACATAGACTTGCCAGTCTTGTGAAAACTACATGTTTTGATAGTGCAGTCCTGCACTGTATGTACTCAACACATATCCAAAAAAGGCTTATCACCCCCCAAAAAACTGTGGGTACAATATAAACAAAAGATTGCTCATTGGTACGAGACAAGCCCTTTTTTATTTTCTTAAAAGTATTACACGTAATTGTTTCTATTTGAAAATGAATCGAGTGTTTTCTCCTGCTAAATAAACTTGAAATAAGGCAACACACAAACACAAATGAAATAAATGTTTCTATTTGCCTGCTGGAGATCTATAATCATACTTGTTGCCCATCACTGTCTCTCTATGATAATTACATATCAAGGCACCATGTCGGTGTCACGGAGTGGATTGTTATTCTGCATGGTGGGTATTGGATCCGTCTTGCTTGAAAGAGCAGCCCTGGCCTGCGGCTGGAGCAAAAGCAGGTGTGTCTATTGGTCTGATGAGAGCCAGACAAAGCGTCTGGGTTCACACAAACGATCCAGACGTCTGCGAGCCACCTCTGTCACCAGCTGATAATGTGTTAAAGGGAAAGTGCTATTTTTCTCACATATCGTGAGCTTGAAAAGGGCACGATGAAACAACGATTTTCTGTACTACTGTACGTCATTATCCCCCCCCCCACCACCACCACCACCCTCCCCCACCCCACCACCCTCTCTCCTCACAGCCCACCACCCTCTCTCCCACAGCCCACCACCACCCTCCCCCACCCCACCACCCTCTCTCCCACAGCCCACCACCACCACCCTCTCTCCTCACAGCCCGGTATTAAAACAAAACACAGAAAGGCAACGCATTGTAATCACTTTTAATACTAAAGGAGGATGGCTTCAAGCACAAATACATGTTAAAAAAGGCTGAATAAACGGCAGTGACTAGCTGCCTCAGCAACAGAGTAATAGCTGCAACAACTGTATTTAATACTCCACAATTACCACGAGCATGCTTGGGAGGGGACACTTAGTTCGCAAAAACTGGCAACAACACTGAATGCACATTAGCACTTACTACCACTACCAAGCAGATCCTCTGCGACAGGAAAAGGCCACAGCATACACAGTAACGAGAACAGCACGTCAGAGAGTCTGAAAGCACGCTCCGAGCCCGAGCCCGAGCCCGAGGATGAATGTCGGAAAAAGGCAGGGTTTGCACTTGATTTGGTAGTTGTATGACATCTCTGTGAAATGCATGACATCTTCTGCTCAGCCCTGGGCTGGGTGGTCCATCACCTATTGATTATCTGTAAACAAACTACTCTATAAGGCGTACGGTTGATGACTTGCCCAAACAAAGAGCCACATACAAAGTTCATAAAGGGATTGATGTGAAAATACATCGTCATCGTCGTCGTCATCGTCATCATCATCGTTTGTGCAGTCCTGGCAGACCGACTGTGAACATGCCAGATGCAGGCAGGAGGATGATGTATGGTTCAGATCAGAAACACGTTCTACAGAGAAGTACACCGAGATTCTACGACCTAAGAGGTACGATCCCTACTGATTCAGTCACTAACCCTAACCCTAACCCTAACCCTGACCCTGACCCTGACCCTGACCCTAACCCTGACCCTAACCCTAACCCTAAAACCACAATGTCAATGTTCATCATTAGGCACACGTTACAGCACAGTAAACTCGTTGATATCTATGACTCCTTTGACCAGACAGGGTCTCAAGCCATCGAAAATGACCAGTTGTCATAGTTTCAACTGCAGACATTTAATAGTAAACACTTATCCCATTGCTGACATAGAACAGATAAGGCCCATTTAAGCCATCCCAAAAACAATTAAAGGGAAGGTTCACCCAAATGTAAGAATTTCATTTTGGCAGATGGTTGAGTAATGACAACAACCTTAAATTAGGTTTTGATTACTTGGCTGGAGCCACCACATGCTAATGTTTGCAATGATTACCCCCTTAAAATATACCTAAGTCAACTCAAAGTAACTTAAAGCAAAGTTTTAAGGTTTTGAACCTATGTATGACCTATGAAACGTGGGTGGATTATAACTTTGAAGCTGCTTTCCGTAAGTCATAATTGGTTGGCCTACCATTCCAGGTTAACGATGTAGAAAACATGGCACTGCGCATGGTAACCAGGGAGACAGTTTATCAACACGACAACCCTGAATACTTCAGGTTTATAGCCACATCGTGGAGCGATAGCAATGTATAAGGTTACCTGATTGCATCTTCCTTGCTGCTCGCAGTCCGAGAAGAGTGTAGACAACAAGCGGTGAAGATTAACCATGTGCTGCTACTGTAACCTCAAACCTTACTATAATTTTTACCTCAGAACTAGCCGTTTAGGGCAGGCGCTAGCAAAACTGTCGTGGTTCTTTCCCAGCCGCAGCGCCATGCTTTTCGCATCCTAAACGAAGCGGTGGGCCGGCCAGTTACGATTTACGGGGAGCAGATGTATCTTTAAAGGATGTTTTAAAGAAACATTGATTGTCTACCACTTCTTCCAAAAAGTTATCCAAATGACCGGGTACTCAGGGGTCGCTGTCCCCTGGTGACACGGTGGTTGGGGCAGAGGTAGCACAGGGTCTTGCAGCCAGGGGTGATCGGAAGGTGATAAATATGGTAGTTGTATTAGGTACTCAAGTTGACTTTGGTGGTGTAACTTGAAGCCGTTCCACAGGGCACTTGGTAGTTGGTGTTCCTTCTGTCTTGTGGTGGTTAGGGCCAACAGTCACCGCTGCATGAAGGAGATGCTGTATCGATGGAGATGCTGGACCAAAGGGACTGAAGCAACAGTGTTTCCACGGCGACGCGCCGGATCAAACTCCTCGGCCGAGGGCATGCCGGGCACGTCAGACGATGCGGTAGTCGAAAGTGTCCTTCTCCGTGTGGTCTGTCCAGTTGGAGGATGGCATGCTGCGGTAAGGATCTAGCAGGATGCGGAAGCAACGCACGATAAGCAGGGCCAGGAAGATGAAGAGCAGCAGGACGAAGACGAAGGCGGCCTTCTGTTCCAGGGGCAAGTAGGTCTGAACGTGGTGGCCTCCGCTAGAGCCCTCAGCCATCCTCGGGACATCCATTGCTTCAGCGCTCCCGGCCTTCTCAGGACACTCACCCGGCCTTCTCAGGACACTCACCGGAGCTCTGGTCTGGGGGACTTGGAGACTGGAGGCTCCTGGAGGCTCAGAAAGAGTAAAGCACATTTGATAGAATACTGTGCCCAGGCCTGATGATGACAAAGCCAACTCCTCGGTCGTGGTCACAGAGGAGGCAAAATGGCTTTGTCAAAATGTACTGTAGGCCATTAAGTTACTTCCAGTTTAAGCTAAAACATTCTATTCATTCAGATAGCTAATATAAGCATTGTGTTAAACATTTCTTTTCCAATACACTATGAAAGTCCCGTACGTCGCAAACTGCAGAATGTAAACAAAACCGGCAGGCAGCAGTGTTATGATTGGTAGCTGGTAAATCACACAAGGGGTTACAGTAAAGAAAAGTACAAGACTAGCCAGGGGGCAGCGAACACAATTCAGGTACAGTAATGTGCTACGGTTCTAGAGATGGTGCTGGTTGGCTCCCTGCTGCTTTAAATGGTTTAGGCTGCAGGCTCCATTGTGTATGTCTCAGTGCATGTCTGCTCTCTGGATTGTGAGATTTCGGGGAGACTCTTTTGGGGGCTGGATTTTAGAATCTTGGGATTTCAGTCATGGTTCTGTAAGCGTTGTCACAGAGAGTGAGAATCCCACCGGGGGGGGGGGGGGGTGGGGGGGGTGGGTGTGTGTGTGTGTGTGTGTGTGTGTGTGTGTATGTGTGTGTATGTGTGTGTGTGTGTGTATGTGTGTGTGTGTGTGTGTGCGTGCGTGCGTGCGGCGGATGGCAGAGCTGGTGTTATGTGATGTCTTAGGGTGACGAGACAGACGGGAGTGGCCTTTGTTCTCCACAGATCTCTGCCAGTCAGTCTCGGGATAAAACCCTTCAACCCTGCCTCACCGTGACGAGGTCGGGACTGAGCATCCTGTAATCCATCACACTTAGGGATCAAAAATTATATTTCATCGTGGTGACTTATAGTCGTGGAGAGGTAATGTGACAGGTGATGTGGTTGTAAGCACGGCTGAAGGAGAAAGATAGAAAAATGAGTTTTTGGTGGCTTAGAGTTATTTATTTATTTGTATCAACGTGATGTAGAATATTAAGTTAGGACACGTATAACAGGGTTGTGAGAAAGTAGTCAGTAATTCCCCCCCAAATATAATTTGGGGCAATTTCCATTCATTCACGACTGTATATTGTAAAAGCAACACCTTGCAAAATCATCAGGCTGTGTTCGACATTAAGCCCATGAGTGTCAGTCAAAGCAATACTTTCATTATGGGGTTTCAGTCAGTTGTCATATCACAGAATAAATAGTTGTTTTTTTTTCATGGTAAAAACACTCGGCAGATCACACATTACAGAACAGGCTATATTGTTGTTTAAGGCTGTTGTACACATATGGACAGACACCCTTTGAAACAGCAGTAACGAGAGGTGGAATGTTGTTTTTTAGGTCGTTCTTTTTAAGGCAAATATGTTTATTGTATAGTTGCCAGAGGGCAAAAAAGTATTTTAAGGTAAATTAATCTGATATTATATTTTGAGGTCCAGACTTGACATTTCTTGCCATTTGTTTGTTTGTTGTGACAGCTTTGCAGGGGTTCAAATCCTTACTTTACCATATATGTTTTCATGGTTAACATGTTTGTTTGATGGTTGAGTATGAAGGGAATGGTGGCATTATTATAAGCTGCAGTACCACGTTCAAAATATGTAGTCTTGAATCAAATTGTTTTAAGACAAGACAGCCAATAATATGAAACTGCCTGGTACCAGGTGAACAGGTCTTCTGTAATACTCAAGAGGAGGGCAGGGTCTTGGTGAAATTCCTAAAATAACCGGAGTAACACGTTTACGGTCTCTCACGTGGCCTAAAATAATGGAAGTGTAGTTATTTAATCTCAAAGTGAAAACAATATGGGTCACAAAGTACCAAATGTTCTGTAGTGGAGAGATTACAGTCATAGGAAACCATTGGCAGTGAGTGACGTATTTGTGTGGCGAAAAATGTCGGTTCTTTGCAAAGGGGGTTTAATTTCGACTGCATAGGTGTAGAAGTAACCAACGTTAGGTCAAGTGTGTTGCTGAATGTATCACTATTATGTATTTAAGATAGAGCTGCCAAAATGCCAATACATATTTGTATATAAGGCCTTTTCTCTCTTTCGGTCGACAAGGAGCTGATTCAGTGTGCCGAGGCTCCCCACGATATCAACAGATGGCAAACCTTACATACTTTATTGTTTTCACTCTACTGTACAACTAGGCCCTATATAGTATTCTGTATGTTGTTTTGCAAGCCTTCTAACACAATTACCGGTAGGATAATAAAATCAATAGGACCTAAGAGTGTTCACAGGTGAAAACTATGCCTATTCAAACCTGTTAAAATAAGATGTACCGTACGTGTTGCGCATTAACACGACACCATTTTCCACACCTTGGAGGCTATTATTGACAAGATGCCGAGAAGGTAATTTACACATTTTAAATAACATATGGCCACACCCTTCTTGTCTTACTTTTCGGGAGTGATTCATAAGAGTGTAATTGTATTGTAAGAAGTAGAATGTTATGGACACATTGTAACATTGATCAATGCATCTTAAATATGTCTCACCTACCGGCTATCAGCGCGCACGTGCCAATACACAAACTGGCAAGTTTCCGTTTGATATCATCATGGCATTCATTGGTAAAGTACTTGCACGTTGGCAAATTATATCAATAACGTAGGCCTACCTGAAACATTGCATTTATTCTCTGTTTAGGCTAAAGTAAGGTGGTGATCCTTACCTGTTTCAGAAGAGCGCAGGGAATTCCGTCAGCGCGAACCCGCCAACTGGCATTGACGTATTAAGAGTATTTTCTGTATTTTTGCTGAAAAGGAACAACAAACATTTGATGTACCCGCAGCCTGCTCTCCGTTTCATTACATACACAGTGTCTATCAATATTTCTCCACGCTCATCCTCCTCCTCTTTAGTCTGCCTTAGTCGTCCAATTGGCCCCCTCACTCCCACCAAAAACGATGTAGTGGTATCTCGTCGCTAATGGCAACCTGTTGCCATAGTAATCCATCCATAAATGGATGATAGAAAGGTGTGGTTCTCTCTGACATGTCTGTGGGAATTGAGGCAGGTCTATGGATGCTGTTTGTGATGGATACAGTGAATACGTTAACAAAAACAACAAACTGGAACAAAAGTCATTAAACATATTATGTGCAAAGCCTTCTTCTTCTGATGCAAATTCCAATTCTCGTCATTAGAAAGGGATTCATAACGTGCAAATGCATGCTCAAAGATGAGATTGTCTTGCGTTTAACCATATCTTTTAAGGTTCAAACAATCTACCTATAGGAGGTTATAAGAGGCATTTTGAATTGATCTCAGAATGTTTAAGATGAGCACATGCATGATTTAGCCGACATATGCATGTACTTACATTATTTACTACAATTGATCATGCTTTTGCAAAACAAAGATCAATGCAACATATCTGTTCAAATCAGTAGTTCTGGCTATAATCTATAACCTGAGGTCAGGTGGCTGATACCATACACACCAATCCATGTACTCCAGAGCCCTCTGGTGGTGGTGGGTGGGCATTAGATGCTCACAGTACACAATGGAGATGTCAAACGTATTTCAATACTTTTGATCCAGATTATTGTTTGCTGTCCAGGGTCAGATTGAGCTGTCCAGGGTCAGATTGAGCAGTCCAGGGTCAGATTGAGCTGTCCAGGGTCAGATTGAGCTGTCCAGGGTCTGATTGAGCAGTCCAGGGTCAGATTGAGCTGTCCAGGGTCAGATTGAGCAGTCCAGGGTCAGATTGAGCTGTCCAGGGTCAGATTGAGCTGTCCAGGGTCAGATTGAGCTGTCCAGGGTCTGATTGAGCAGTCCAGGGTCAGATTGAGCTGTCCAGGGTCAGATTTACTGTCAGTTATATTTTCAGTATTTTCCAAACACTGAATATATAAAACACTTGTAAATCCTATTATGAGAGTAGTACAACTGTATAACCTTATCATAACCAAAGCAATCAGGACTGATGACTACATTTGTTTTTGTGGTTTTAGGAGACTTTGTAAACAAGTGGCATATAGCCTCAAATTATGTTTTTAAGGAGTAATGGTGATCTTATTTAATGTCATACCTTTACCACTACAGCCATGTCATAGACACGTGCATGTCACAAGAAAAGTGCTATTTGCATTTCGAAAGTAATTTGCGCTACTGTTTACATTTTGTTGGTGGCCCTCAGTAACAGTGCTTTTGAAGGTCCAGTATGTAAAATTCAATCTTTCTAAAAGCCTCCTAATGGTTGTAATGATTACAGATAATGGTTGTAATGATTACAGATAATGGTTGTAATGATTACAGATAATGTCCGACACAGCAGGTCCATTTCGGGGGTCATGTCATTATTAAAGAGGATATTATCGTTTGGAACTTCTAACTGAATTTCGCCTTGAAGGCCAGATGGCAGTTTCCCGACAAACGTACAAGAAAGAGGGTGTGTAGGGTGTGTATGTGTGTAGGGTGTGTATGTGTGTAGGGTGTGTATGTGTGTAGGGTGTGGGTGTGTGTAGGGTGTGTGTGTATGTGTGTAGGGTGTGTATGTGTGTAGGGTGTGTGTAGGGTGTGTAGGGTGTGTGTATGTGTGTAGGGTGTGTAGGGTGTGTGTATGTGTGTAGGGTGTGTATGTGTGTAGGGTGTGTATGTGTGTAGGGTGTGTATGTGTGTAGGGTGTGTATGTGTGTAGGGTGTGTATGTGTGTAGGGTGTGTATGTGTGTATGGTGTGTATGTGTGTAGGGTGTGTATGTGTGTAGGGTGTGTGTAGGGTGTGTAGGGTGTGTATGTGTGTAGGGTGTGTATGTGTGTAGGGTGTGTATGTGTGTAGGGTGTGTATGTGTGTATGTGTGTAGGGTGTGTGTATGTGTGTAGGGTGTGTATGTGTGTAGGGTGTGTATGTGTGTAGGGTGTGTATGTGTGTAGGGTGTGTATGTGTGTAGGGTGTGTAGGGTGTGTATGTGTGTAGGGTGTGTAGGGTGTGTATGTGTGTAGGGTGTGTATGTGTGTAGGGTGTGTATGTGTGTAGGGTGTGTATGTGTGTAGGGTGTGTGTAGGGTGTGTAGGGTGTGTATGTGTGTAGGGTGTGTATGTGTGTAGGGTGTGTATGTGTGTAGGGTGTGTATGTGTGTATGTGTGTAGGGTGTGTGTATGTGTGTAGGGTGTGTATGTGTGTAGGGTGTGTATGTGTGTAGGGTGTGTATGTGTGTAGGGTGTGTATGTGTGTAGGGTGTGTAGGGTGTGTATGTGTGTAGGGTGTGTATGTGTGTAGGGTGTGTATGTGTGTAGGGTGTGTATGTGTGTAGGGTGTGTGTAGGGTGTGTAGGGTGTGTATGTGTGTAGGGTGTGTATGTGTGTAGGGTGTGTATGTGTGTAGGGTGTGTAGGGTGTGTATGTGTGTAGGGTGTGTATGTGTGTAGGGTGTGTAGGGTGTGTATGTGTGTAGGGTGTGTAGGGTGTGTATGTGTGTATGTGTGTAGGGTGTGTGTAGGGTGTGTAGGGTGTGTGTAGGGTGTGTATGTGTGTAGGGTGTGTATGTGTGTAGGGTGTGTGTAGGGTGTGTATGTGTGTAGGGTGTGTATGTGATATATCCCTCAGCAATATACATAGCTAGAACTCTGTTAGCTGGCTGCCATTTAGTGAACTGCCATTTCTCAGCATTTTGATCCATTCATTGGAAATTAAGATGTTTTTTAACGTGTTAAGAAGAATCAAACATCCTCTAAATAGGGAGTTCCACTGTTTAGTATCAGACTGTTCCTGTTGTGGTGGTGAAACCTGTTCCTGTTGTGGTGGTGAAACCTGTTCCTGTTGTGGTGGTGAAACCTGTTCCTGTTGTGGTGGTGAAACCTGTTCTGAAGAGGCGGTTGGAGACTGTGGTATCACGGTGGCAGGATGCTGTTGAATATTCAGCCTCAAGCACTGATACAGCAGCGCCTGCCTCTGATGAACATTGGAGTATTTGTTGCTGCAGGCTAGTTGTTGTTTTTCCCCCAACAGAGAACTGTCCTATCGGAACCGTCCTGATTTAATCGACATTACCTCACATCCTTTTTTTGTGAATTGATTTAAATACATGTGATCGATTCAAATGATTGCATTAAGATTATGCCTTTGTATCGCTTATTACTAATTTAATATGAATTGGACATGAGGTTGACAATGTGGTATGAACCTTGTTCAAGACCAGTACCAAGGCAAATAAATGCAATCACATTTATTCTGACTTAACAAAAGGGTCAGGGGAGGGACTCACCTTCAACCAACATACACAGATATGTCGAGTGTGGCCATATTCACACTAACGCAGGCATGAAAACACGTGACAATGATACAAATACAGTAGTGCATAACGCATAGAGGCAAAATGAAATATGAGTTTATTTATTTGTTTGAGCAAAACAGTCAAACAAAACAAAACAAAACATTTGTAGCATGTCATTGTTTAGTACTGTAAACAGTAAGGCTTAAAGGGACAGTTCACTCAAAGTACAAATTAACACGATTTCCCATGTACCTTGGCTGTAGTCATTTCCCCAAGACAGTTTTGTGATATTTAATTCTGTTACATAAATACTGCTTGATTGCCTGTCTTGGTGTATCTACTGTTGCAGACAGGATTGTATTTCTGCTAAAAGATCCCTTTAGGACAGACCGTATGCAATTTGTGAAAAACGTTCTTGATGATACCACTTTAGTTTGCACCAAAAGCAAATGATTCATGTTTTAGGATTAATCTGCATTTAAAGGGTATGTCTTCCACTTCACCCCTCAGCTTATAGAGTGCACTTTACTCAGGGGAAATGGTGGTTGCAAGTTACCCAAACGTGATCAAACCCTTGACTTTCAGAGCTTTAACTGTATATTCAATTCCTAATAAGGAAGAGGAAACACACAGTCACTCTCTCTCTCTCTCTCTCTCTCTCTCCCTCCCTCTCTCTCTCTCTCCCTCTCTCCCCCTTTCTCTCTCCCTCTCCTGACTAAAATTGATTTTCTTCCTTTACTCTAGGCATTTCTTGCTAAGACGTACTTTGCCTGACACAGTCTTTATTTTTTACTCAACAGCTCCATCACTGCTGTGTGGACTCATTGGTGCGTTCTCCCCAGCTATAGCCTATAATTAATAGCTTTTGTGCTCACTTCAACAAATCCATTCCCCTGTATTACCCAGACTAATTGCCGGCAGCACCAACCTCACTAATCCAATTTGGAGCGCCTTGTAATCGTCTCCAGAGCCGTTCACATATCATTCAGTATTTGTTTGCCTTTGAACTGGGAATCAAATACCTACTATGTGTGTGTTCCACATACTCACAGGGCATGCCTTAAGGTTTGACAAGGACATCCTGTCACATAACACTCGGAGATTTGTTAGTGGTTAATTTAAGAATAACGGTTTTGGCTTTGAGGGACTGAATGTGATCAACAGGATCGACTATCCTGAAGCATATATTCCTATATCCCGACAGTGAAAAGTAATGCATGATATTTGATGGCCAGAGTTGTTCTGTTGTAATGTGGTCTTTTATATTTAATGTTCACCATTGAATCCTGCACAGGACAGTCAAAAATAATGAGATTTCCCCCAGTGTTTATGCAGCAGATATGAAAACATTTTTCCACCAGAGGCCGTTTAAGGCCTTGGAGCCACAAGATGGCAGTATACTACTGTACATCTCCTGTGTTGCTAAAATAAAGACAGTGAAAAAGCAGAGTCAGATGCCATACAAGTGTATAACAAGTCTAAAATGGTAGGTGACTGTTGAAATGATTGAGAACTGTACACACGCCGTCATGATAAACATACATCTATATTGCCGCCCGGTTCATTTCCCGAAATTCACAACGCTGGCGCTTAAAGTGGCTTTTGTGCCTGGAAAATGTCTCGGCCAGTAATGCACAGGAAGTTGTACAAGTGTTTAATTTCCTGAAGTGACTGTCTGAGAGACTTAAAGGCGCTGCACTCACAACAGCACTGCAGAGAGCCCTCTGTCAAAGTCCCCCCTCCTCCTCCTCTCTCCCTCCTCTCCCCCCACCCCATCTCCTTCTCCTCCCCCTCCCTTTATCCCTTTCTCTCTCTCTCTCTCTCTCCCCCCCCCCTCCCTCTCCCTCTCGGTCTGTCTGTCCGTCCGTCCGTCCGTCTGTATTTGAGTTATTACATCATGTCTGATAATCTTCCTTGCCAGTAGAATTCACTCTGCTCCCTCTCATCTTCAAAGGTATTGTTTTTGAGTGGCCAGTCCCACTCTCATATATTAGTTTTATTTTGATTGGATAGAGATAGTAGAGAAGGACAGGAGAGTAAGGAGGAGAGGGTGTGTCAGCAGAGCTAACCCATGCCAACATCGCCATGTGTGTGGGCACTGTAGGCCATGGTGCTACTACTGGACCATTCCAACCCCACCCCACCTCCACCCCACCCTACCCCACCTCCTCCCCACCCTACCCCACCGAACCCCACCTCCACCCCACCGAACCCCACCTCCACCCCACCCCCCCCACCCCACCTCCACCCCACCCTACCCCACCTCCACCCCACCTCCTCCCCACCCTACCCCACCTCCACCCCACCCTACCCCACCTCCACCCCACCGAACCCCCCCCCCCCCACCCCCCAGATGTTACATTCATGACCAGGCTGGATGCTTTTGTCTTCATCTTGTTGTGTTTACAGTGCAAGTGAAGGAGATCCCATTAAACACATTAGGCTGGGTTGAGGTGCGTGAATATTTGACTGTTAATTAACATGATTCATTAACCTTTCAAGTGCCACATCATTCAGGATTCCTGTTGCTTTGCATCATTTGAATTAATGAGGCAGGGTGAGGAGAAATTAAACGTAAACAATCTGATAGAAACAGACAATGACAGAAACAGACGATTCTTTCCACACAATGGTTTCCCCGTGGTTCATGTTTTGTTTTGTATAACTGAACTCTTTGGGGAATCTGTTGCAGGCGATGTTCTGTACATATCCAGCGAAATATGACAGAGAGCTTTTGAGTCTCATTGTCAGACATGACTGTATGATACATGGCTACCTCTGCATTACCGAGGCCGCAGATGTTTTAAGTCAGTGTCATCAGACATTCGTACAGACAGTCATGTTCCCTCCTATTAGACAGCATATGCACTGTCAAAACACATCAAAACATAACACTAGCCCTTGGTCTGTCGGGGATGCAGGACATATTGCATGTGATTATGAAAGCAAGGTCATTGCATCTCAGAAGACACCGAGGACCTAATTCACTAAACGTTTGCACCAGGGTACAAATCTAAATGAAATTAAAACACACAAGGTATTGCAAAAGGGTAAAATAAAGATTTCATGTTCAGTTTTGAGGACTGTAACAGATTGAACAAAAAGCACTGTTGAACAAAAGCACTGTAACAGATTGAGCCCTGCGGTAGGTAGTTGGCTAATTCAAATAGTTAGCAAGCTTGCAGACATCAGCTTTCAAATAAATGTATGTTCCGATAACCGGTTTGCATGCTAACTAGGCTAACTAGGCTACTCCATAACTATTAATGATATATGGGTGCACATGTACTGCACATATCATCCCTGTTGCTAAACACACAAGGAATATGGTCTTCTGTGGCTCAGTTGCCAGAGCATGGTGCTAACAACGCTTAGGTTGGGGGTTCGATTCCCGCTGGGACCATAGACACTGAAAAACGTATGCACTCACTGCAATGTAAGTCGCTTTGGATAAAAGCGTAATCTAAATGGCATATATTATTATTTGAATAAGGGTGATTGGCTTTTCAAATGAAGCCCATTTCTGACGTCAAGACAGGGGCCTAAGCCACACCTTATAGACACAGCTAGAAAAAAACATTTTTTTTTCAAATGTAAGCTTTGTAAAATTGATGGAGAGCATCAACATTTAAACATTTAAACATTTTCCTAGTGTTTATTCAATAAACCGCTGTGTAAAGAACATTCAAAAGACAGGGAAATGGGCCTTTAAACTGAATTTTGTTTGGATTGTTTTTTTTTTTTTGTCAGTTTAAGAGAATCTGAATCAATTCATGAACTCACAGATATGTATTGAAAGTATATATCTTGACGACAGAACTTGGCAGCGAAATGGAGATTAACTTGTTCAGAAACCCCAAGGTTGTTTGTTTTGAGTTTGTTTTGTAATGAATCATTGACTTTCTTTCTCTCAGAACTCCAATATTATAGTTATGCTCCCTTAACAATTTTGGACCAGAGCCCACTTCTGCCATTTTGTACAAAGCTTATTTAACCATGAAAGGTTCAGAGACCAGGACATCTATAAAACGTACCTCCTTCCTTTTGCAAGATATTAAACATGCATGCGTCCAGTCTCTATATTGAATTCACACACAAAAAAAAAACAAGTTGAAAAATCAATGAGGTGCTTCTGGTCTCCACTTTCCTCATCTCTCATTCTAACCCTTTTACCTGGTGGAATTCTACCAGAACCTGAAAGTAGCCAGACTCATTTCCAATGACAAAGACTAAAATGTTACTGCCTAGAAAAGAAAATCTGCATTTCTCAAAACTGTCAAGTCCTCAATCTCCAACAGACAGTAATGGTTCTAGAGCTCTGTGGCTGTTCCATTTTGAGTTGTGCAATTTAAGAAAAAAATGAAGAGGGGGGGGGAAACAAAAACAAAGAATGATGTCTCCAGGAAAGGCGGTGGAGGGGGGGGAGGAGAGGAGGAGGAGGAGGTTCTGAATCATTAGCTCGGTGGAAGTGGCGCTGTTAGGGGACTAATTGCGTGTCCGCGTGAGCCATTGCTGGACGCACTCAAACCACCAGTCAGCACAACCAGGTGGGCGGCTGTGAAGTCTAAAGTGAAGTCTAAAGTTAGGAAATTTAAACCTCACTTCCTCACTGCAGTTTAATAAGGGCAACTTTGAGGGATTCAGTTGAGGAGCAGCGGGCGGAGCAAGAGGTGGTGAAAGGTAGGCAGGGGGCTGTAGGGCGGAGCAAGAGGTGGTGAAAGGTAGGCAGGGGGCTGTAGGGCGGAGCAAGAGGTGGTGAAAGGTAGGCAGGGGGCTGTAGGGCGGAGCAAGAGGTGGTGAAAGGTAGGCAGGGGGCTGTAGGGCGGAGCAAGAGGTGGTGAAAGGTAGGCAGGGGCGTGTAGGGCGGAGCAAGAGGTGGTGAAAGGTAGGCAGGGGCGTGTAGGGCGTGTAGGGCGGAGCAAGAGGTGGTGAAAGGTAGGCAGGGGGCGGTAGGGCGGAGCAAGAGGTGGTGAAAGGTAGGCAGGGTGCGGTAGGGCGTGTAGGGCGTGTAGGGCAGAGCAAGAGGTGGTGAAAGGTAGGCAGGGGCGTGTAGGGCGGAGCAAGAGGTGGTGAAAGGTAGGCAGGGTGCGGTAGGGCGTGTAGGGCGGAGCAAGAGGTGGTGAAAGGTAGGCAGGGGGCGTGTCGGGCGTGTAGGGCGGAGCAAGAGGTGGTGAAAGGTAGGCAGGCTGCGTGTCGGGCGTGTAGGGCATGTAGGGCGTGTAGGGCGGAGCAAGAGGTGGTGAAAGGTAGAGAGGGTGCGGTAGGGCGTGTAGGGCGGAGCAAGAGGTGGTGAAAGGTAGGCAGGGTGCGGTAGGGCGTGTAGGGCGTGTAGGGCGTGTAATTGAGGTCAGGTCCGCGCGACTTAATTAGACTGTGCAAACACCTGGGCCGAGATTAAGGACGAGGAAAAAAGTATTTGTACAATTGCTGTTGATTTAAAACTGGTTCATTTCAACAATTGCTTTGGAATGCAGATCACGCAGACCTACTATGACAATAGAACACGGTGAATAATGGTTGAATGCTATTATCAGGATCTGATAATCTTTCTCTACTCTTACTGCCTGGAGTCTCAAAGTCTCAAAGCAACATCAATGCACATATGGGTTGAGGTTTAGAATTGTAAATGTCCCCTCGGGACAGATGCGATATTACTCCCTTGTTTCACATAACGCAAGTCACGTACCCTAAGCAATTAAAATTACTCACTGTTTTACATTACACTCTTTTTCAAGGGCAGAAATTCAGACAACGTAGCTTTCCCAAAGAGCTATCTTGGGCAAAAGGCCACGTTCTGACAGGATATTTGTACCAGTCAAAAAACGCATGGAGCCTATTCTTTTCCAGTGGTTTGAAGGATGGCAAAGATGACTGTTGGCCCCTAATCCATAATGGGTTCATCCATTTTTATATCCATCAAAGGGAGAAATGGGTTCAACTTTTGGAATCCATTCTGTTTCATCTACCACTCCAATCCTCTGCAGGGTGCACTGTATTGGCCCTGATTCAGCCGCATTCCTCAGCTATCAATAACAGAAGAGGGGCGTTTTATAGCACCTCTCCTTGTTACTGTTTACAGCAATGCTAACCTGGGTACCATGGGAGTCGCTAATGGTCCGTGATGCTAACACTCAACCTGTCACATCCTGTTTCCTCTGATCACCTCTCTGTTTACTACCACCTCCCACAGCAGAGGGAACTTCAGTGGGATCCAAACTAACAAACAAACAATAATCAACACTGTAAAGTTTCCAAAACCAGGAGGTGTTCACAACATTGCAAGGCTAGACACTCACAGGCTTTTCCCTGCCGTGTGTGTGTGTGTGTGTGCGTGTGTGTGTGTGTGTGTGTGTGTAGAAAGCTCATTTCTGCGTATCAGTGTCGGTTATCGATTGTGGTCCTCTTTCGCCTGCATCAGAAAATCTCAGGTTTGTCTGAGGACACAGTCTAAATATATGACTTACTGGGCAGCTGTAGGTCAGGTGGTGCGGAGGGTGCTGTTGTTTGATGGGTATCACTGTGGACTGGATGAGGGCTGTTTGGACTGGTTGTGCTGGGGGACTTCCAATTGGCTGACAATACTCTGGCAGGTCGTCCACAGCAAGTGGTGCTGCTAGGGGGGTAACTGGGACGGGATGTCCTGGTCAGGACAGGTGCAGGGTGGGCAGGTTGGGGCAGGCAGGGAACATGGCCACAGATGGGAAAGGGGGGAGGGCAAAGAGTGGGTGAGGTAGGGGGAGAGGCAGAGGAGACTCTCAGAAAACGGACAGGCACAGGTGGCTCCTTGTCTCCGGGTGAAAGTGTCAAAAGTTGCTGAGTTGAGACCTCTGCTGTGCAGGAACGGACCAGATTGAACCAGTACAAGGCCCCTGCCCCCCCGCCCCCCCCCGCCTCCTCCACCTACTGTAGCATTGGGGGTGTGCCGCGGGCCACAAGTGCCAGACGTGCTAGGCATGCCAGCCATACCGCATAGCTCCCTGCTGACCTAAGCCCTTATTGTGGCTGAGCCCAGTGCAACAAACCCTCCTCGTCCTACGGCGTAAAGGCCACCGAGCTGGAACAGAGCGAGGGCCACCGAGGAGACGGGCATACGTTCCATTTTCCCCCCATTGACCTTCCAGAAAGCGAATTCTTTCATACGTTCCAGGAAATAAGGACCTTTGCAGAATTATTCATAGAAGTTTGCTAGATAACTTGTTGACCTACATACTGAAAAAAAATAACATTGTTAAAGGTGAAGAAAATATGAATGTCCTTTTCCAATCCTCTCTGTTTCTACCTTCACTTGTTTAAGGCAGCAGTTTTCAGATTTCAATTGAGAAAAAAACAAAAACGGGGCAAATCCAGTTTGTGTGAGAACTGAAAATATACCCAGTATTGAGAAAGGATAATACTCCAAAGAGAGGGTATTCAATCCATCACAAAAAGTGCTGACAGAGAAACAGTCTGGTAAACCGCTGCATTTTTTGTGGGAGACTTGGTAGGACGTGGTTTGCTACTTAGTGAGTAGGACAGAGGGTAAGAAAGGATGGATGGTGTAAAGCCATATGAGGCTACATCAGTGTTGGTGTAAGAGGTTACCTTATGAGACCCGACCTTGCCAATGGGATCCTACACTTTTAACCTAATTATAGTTATTAGCTACATTTTACATTTACATTTACATTTATGGCATTTAGCAGACGCCTTTATCCAAAGCGACTTACAACAATACATTTGTTTAAGTGAATCATCTGTCCAACAGTCATCATTCGACCAAGTAATCAATGCTCACACCAGGGGCCATAGGCAGTCGTAATGCCAGTAGGCTAGTTTTTATTTATTTTTTATTAGCAGGAGAGAACTTGTACAGGGGGGGTAGCGGGGATGAAGAGGTCTCTGGGGTTGGGGTTAGGGTTAGTATGGGGGGTAGTGGGGGTGAAGAGGTCTCTAGGGTTAGGGTTAGTACAGGGGGGTAGTGGGGGTGAAGAGGTCTCTAGGGTTGGGGTTAGTACAGGGGGGTAGTGGGGGTGAAGAGGTCTCTAGGGTTGGGGTTAGGGTTAGTACAGGGGGGTAGTGAGGGTGAAGAGGTCTTTAGGAGAGACAGTTAAGATGTAGCCTGAAGAGATGCGTTTTCAGCCTACGGCGGAAGATCGGAAGTGACTCTGCAGTCATGACAGTGGTGTGAAGCTCATTCCACCAGCGGGGCGCCAGGACAGTGAAAAGCCGTGACCGAGAAGCGACCACTGCCTCCACGTAGAGGCGGCGGAGCCGGGCGGGCAGCCGAGCTGGACGAGCGGAGTGATCTTCACGAAGTCACTATACGATTTGATCCCTGAAATTCAGGCGTGACTTTTGAAACAACCTAGCAACTGAACAGTGCAACCTAGCAACGCATTACAAAACATTGTTTCTAACTGGCTAAATGGACGAACGGACTGTGAAAAGTTCAACTCCTTCTAATCTTTTTTGTCCGTAAAAAAAAAAAAAAAGGCAAAACATATGAAACGGACACGGACAGATCCCTGCCATCTCTGCTGTCTGTCGACAGACGACTCCCGTAGAGAAAACATTGGCTCAATCCGTAATTAGCGAAGAGCATGGACTTCTGTGGCCAAGGCCTTACAGCTACATTTGATTAGTTAGGAGGAATTTCAAACGTACAATGGATCCTATGATCTCTCTGTGGTCCAGACGGAGTATTACTATAGCAATTTCTCCCCTCATTCGCTTCAGCAGCATGAATAGCCCTTTCATGAAGAATATGGCTATAAAGGAGGAAGGGAAGCATATCAGAAAAATAAATGTAATACGTTTTCATTGCAGCAATTTTCGGGAAAATGAAATGGTTTTCAACGTGGTAGGAGGGAGTGTAGTATCGGCATATTGTCTGCGTGTGTGCTGAAGCTTTGTGTGTTTCTCCTCTAGTGTTTATGGACCATTTAAAAGCCTCCAAATGTGCTGTGGTTTGTGGCCTACTAGTCCTCCCAAACTCCTCTCTGGGAGCTCGGCCAAAATGGCCTCAAATACTGTAGAAACAAAGAGGAGTTTGAGTTATGGACACATTCGTTTTGGGTGGAGAGAGATTTTTTTGGCTCATTTTCATATACACTCCATCTTGCTGATATCTGTTTTTACCTGTAATATGTAAAGAGTTGATATCTGTTTTTACCTGTAATATGTATGGCTTTTACCTGTAATATGTATGGCTTTTACCTGCAATATGTATGGCTTTTACCTGTAATATGTTTGGCTTTTACCTGTAATATGTATGGCTTTTAAAGAGTTGATATCTGTTTTTACCTGTAATATGTTTGGTTTTTACCTGTAATATGTATGGCTTTTACCTGTAATATGTTTGGTTTTTACCTGTAATATGTATGGCTTTTACCTGTAATATGTATGGCTTTTACCTGTAATATGTATGGTTTTTACCTGTAATATGTATGGCTTTTACCTGTAATATGTATGGCTTTTACCTGTAATATGGATCTGTTTTTACCTGTAATATGTATGGCTTTTACCTGTAATATGGATCTGTTTTTACCTGTAATATGTAAAGAGTTGAGAACTTGAACTGGTCAATATTTATTGGTGCAAGGGGGTTTAATGACGAACAGTCATTCAAGCAAAAAACTCTCCTGAAAACTGAAAGAATATTGTACAATTTTGTAAAGCTTGGATGTACAGTCGTTTATGGCATCTTGATTATAAACAGTTCAGGATTCAATAGGGTAATCTTTGCATCCATGGCCAGAAGAGCAAGAACAAGCACAAAGTGCATGTTACTGGACCCGTCTAGTCATTTCAATATCCTCCCTCTCTGATCAATTGTGGACACATACTTCCACCGGGCTTCAAAGCGTACCAAAGTTCATTCAAAACTTACTTTTAAACATGTCAGCATGGTTTCTTCATCCTCTCGCAACACATTCTGACAAGAGAGAGTGTGACGCAGACTTTTAAGTGAAAACCTCTTTACTGTCAACTTCAGCAAGAAGTTTCTGTCACAAGATGAGATAAAAGTCTTGGTAAAGTATAGAACAAGCTTAAATGAATATCCCGCTTAATGAGGAGCTTCTTTAGATCCTTTAAATCGAGTCTTGGGGGCAATCATGAATGCAGTCCTTGCATACTGTACTACTCTCCAGAATAAGCTCAACATTGATTTTTACCCTCAGAAGATAGGCCAGTGTCCTTTAATCACTCAGACGAGCCACACATGCACCGACTGAATAAAACACTCTGGCACTCATTGTGGCTACAGCATCTAGCCTCTAAATTACTTATAATTCACGAAATCCTCAAATGTGCAGTCACATCAAATGTGTTGCATCAACCACCTGCTAAAACATAATAATGTATATCTAACTTCTCTGTAGAGATGCTATGAAGTCATAGCTCAGCAACCTTAATTATTCTACCTACGGTGTGTGACGGTGTTGGGGCGAATTCCTTTCCAATTCCATCGATTTGGGAAGTGTTTTGAAACTCCAGTTCAATTCCAAACTTTTCATTTTCAATTTATTGAAGAATGCAAAAGAACAACACAGTTCAGTGGCTGTCTATTGGAACATACAGTGTACCCAGATACTCTTTATTTGTTCAATGTATTGAAAAGCCATAAAAAATGAATGCCCTTTTTTCCAATCAAAAATTGGAATTCAATTCACTTCCTGAATCAATTATATTAATTAAAAAAGAACTGGCCCCGACCCCGGTACTGTATGTAACTCTCTGGAACAAATTTCTATAAATTACACCAATCAATTACCTTATCGTTTCATCTAGTTCCTGATAATCTTATCTAAGCTTACCTTCGGAGTACAAGTGAGCAGAGCAGGAATTTTGGAGATGTCTCAGTTACAACTTGAATGTATTAATTCATTATGTGACCTGTCGAATACCGGCCGTGTAGCTGAATGGTGACAGGTTCACTCAGCGCAGCCTCTGTTTTAGGCGACTGACAGCTGATGAATGAGAGTATTTGAAAAGGGCCACAGAGAAACACATGAAAGGTGATGGAGAGGAAAGCATGACTATAAGTGAAGGGACAAGAAGCGTAACGCGTGTTCTGAAACCTGGATCGATGTTTTTTTATTTTTTTAAGGATCGCCTATTTTTGCAGGGAAAAAAACTAAAAACCTTGGCGACTTCTCAGTGACAGTGATTATTTCACTGACAGCTTGTGGTAAAATGGCGACTTCGTCTCCTCGGCCTTTCAGGCTTTCCGGTGGAGACATAATGAATTCTTATGCCACCTGTCAGTGAGCTGTCGCAGAGGCGGACACATCGGGAATAGGAAGTCATTTTAAGCCGAGTCCCATGACTCAGGAGCTGGATTTCTTACGGGGGGGGAGGGGGGGTTGGGGGGGAGCAGGTGGGTCGCGGTGGAATAGCTGACAGCATATAAACCTATTTAGAAAGAAAAAAATACATGGTTTCTGAAGTCAACGGTCAGGCGGATTAAGGGAGGTGTGGGTCCATGCACAGTAATTGGAAAATGTATTTTTCTGTCAATCATACGTGGCGTTTTCTTACCTTAGTATTCTATTAGTTTTTCGTAGATGTAGAAAGTTGAAGGACCAGTCTAGTTCTTGAATTTGCCAGACAATGACATATTTCAGGGAGGCTGCGTTCGATTTTTCTTATCATCAGGTGAAAAAATTATAGATCACATTGAGATCAAAAGTGTTTCATGTGAGCTCCAAGGGGTGAAACTATTTTAGTTTTAGGTCACCAGAGCTTTTTGATTCTCTTCAGTACAAACAGTGTACAAGAAAAACACAAACTTGCATCGAAGTAAAGAACAAAAAGACTCCCACTATGCATTCAAAAAGACATGACAGACTCATATGTAGGTACCTCACATCAGATATTGTAGTCAGTTTCCTGGATAACTACGTATATACAGTATTCTGTGGACAGAATACCGAACACTGTGGCTTCTCAAGCCATGCAGCAAAGGGACTCCCTCTCCTTAAAATCAGATTTGAAATACTCACCCCAACACTAACATGCGCCTCTAACCTTATTACTAACCCTAAATTAAAACCAAAGGGCTAATTTACTTGCTCATCCATTTTGACTGTGCAGCATGGCCCGATGGTGAAAACCAAGCAAACAGAAGCACTGCCTCCTACCAGGGTTAGTGTGTATAAACAAACATCTAACCCCTGTGTGGGCAAGACATTAGTATTTATTGGAATCCATTAATTATATGATGTGCGTCATCACAGTCAATTAGTCATCCTGGATTCTCCACCATCCCCCCCCCTCCCCCCCCCTCCCCCTAATGCTGCTGCAGTCATAATTACCCAACGTAGAACGAGGATAATTATAAGCTAATCAATACAGGCTTGTCAAGAGGAGGAGGATGGCTGTAGAAGGTCAGTCAATACTGACTGTAACAGTATTATATCAGTTTCATATTTTGAGGAAAATGCATTTTGTGAAGGTTTGATGCTCACTAATCTGAAACCAATCTGATTGCATTCACTTTGTAAGCATAACAAATAGTTACAGTTATGCCTTTAGCAGCAACACACTCTTCACCACCTGAAGTCGTTGTCCGCACATGAACGAACGCATTTGGCTTTCTGAAAATGATAATACTTGAGAACAGATGTTCATACTGTACTTGTTGAATATTGTGTGGTAATGTGACACAATCAAATCAGTGACAAATGTACATAGTAGTATCATTTATTTCTATTATAAGAGACATACAATGGTATTCCGTGAGACCATTCATAATAGCTCAAGAGCCTTAGCCCGCAAACGAGAGACAGAAGCGTAATACTGATCAATGAGAGATCCGACCCATAGAGAATGTATTTACACTCTATTCTAATACTGATACCTATTAGAGAAGAGAGACCCATGCCCTTTCCTATACAATCTCAATTCAAAACTGAAATAAACTACACTTCAATTCACCAAGATCAACTCATCAAGAAGTACTGTAGCTGCCCCATTCCTCATTATGAGATGTGGTCACATTCTAAATTAAATATAGGGTTAATGGGTTATGTTATGACCTTATGGTATTTAATGATTCTACGTATGCATACTGTATGTTGCATGTGATATCCAAATAACTAATTAGCTTACAACACAAAATTTTAGCCATCTAGGAATAGTTAGTGTTGTAATGTACTGAAGGCTATGGTATTCCTCTGTTAGCTTGAGGTGCATTCAAGTGTGAACAGTTAACTTTGGGTCAAACCAGCTCCAGGAATCTAGGCAATAAATACCATTTTTCAGATACAGAATAGTGTTATGTTTTTCATAGAATGGACCATGATTCCAGTAACCCATGCTCAGAATGACTTTGCCAGAAAGTGCAACAGCAGAGTTCTATAGTGAGTGATATTTCCAAGGTGATCTGCCTGCTTCCCCATTCCCTGCGGAAAAACACCAGGCGTCTGTTCCCAATGCTTCGAGCGTTGATCCGAAGACATGGTGTCTATCCCTTTGAGTCCTAGCTCATTGGATCAGACAGTTCATCCTTTTCTCCTAAAACAATTATCACACCCCCTGAATTGACAAAAAAAAACAAAAAAACAACAACTACTAAAGGCCCCAATTCCCATTCTCTTTTACTACCTGTTGTGGTTGAAACCAGGTGATATCTTTGAGTATCAGAGGGAGGGCCCTATTGTTGTGAGCAGTGGGACTTTTGTTCCCCCTTTAGTCTATAAAGTTGCCTGCTAATGCTAACAACAATATACAGTGGCAGTCAGGGGAAAGAAAACCCAGTGAAAACAGACATGAAAAGGAGGCAAACTGAAATTCTGCAGCCTCAAGCTGTGGTAGTCACTATGCCAAACCTAACAGGCTCACAGTTCAGGGATATCAAAAACCCCAGAAATACAAATCTACAATAGATATGACACATACTGAAGACCATTAAAAAAACCAAAAAACACCTATTAGAATAGCATCTTAGCTCCTTGCATTAAACCCCTACCCCATATCACATACTATATTAAATAAGGCACACATTTACACATACAATTAAAATTTGGCTAGTAATTATTCCTTTATTTACAACCAATAGCCACAAAGTTAATACTTATAATAACTGCAGTCCATACTATGTTAAGAGTGTTTTTCAGATGGCATGGTCTGATTTTGATCCTGATTCTTTGGGGGTTATCTGTCTGGTCATCTTTGGGTTATGACTAATACATGAAACACATCTTAATTTTCATTCCAGAGGACTGTGAAGCACCAACGAGATAAAACATTCTTTAGGAACTGACCTCTGAACTCTCTCATCTTAAGGGAATTCCTTGCATCTGCTTTTCAGACCTTAGGGAGTCCAATTTCCAAAAACAGAGAATAGCATAGTTGCTTTGAGTAGTTTCCTTTCTCTTCCGCCAGAATTTAATTTTGAGTTGTCAATTCACCATGAACGTGTTAATACTGTATCTCACACTCTTGAACTGTCCACTTACTTACCATGCTGTGGTCGGCAGGTCCTTGCCTCATTCGTGAATCTTGTGTCTGAGATGCCATACAGTACATCAATGGGTAAGGTATTTCAACAGAATAGTTTTACTTTCAGAATAAGGCAAAGACAGAGCTACCTTCAGTAAAGTTTGTTGATTTTGCTCCACAGTATATATACTGCATATGTATACATATAAGGTGTAGATATAAACACACATATATATACACACACATGCATATATATATGAACACATTGGGAGATCAGGACTGTTTGCCGACACTACATCATAAAAGGTAAGCAAAAGCAAGTCCTGTAGGCATCGCAAGAGGCTCTGGCTTGAAATCTTAAGATGTCCAATGTTTACCTTAAAGTCTCTGATGCAAATCTCTTCCATATCTATGTTGCATTGTAAATCCACACTGAGGACATGGCAGCCTAACACACTGTAAGGTGATCGCTTTCGCCACCACAGTACCTCACCTCTCTATAAGCAAGTAGCTGAGCAATACCAATATGGTACAAAGATATTCATTGGACAAGAAGGGGGGGGGGAAACGAGTTTGCTTGGGGTTTGTCAACAGTGACAATGGCTGTCACATAATCCAAGGCAAGTCTTTTTGAATGAAGGGTCATTGACCTCTCACCCTCTGCCTTCTTCTTCTTCTTCTTCTTAGGGAGTTCACTGAGCAGAGGACGAGGTACAGTCCCCATAACCCTCTCTTGTCCATTTATCCTCCTCTTTTCACCTCAGTAGTTGAACTTTCCCTGTTGGTTGACTGGAGAAGTGGCGGGGATGAACAGAGGCTTGGGAGGGACGTCGGGTTTAAGGGAGGTGGTTCGGCGGACTATGGCCCCCCGGTGGAGGACCTCCTGCTGCTCGCCGTTGTAGCTGTGCTGGCGTGTCAGGTACCCGTTGGGGATGAGCGGGTAGTGGATCTCGCAGGCGCTGCCGGTGGAGTTCATCCGGGCCAGGAGCGGGGGTGGCTGGTGGCCTCCACCGCTGCGCTGGCTGAAGCTGTGCTGCCGGGGCACCATCCCTCCGCCGCCGCCTCCTCCTCCTCCTCCATTGGACATCTTTGTGGCGGCAGCAATCAGCGAGTGCCTTTGGGACGAGTGCCTCCGCTCCAGGGTGGACTGGTGGTGTGGGGGCATGTCTGGGGGCACGTCCATGCGGCGGGTGAGGCCATCTCGGGGCAGGGTGGAGGAGCTGTAGTAGGGTGCAGACTCAGTCTCTGGGATCTGTGGCTGGATGCGGTTAGCGAAAGCTAGCTGGCCCCCGCCGCCGCTGGCCAACAGGCCAGATGAGGTCATGACCTGGGCGTTCTTGCTGGCGTTGGCCTCGTGGATGTGCTTGAGCAGCTCATCCAGCGAGGTGACCTCCATCACTTTGTGCGGGTAGCAGGGGTACGGCTGCTGGGCCAGAATGCGCTCGGTGTTGTGGATCTTGCGCTCCTCCAAGTGCATGGGTCCCCCCACCATGGCTTGGCCGTTGCCCAGGCTGTGGGAGTAGGGGAAGATCTGCTGGTGGAGCAGGCCCGAGCTGGGTCTGGAGCCTGATGGTACCATGTTGTGTGACTTTGGCTCCTTGGCGTTGTTGCAGTTCTGGTTCTTCTCCCACTGGTTCTTGAAGGCCTTCATGCTCTTGATAGGCAGCTCTGGGGTGGATTCCGGAGTGGGCAGACCCGAGAGCTCAGACGAATGGTGTAGGTGGTGTGGGTGGACCAGGTCTCCCATGGTGACCCCACTGTGATGCCCGATCCGTCTGGGTGGATGATGTTTCTTCCCGTTGGAGAATAATGAGTTATAGAGCTGGGGCGAGGACACTTCCAGCTTTTCCTCTTTGTTCTGGTTGTCCAGCAGGCCGTTGAGCTTGGCAAGGCTGCGGAGGGACAGGGCGTGGGGGATCGGGGCCTCTGGGTCCTTGGCCAACCTCTTAGTCTTGTGGCCCGTGTGGTTGCAGTAGCAGGAGACCAGGAAACCGGAGAGGAAGGCGCCCAAGACAAAGGCCACCAGCACACAGGCGATCAGGAGGGTGTAGTGGACACTGTGGTTGGTCTTCTCCACCTCAGGAGGCCGCCGGACACCTTCAGAAAGAAAACACCACAGAGTGAGAGAAGCTATCTTTTAGAGTAAAGAAATCCAACAGCAAATTTACAAGAGAGTTACATTTCCACGGCTAATGTAGGTCAAACGGCAGCTGGAAAAGACAGGTTGTGTTTACAGAAGCTCTGCTATGTGGGAAGCGGCATGGCAGAGGTGTTTGAACTAGACTGTTGGCTTCCCGCCCTCCTCTGTTAATGAATCAATAAAGTCTTTCTTGCCAGGCCCTCAGCCGACTAGAGAGAATGGCAGAGGGCAAAATCTCCCTAGGCGGTGAGAAATCAACTCCAAAATGAGCTTGGGCTTTTAAATATTGATGGGCACACCGGCAGGGGTCTGATGTCATTTTCACAAGCTGTGCTTTCCAAAACGTGTTTCAGGGCGGGCGCACCTGGCGTGACGAACTTGCCAAAAATAACAGGTTGACTGACCAACTCACGGAACGCATCGTTCTCGCCAATTTTGACTTGAATAAGTTTCTGAGTTTTGTTCAAAAGGAAAATGATCTGCGCTACAGCAACTCAACACCTCAAAATCTCAAGGTTGTCGTGACAAAACGGCATAAAACCCCCCCGGAGCAATGTGACCCTGCCACTGTATTTGGCTAATGGAATGCAAGGAGCGACAGGAGGAGTGATACTTGCCACCTCTCGCAATCAGAGCTCATTTGCAAAGGCTGCTGCCATCTGTGGTGTCAGGCCCTTTTCCACCCTTAATGACAGTCTCGATGAAATTGATTGGTCTGGGGAGGGGATGTGGGTCTACAGCGGCAGGAGAATGCAGGTGTGCCAAATGGGCTAATTTAAACACATAATGAAAGTTTGGGGGCCGTAATGGAAAGTGATGGTGCCAGGTTCAACCTAAATGGTGGTTTAGAAGGTATTGAGGAGGAGGATGATGATGATGATGGGGAGGAGGAAGGACAAGGATTTAAATGATTATGCCTGGGAGACACTGTCTAGCGTTCCTCTCTTTTGATGAAATGAAGAGCTGCCACTTGCTTCAGACTTGACAGAGTGAGAGCTCTTCATGCTGCGGGAATGTTACCTCCAGGGAATTTACAATAATGTGTTTAGCAGAAATCTCTTTCAAAATTCAAAAATGACAGAAATGTGTCTCCCACTTCACGGTTTTCTTCAATGGGGTTTGTTCAATGAGTTGCCAGGTACATCAAAAAGGCTTTTGTCCATGTGAATTAGAGACATATTGCAAGACTGTGAGGGTAAATTCCTTCAATATACCACAAGTCACAAACTCACATTCAAAAGGATACTAATTCATTTATAAGGAATGGGACCTGTGTATATAATCTCATAGCAATCTACATGCTGGACACAGCACAGGGTCACCTTGGGATATTTTGAGGAAAAATGTTCTTAGGACTCACTAAGTGTGTGTGTGTGTGTGTGTGTGGACTCTATAGACAGATCAATGCTGATGTGCAGGCCAGGTATGCAGTGCACACACATTTCAGACTGAAAGCATGGGAGTGTATTGTACAAAAGCGCCGCAGCTTTGAGCAGAAACTCATCATGAATTCAAAACAGAAATAAAAGCAAAGCCAGGCATTTTTTTCTACATTTATGCATCGATAGAGCAACATGACAATCAGCATCAAAGCCCCTGGCACTTTGATAACTCAAAAACGTAAACCCAAGATGGAGAAAGACACCTATTGTGTGTTGTCATCACTACTGCCTTCCTTTGACAGGCTCTTAATACAAATGAGGAAAAAGATATGGCAGAATTAGCATCAAACAGGGCCGGGTTTCTTTAGTCTTGAAGGAGCTGCCTCCATGTGTGTCTCTTTCCCCGACTCTGATGGAGATAGTTAAACAGTATGTAGGTCATGAAGTTGCTGGGAAAGTGTTTGAGTCTCTAACAATACTATCTGGAAGAGAAGTTTTTACATGGCAATGTGAGGCTAGCTCTTCCTAAGTCAACAGCCCATGGGTACAATTTGACTGCATGTTAGATCGGCCATACTGTGTGTCAGTTCTATTCTACTCTACTACTTTGGCGGTTGCAACGCCACCCAACGTTCCTTTGTCCTGGGCCAACGCGTCAGAGTGAGCTGAGGAAGCATGGCAGCAACATGTGGGGTTCTTTTGAATAAAAGAGAACGGATGACCACGTCTCTGTGTGGCTTCACCCAGCCTCCCTGTGGCTCTGAGCTACCTGTGACTCATCTGGTGCCCCCTCAACCACGACCCCCGGGTGGCCCCATGACTTATTGAAGGGTTCCACATGGCCGAGAAGGTATGAGTCAAGCGCCACAGTGGGGGGAACTGCGCAGGGGAGGTACACAAATCCCAACCCCACGCACAACCTGTCACAACACGTTTGGGGGGCCTGGGCAGATGTCTCAATCGGTGCGTATGCATGACATATGGTGGCGCAGTCACAGTGAAATTAATACCCGGTGAATCATGGGGGAGGACTTGTGTACTGCTAGATGGCGCACAGGAGGCGCACTGTACAGGCATACTCTCGGATGGGTCTGTACAGGCATACTCTCGGATGGGTCTGTACAGGCATACTCTCGGATGGGTCTTAGGCATTTGCCTCTATGGCAGTTTGGATTAATACAACTCTAAAAGAGTCAAATAGTCAAGAGTTGTTATTATCAGACATTGCGATGAAGGAAATATGACATCTAACCCTGAATTTGAGATTGTGAATTTCGCGTCGTCTGTCGAGTGACAGCATCCTAAGGAGGGTGACTGAAAGGTGTGTTTGTGTTATTCGAAACCACACGGCACGGGTGGCATGTGGAGGTGATAATCGGAGCTACTCAAAGCAACTCAACATCGTCTTGATGTTTAACGACAGAGTTTCTCCTGTTTTTACCCCCTCCCCGTCACTTTATATTTTTTCCATAAGTGTCACTTCAACATGGTCTCCTGATATAGCCATAATGTGCGAAGAACAGTGATGCGGCATTTAGGACCCTCAGGTCTGCCAAAAGATAAACAGACAGATGGGCTGTGAGAGGAGAGGAGGGAAGGTGGAGAGCCGGATGGTGACGGAACGGGAGAGCAGAGAGCGAGAGATGGGGGGGAAGAAAATGTAACTTCAGTTAGAAGCTGACAAAGGAGAAGAGAGGGAGGAATGGAGGAGCAGACAAAAGAGAAAGAAAAATAAAAGAAAGCAGCACAGGACAGGAAGCTAGCAGGGACCCGAAAAGTGACAAAAGAAAGTGGAGAAGTCAGGAGAATGTGCAAAGAGCAGATTGTAAGAAGGAGGGAGGGAGGGAAGGAGGGAGGGAGGCAGAAGATGGAGAGATAGACGTGTCGGCAGTGAGTGACAGATTGTCAAGTCTGGTGGGTTTTGAAGCCTGGCTCTCAGAAGCAGCTGTGTTGTGGTAGGAGGAGAGGCTGCCGCTCGACTTCTTCATAGCACGGTATGAGAGAAACACTGAGCGATTATATCCGTAACGTTAAAAATAGACGGTGGTGCAGTGAGTTATGTAAGCAAGCTAAAGCACAAGCTTGCGTCTGTTCTGCATCTCACTAATTGGAGATGGGGTGAAGTTGAGAACATCTAGCTTTTGTTGTGTGAAATGTTATTTCTGCAGGTGATAAAGGTGCTTGGAAAACCAATAACAACAGGAGCGTCACACAAACACTTCCCAAGCAGATGTTTATACCGTAATATAAATGTCTCAAGTCACTAAGATATCTTAAATTGATGGGGAATTAATGATAAAGATGCATGGCCTTGACACTCCATAAATGCTCAACTGAACCAAGTTAAGGTTTTATCTGCTCAGTCTTTCGGTTTTAACCAAGCAATTAGTGTTTTCCTCTCTGCAGTTGAATGCAAAAGGCTGAATAAAACACCTCAAGGGTCATTCAAAGTGAGGCCACATTGAAGCATTGACGTTTTGGAAGGGAACAGTACACCCAAAATTAGAAATGTGGACTTTTGTCCGTATTCCAAAACATGTCTCCCATACACTGTAGATACAACTAGCCATCTGCAGTCTTGAGTCCCTGGTGGACAACCAGGCGGGAAGAACTTGCTTAGGGATAAGCTTTTGGAAGAATTGGACATCAACTGATTATTTTGTGGATTTTGTGAATTGCAGGTTAATTGAACTGGGATGCCAAATCTGTTTTGAATTGTTCTGGGAATCATGATTGCAGATGGCTATATGGATCTATGGGGCCCCATGCCATGGAGCATATAGATGTAGCTCGACTTTGAGACACTTCAAAGATACGAAAACAGAAAACTTTAATTTGAAAAAGGACTATACATTTTTTCATTGCGTCTGTACTCAAAAGCGTACTTGAGCACTTCTGAACCTAGAGACTTCTCGAGTTCTATTTTTGCATCAAGTGAAGATGCTCCAAAATAGTCTAATTAGTTCCTATTTCTCTGAGTGGAGGAGAGTATGTAATACTTCCATTAATGAGTACATTCAATCCATTGTATGGCAATGAGTCAAAATGGCCCTAGGCACCTCAGGCAAGCATTACCTCGTCCTAATGCTACAGATTTACTTTTGTGGGAGAAATAACAACAACTTAACTGCTGCAAGACTCCCACCAAACCGAAAGTGGAAATAATGAACTAGGATGTTTTTGTGCGTCTTTCCCCCCTCCAAAAAGAGACACAAGAAGAAGCTACTTCACCCGCTACCTTGAACCTTGAGTAATCTGACAGCTGAAATACCTGATGTCAGTGTACTGACAGACATACTTCACTGAGTGTGTGCGCATGTGTGTATATGTCTATATGTGTATATGTATGTGTGTGTGTGTGTGCGCCTCTGGATGTTGAGTGAATGAATTCAATCATGTACTCACATTATTAAGAATTTGCATAATATTCCACATCAGTGCGCAACCAATTGGATGCAGCTTGATTTATGCACATGAGGTAATACGGGCATGCTATAATGGAACTGGTTTACTCCAATTGAAAAATACCGCTAATGGAGAGAGCATTTCATTATGAGTGTGATGATGCGTGTTGAACATCAACGGGTTTCATTAAGATTATTGTTGAATAGTGGTAGAAAAGCAAGGAATATACTGTAGGGAACTGGCAAGTAGAGAGACTGTGCATTGCCATATGTCTCATTTTACCACTCAACGCTTGCTTTGAAAACCAAGATATTATCTGTCACAACATGGGAGATAATGCAAAGAGAGATTATTATTATTGTATTTCAAACAGCTTTGGAACAGACAGTATAGTTGAAGTGGTGTCTGATAGGCTCTTCATACGTTATCACATAAGGCATGGCGCTACATGCATTACCGTTGTGACACAATTGGTACATGCAGTTGCATCAGAAGTCACATAAACAAGGCATTTGCGATTCTGCAGCCGGTAAAGCAAAGGTATTCCAGAGCCATCTTCAACATCGTCAACTTTGATGAAAACCGGCTCTGGAAAAACTATAGCTTTACCAACCCTTGCAGGACCTAAGCCATTGCGAAACTGCTTGTAGGCCACAGAAACACACAGAGCTCAGTTTCAGTTAGGCTCTGAAACTGGACTGAGAGGTCGGAAGGGTAAAGGGGTCGAGAGGGAGAGGATTCAACAAAGAAGGCAGGTTGCTAGGGGTTAGTCCAACCGAAAAAACAGGCAGGTTAACACAACTATTCCCAAACGGTCAAGGAGACAGAAAAGGGGTAAGGGGTTAGGGTTAGGAGTACCGACAACTGCATAGATGGATCTTTACACTGTGGGCCCCAAGGTTCACCGTGAGACTTTGATGACTGTGAGCCCCGAGGTTCACCGTCAGAAATTGATGGCTTGTGCCAACTAACACTTGATTATCACCATTGTAACACTGAAGATATTGGAAGGCCATGGTGGGTGTTACACAACAAGCCACAAACAAGTCAAACACGTCGTGTATTTAGAGGTGTTTGACGGTGTGCCTGACTTGATAAATGTCAGTTTACTGGTTCACTTGCATATGGAAGGACCGGCACTCTGCATGTCCTGCGTGTGACCTGCGAAGGGGTTAGGGTTAGGGTTACAGTCTCACAGGCAATGCTTTCAGCGTGAAATATGATGTCATTCATAACTGTCGTAAAAGAGCTGGTGAGCTATGGAGAGGAATTAAAGGGAAAAAGTGATCTAGTTCGAGTGACCTTTATTAAGAGCCATTACGCCACGACTATGAATAAGTGACACAACTTTGGCTGAAACGGTCCGGCCTGGGGCAATTTAGTGGGGTGCTGGCCATTCTTTTCCAAGTTATGATGAATTACTACACACCCATCCTGGGCAGGGTGCCTCATAGTTTTTTCCCCAACATATGCCTCGAAAAAGTTCTGAAGGTTTTGAAATGTCTAACTGCACGATTTCAAATAGATGATGTCGCAATGTAAGGGTGACACAGGAGTTAAAAGTCGTATCTTTGCCCAGACAGGAAGTGATGCAACTGGTGTCTGTGTTACTGTGGCCTGGCTGAGGTATAAATAAGTCTTAAGGAACTGGCGCTGTTCCCCCAAGGACACCAACCCCTCTTCAATGGAAAATAATAGTTCAGTAGGAGTTCACTCTCTGCTCTACGGGGCTTTAATGAGTTTCAAAACCCAGCTTTGCCTGCTGCCATTACCGGGTTATCTCCTCGTGCTCGTCAGCTAAATCAGATGCTAGGGACGTTCTTTTTCTTTTTTTTTTGGGTCGGGCCTCACCCACACAGGTTCATTTGGATGTGTGAACCACACTGAACAAGGTCTATTTAAAAAGGCAGGAAATGGATGGAGAAAACAAAACAGCAGCGAGGTCTAGAACCTGATGTCTACATAACATGGTTTTTGCAAACGTGTAGTTTAGAGCGTTTTGACACCATAAGGGAGTAGGCGTTAATCCCTGGATGGCAACAGCTTCAGTTAAACCTGGTTGCTGAAAACGCTGATAATAGAGAGGTCTCACTAGAGACTCTTGCACTTGTATTTTGGTTGGTCCCAGCCTTTATATAATACATTGAATATACAGATACCCGGGTGAATCATATCACCTTGTATTTTTATCCTCATAGGCCTATGTTGCATAAAATCTAAACACAGGAAGTGAGGCAGTATCACTATCAGAAGCTTGTGTTGCCATGGGATAATTACTGTAATGCCGGAGGCCAAATTAGTTTCACACCTGCTTCAGAGTTTCTTCTTGGCCCGCGTCAGTAAAACATAATGAAACACATTAATCTCAGCCCAGTGCTGAATAAGTTCTTCGGTCTGGGATAACGTGGGCTAAAACGTCCAAGTCTAAAGCTGGTTTGTTCTGATGCCATCACATAGTTTCAGGGTTCAGTGGAACTCTCTTCTAGAAGGAACTAGTTTAATGTTTTCACAGTATTTCTTGACTGACGCTTCCTTCAGGACAACCACTAAAGTGTACAGTACGCCGGCACAAAGCCGGGAACGCGAGGCGCTCCTGGAACTGCGATGCTGTTACCTCCATAACGGTTCCTCTCCCGTCTTATCAGACGCCCGCGCTGTGCTTCTGATTGAACGGGCAGCCCGACGCCACAGTGGAGCAGCTGAAATAGATTGCGTTGCCGAAGTTTCTATTATGGTTTCCCTCTCGTCCGCCCGTTGGCCCCCGTCGCCCCCCCGCCCCCGTCGCCCGCCGGTTATTTATTTGTTACAGGCTTTTCTCATTTGAGCCTGAGTGGCTCATCATTGCAGCCAGAGACTCTGTTGGCCTGAATGGAAGAAACCTCTCAGTACTGAGGATTTATGGACTCTTGACAACATGCCAGAGGTGTGAAGGGAAAAGGAGGAGGGTAAAATAAATCGCATGAACAAGAACGGGTCTCCAAATCTCCCTGAATATTCAGAGCTTCAGGCGGTTTCCTAGGGAGTAATCGGAGGATGACACTCAGGGAAAGCGGTGGTCGAGGCAGCGTGAGCAGAGGGGGAGATCTGCATGGTTTGTGTTTGATTGTTAACGTTTGCCCACTTGGATAAACTAAGAGGCAGTTAGTGTGTCTAGATCAGCTAAATAAGAGATGCAAGGAGAGAAGTGGTAGTAGTTTTGTTTGGACATGCAGAATGAATTTGATTTAAGGACCTAATTAGATCGGATGCAGTATCTATCCAAGTGTTTATGCCTTTCATTGAGCCTGGACAGATGGATGGTTAAATGTGAGGTTGCAACTTTAGCCTCCTCTATAACCTGACTATCACTGACAATCACACTGATTATCAATGATGTCATGTTCTGTTAGAGATTAGGTCAAATGCATGGGGTGTTAGTTCAGTGTTCTACACACAGATAAAAGAATGTTATCAAACTTTAGCCATGTTCAGTGCCCTATGGGCAGATTAGTGAAGTGTTAGTTGTCAGCCTTGTTAAGAGTAGAGTGGAACACCAGGGCCCATCAGTGCAATCCAATGCAGGTCAAAGTTCAGCAGACACAGACACCCCACCCCCTTACCCTCCATCTCCACACTGATTGGCTCCGAGTCAGGTGACCCCGGGTCCCCCACTGGAGGACGGCCATCAGGACCTGTACCTCTTTCAGGGTCACCTGCCACCTTTGGGAATGCCGCCCCCTGATTGGTTGTGCTGGCGATTGTGGGCGTGGTCTTCCCTGTTGTTGTACGGGGGGAGTGGCAACAAATTGACCCGTTAGTAAAATGCAGCACAAAACAACCCTGGATATAAAGTAGTTCTACGACAAGGACAGAATTCCAAGTACCTTGGGAGAAAAGGTAGATAAATCCAGCTTTTAAAAAAAAAAATTACTGCCATAAAACAACACAAGCTGTTACACATAAAGTTTTCCTTGACGACAGTGAAGACATCAACATAAACAGCATTCATGAAATTCAGCGTAATTTACACAGTACTTCTCTCGATAGGTACGTCGTGATTGAGCGCTTTGGAACCCAAGTCTCTCCAGCGGTTTAAAACCCTTAATAGATAAAACATTCCTGAGTCTCGGCAATTACAAGTCACTGGAGAAATACGTTCGTGCCCAATATGGCCGAGATTTGGCTGCCGTCCTGGCCCTAAATTTCCGAACTGGCTGCTTTTGTTTGTTACCGAACTATTGAAGAATCTTTTGCCCCTGGCATTCCAGCACATTCTACAGAAAATCCCTATTTTTAATGGACTTCGCCAGCTGGCAAAAGCTCCCATGAATGACTCTTCCAACACAGACACACTCATACCTCCATTGCATGCTTCAATCCACGTCTGGTCCTCTTCACCAAGTGGTTTTGCACATACATATAAACAGATACCAGTAACTATGGTAGGTAATACTCTAACTTTCTTTTCTCTCCTTAGAGAAAGGTAACTTTCTTTTTTCTACTTAGTAGCTTCCTGTCGCGGCTGCTGTATCTCTATCCGGCTTACCATACCTGGTCCTCTGTGGCTCAGTGGGTAGATCATGGCGCTAACAACGCTTAGGTTGTGGGTTTGATTCCCGCTGGGACCATATATACTGAAATGTATGCACTCACTGCAATGTAAGTCCCTTTGGATAAAAGCGACAGCTAAATGGCATATATTATTATTATTATTATTATTATTATCTAACCCCCTAAAAATCTCAATCACACTATTTAATTAGAGACGACTGGTTTACAGAAAACGTGACGATGGTTGAATATTCTGAAAATATCCCCAATAAGGGTCCGACCATAAGAGACCAGGCAGGATTTAAGACGTTGCTCATCTCCATGACACTCTCTAGAGTGTACTCTTAATTATCTGCTGGTGGGTGTCCTTGAGGCCTGGTGTGGGGCATACTGCTACCGCTAATAAGCCGGCCATAATGTTAACATACTGAGAACTGCCAGTCCAGATTGAAAGTGAAAGGCTTGTTCTCTCGTTTCCTCTCTCAGCCAGTTGACAGTTTTTGCTTCAAATAAGGTGCCGCGTCAGAGAGCCATCTGTGCCAGGCAAATTAAAACGGCCTACCGGGGGAGTTCAGCCTTGGCACAGCCGGACAAAAGCTCCAGGGCTGTATTATTAGTTCAATTTATCACAATTGTGTGTGTCTATGTGCATGTGTGCTTGTTCATTTGTGCTCTCTCTCTCTCTCTTGTTTTTATTTTTTATTTTTTCTCTTTTACGGTTGGAAAATATGAGGAGGGGAGGAAAAGCACAAAGGAATCATTTGATTATCCACACAGCCATATTTGTCTGGCCGTGTTCTCTCCATTAGAAGAGATTGTTGGACAACAGGGAGGAGGAAGAAAGGGAACGTCTGCGTTTGGTGCAGTTCGAGCGGGTACCAGTACCCACCAGCTAAAACGGCTTTGTTCGACATACGGGGTGTTTTACTGTTGGGAGAGCTGATAATTGATCTTCAGTTTGGACGCTTTAAAGGCTTTTGTAATTCCGCGAGAAGGAGGGGCGTCTGACAGTGTGTGAAGTACTTCAAACTGTGTGCCGAGGAATAGACGCGCTAAAAACCTGTGAAATAAACCAGTGGGGTTGCTAATCAAGTCCCACTGCCCACTGAGCTGCACTTCCTCCAGCAGAGCGAACAAAAGCACTGTGGGACTGTGGAGTTTCTGGGGCTAGGTCCACCAGCAGACAGCGTGGCCTCTGCGCTCCTGAAGTAAGCCGAGATGGAGCGACGGTCTGGACACGGGATGGATGGTATCGTGGGACATAATGACCAACATCTCTCATGATGATAGTTTCAGTGCAGCGCTAATCACCCCTAGAGACAAACGGCCGCCATTAGCTCTCGTGTCTAATTTGTCAGGGGACCAAGTGATTCGTTTTGTTACAGACGTCTACCAACTTAACTCTTTATGCATAATTCCCGCCGACTTCGACTCAACAAAAAAGTTTGGCGAGAACGAATTGAAGTCTTCTGACTTCTTCAAGGAACTCTATTACTGAAAGCTGTTGGAATACGTGGTGGACGATGCTGTTCTCTGATAAAGACCATTTCATATACAAATACCCCCCCCATCTAAGACATGGTCCCTGGATTTAATACCTTATGATTGTCTTGTACCAAAGATACGGTCCTCCTCAGCTGAGAGCAAGCGTTAGCACTCCTCTTTAGAAACCTATCCACTCACTGAGCTCTGTGACCACTCCACTCGGTGGCAATGGGGGAGTAATGGAACGTGACAGGGATGATGATCCCCCCCCCCCGATACAGGGAATTAGGCAGCTTGGCCACTGAGGCTGCTAGCCTGTCAAAGAGTGATGGTGCTGCTGGTTTTGGACAATAGCACGAATGTTAAAGCTGTCTGTCTATTTGTTAGAGAGATGGTGCTGTTGCTGTTGTCCCCACAAAAGCTCCTGAACAGCTAGGGTTGCAAAACAAGCACAAAGGGGGGGGGGGGGGGGGGTAAAGATGTTTACCAGGCTCTGCTTGCTAACAGTTAGCCTTTTCTGAAACTTTCTCAAACCGTTCAGACAGTTTAAGAATAACATTTAGAAAGATGTCAACTGACCATATGCTAAATCAGCAGCAGTGTTTTGCTTGCGTGTGGTCGCCAGGACGTCTGGGGAAGAAAAAGGGAAGAGAAAAACAACATGTTGAAGGACAACAGACTATTGTGCAAGCCTGAGTAGTAGCTGAACAATCAACACAATGTTCCGGAAGATAAAGAGCAACTGACTGCTTAATTAACATTGATGAAATTGGCACAATTCCCGTAGGAATTCCCACTGCAATTTTGAATGAGGGCTTTCCTTCCCATTCACAAATGATAAGCCCCTTCAACTTCAATTGAATGCTCTGCCCTTTTGACAGGGTTTATGAAACAAATTAATTGTATTGCATAACCAAGTGTCGCGATCACCTGTAACCTCTCTCTTGGTCATGTGGGACAATTAAAAGCTCTTATACTGTTTTTGTGGACATGCTCAAGAGCCATTAGAATAGAACAGGGACTGTTCCACCTTACCGTGACAGCTATCTGGGTATTGAGGGTAGGCGTTCTCGACATCCTGTTCAAATCCGCCTCTGGAAAAACAACAACACAAAAGGACAAATAGCTTGTCAGTGAATTCACTTCCTGCGTCATCCATTCTTTATCACTTGAACAGAACCTCCGCTGTTTTTAATTGGGTACATTGTCAAGCCTTTCAAAATGCAATTTTTGGCGAGTCGTAAACAGAAAATTCAATGGATGGATGGATGGATGATATTATTATTATTATTATTAACAATAATAATAAATTACATTTATAAAGCGCTTTTAATTATACAAGAATAATCTCAAAGTGCATAAAAAAAAAAAAAAAACACATGTAGTCATATCATAAAAGCAGCAATCAAAGTCCAGGAGGAAGGTAGGATGTTTACAGAGGATACGAGGTCACTCATGAGTCATGGGATAGAATCAAACTTTTTTCCATTGTGACTTTTCTTGCACTAATTTTGAAAATGTCACTGAGCTTAAAGGAAGGATGAATCGACAAGTCCCCATCATCCTTGTTCAATCAGACGCCATTTATTGTGCTGTGCGTCACAAATGATGTCAAGAGTTGATGATCATCACCAGTTGCCACGATCCTCCGTTCTCTGGATCTCTCACTGAGTTCCGTAACGAATCACTGCATACATACGAGACACTGCATACATACGAGACACTGCATACATACGAGACACTGCATACATACGAAACACTGCATACATACGAGACACTGCATACATACGAGACACTGCATACATACGAAACACTGCATACATACGAGACACTGCATACATACGAGACACTGCATACATACGAAACACTGCATACATACGAGACACTGCATACATACGAGACACTGCATACATACGAATCACTGCATACATACGAGATGTTTTGTACCTTTAGTACCTTTGAAATACATTTACATTTAGTATGCTGATCTCATCTCAACCTACAGTATGAGTCAATCAGGAATCAAAGGAGACACATGCACATTCAACAACACTCATTCAACAACACTCAGTCACGGTGAATAATCTGACTGCTTTGATACACAGCAGAGCGAGTGCCCCTTAGTCGAGCATAACATCACATCAATGACAGCGTATCAAGCTGTATCGACCAAGCATTCTATCAAAGAAAACAACAATAACAGACACGCATTCACAAACACATACTCATGTATGTAGTTATCACAGAGAGGGACGTATAACTGAAGCACGCATGCACACACACACGCATACACACACACATACTCATGTATGTAGTTATCACAGAGAGGGACATATAACTGAGGCACGCACGCACGCGCATACACACACATGCATACACACACACGCACTACACACACACGCACTACACACACACACGCACTACACACACAGTTCAGTTGCTGCCAAAAACAAATGACGTCTAAATGAAAAGCAGGCCGAGATGAGTGAATGCAGACCCAGTGAATGCAGACCCAGTGAGCAAATCAAGAAACCGAGAATTCAGAGGGGAGGGGGAGAGAGGGGGAGAGAGGGGCTCAAAGAAATAACAGCTTCACTTATCTCTTTATGCTCAGCAGAGGGCCTACTGACAGCCAATAGCGTTGTGTTTACGCAGCCTTGTGTAGGTTTCAGTGTGAGTGAGTGGGCCTAGGATTGTTGATCGTGTGCGAGTGCGTGCGTGCGTGCGTGCAACTATTAGACTATCCAACCTATTTGTCTGCTCCTTTACATTATTTCTCCTTTACAGACAAAGAGAGATAGTCATGGGAGAGAGTAGGGAGAGAATGAGAGCCAGAGAGAGAAAGAAAGAAAGAAAGAAAGAGAGAGAGAGAGAGAGAGAAGGAAAGAGAGAGAGAGAGAGACACTGGCTTCCTTGGCACGCCATGTCCCAAAGCGCTGACAGTGCAGGGAGAGAGACAGGAAACTGTGGAAACACTTCACCTCCAGATCAACCCCCCAAAGCAGCCAGCAAAATTTATGCCACCTCTGGAGAGAGAGTAGGGTTGGAGAGAGAGAGAGAGAGAAAAAAGAAAGAAAGAGAGAGGGAAAAGAGAGGGACATGTCCCCTGTCGCTCCCTAGCCCAGCCCCATTACTGGCTTTATGAGCTGCTGCATCTGGAGGCATGGCCATGCTCGGGTTCTACCTCTTTCACACCATTTCCTCTCTCTCTCTCTCTCTCTCTCTCTCTCTCTCCCTCTCCCCCTCTCTCCCCTCTCTCCCTCCCTCCTCTGTGCTTGACGGAGGCAGGGGGTAATGGCTTTATGTATGATATTTGCCAATCTCTCAGGTTCCCCTTCATTGGTTTGCTGTGTGGCTCTGTCCTGCCAGTTAAAAATGTGTCATAAATCAAACCTTGGGTGGGATTCTGATTACCTCCTCAACACACATGCACACACACTGACTCTCACTCTCTCTCGCACACACACACACACACACACACACACACACACACACACACAAGTAGTGCACACACACACAAGTAGTGCACACACACACACGCACACACGCCTACACAAACACACACATGCATGAAGACACACACATACTCTCTTCAAAAAATTCCATTAGCCTCTGACTGTGAGAAGGTATGGCAAATAATGCATATGGGTGGCCAAGCAAAGGATATGCAGTGATTCAAGCCCTCTGCGTTCACACATCAAAATAATCCATTTGCAGCAGTCGATAGGAGTGTTTGGACAGTGGACCTTTGCTGTGATGTCGCTTTCCACTTCCACACACTAAGTTTATAGCCCACGTTCGCGAAGGCAAATCCCTAAAGCAGTGATTCAGGGCCAAGTTGTCCATCAGAGAAACAGCGACGCAGAGTCCCTGAGTGTCAGATGTCAACACAGGTGGAGAAATAGTGCCTTTTACCACCTTTGGCGTCTCCCCCCTTCCCCCTCCCCCCCTCTCTCTCTCACCCCCCCCCCCCCCCCCTCTCTCTCTCTCCCCCTCTCTCTAGCCCCCCCCTCCTCACTCTCTGTCTGGTACAGTCGTACACACAATGTGATTGAAACCCACCCAGCTGAACATTACTTTCGATTCCATGCAACAGGGCAGAAAGAGAAAGACAGTGGGTCGGGGTGCGGGGAGGGGGGAGGTGGTTTGGAATGAGATTGATTGGCCTTTTGCTTGCACACACACACACACACACACATACACACATGCATACACATATACACATATACACACACAAACTTTGGCTGCCCGGTCAATATCTCTAAGTGTCAAATGGCTCCCTTCCAGTTCATAGGAATGGATAAGTAAATTACATTGAGGTCATTCTGATCGATGGCTCTCAGTTCTATCCCCGATGACTGACGTGCCTAACCACGCCACCCCTCGAAATCCAGATCTCAGGGGTTTAATTTCAGAGTGATCGCAGGCGTGACGTATGTCCGCCACTTAGAAATAAACAAGATGGATGCATGTTCCATATGTGAGCTGGAGGCGACAGACCAATGTTTTGGTGGGATTTAGAGGCCCATATTTATCACCTTGACAACACAGGCCAGTCAAACTCTTGATTAGGTATGGATTATTGAAAGACCGTGGTCTACGCAGAGGCATGCGACTAGTTCTCTCTCTCTATTTCATTGCTTGCTGTATGTTTTAGTACATGGTCTTCTATACGGAAATTATGTTCTTTTGTGTCGACACATTGTTGGTGAAATAGTATTTTTCCTGGTACATACGGTACTCAAAGGCTCAGTAGTACACATGACTCGAGCTTCACATATTGGGAGCTCATGAGCGACCAAGTGGTAGGGGGTCTAAGCGTGGGTTTGGGAATCGGGATTGGGAGACGGGATTCTTTAACAGGAGCCTCCTTTCTCCTGAAAGTTGTTAAGCAATGTGGTCCTATTGTGGCGGTTGTGTGTGACTCACTTGAACCCGGGCGCCACCGTGGCACAGCTCCCCGACCTCAGCCAGACACAGTAGGGGTCCCGCGAGGACAGGCAGCTCCTGTGAGACAGAGAGGAAACAGACAGACAGACAGTCAGACAGTCAGACAGTCAGTCAGGGCACTGTGTGTGAAGAATGTGTCGACTGTCACCAGATGTGCTGGCTAGCAACGCTGCTTCATTCACACCGAAATACACCAGTGAGGCACATCTGCTTCAGCACCAATTGTTGCACAAGCACAGTCGCCATTGAGCTAAACCACACTAATGAACTTGCATTCATTGTTATTCACAAGATGTCCCAATCCTGAGTGTACAAACCCACATGGGTAAACAACAGCATAACACACTGGTGGACTGGCGGAGAGGTTGTAAGCATCAAAGAGAAAAAAGAAATGTTTCAAAAGTAACAACTGCAAGGACAATAAAAGTTTTAATGAGGACCCTTGCGACCTGATGTGACATCTGGGGACATCTATTCACCTATCAACACTCCGGGGCTGTCAAGCTTTTCTACATTGTAGATGAACTATGAAGGAACACAAATGGAATTATGTAGTAAACAAAAAAGCAGAATATGGTTTATATTTTAGATTCTTCAAAGTAGCCGCCTTTTGCTTTGATGACAGCTTTGTACACTCTTGGCAAGGTGTGTCCAAACTTTTGACTGGTACTGTACATATATAGATCTCAACAGAATGCAACATCTAGGCTTATATCAAAGGGAATATTACACTTAAATATATATCAGACCGGAAGAGACAGGCCGTCATTCCACCTCAACTTGTCTCTATCTATACCCATGTAGTAAGTTGAATTACTCTAGTAACAACATTGTAATAACATTGTAATAACATGCCACGACATAGAGTAAGACATCTGCAGTTGCTTTGTGATTTGCATGGTAGAGGAGTTGTGCAGTTTGTCACGGTTCCTTACTTCACTTGTGCAATCAACACCAAACTGCTCCACTCCATATGCCAGGCAATTACCTAATAATGTGTAACAACACACATATGGTGTTACTCAATGTAACTGACAGCTTTAACGTAGCTACAGGGGGCGACGTAATGTGAAGTGTTACCATGTTACCATTCTCAACTGACGTGTGAGCCTAGCTCGTAGCTATACAAGAGAGAGAGAGAGAGGGACAGAGGGAGAGAGAGAGAGAGAGAGAGAGAGAGACAGAGAGAGACAGGGAGAGAGAGGGAGAGAGAGAGAGAGAGACAGAGAGAGACAGGGAGAGAGAGAGACAGGGAGAGAGAGGGAGAGAGAGAGAGAGAGGGACAGAGGGAGAGAGAGAGAGAGAGAGAGAGACAGAGAGAGACAGAGAGAGACAGGGAGAGAGAGAGACAGGGAGAGAGAGGGAGAGAGAGAGAGAGAGAGAGACAGAGAGAGAGAGACAGAGAGAGACAGGGAGAGAGAGAGACAGGGAGAGAGAGGGAGAGAGAGAGAGAGACAGGGAGAGAGAGGGAGAGAGAGAGAGACAGGGAGAGAGAGAGACAGGGAGAGAGAGGGAGAGAGAGAGAGAGAGAGAGAGAGAGAGAGAGACAGGGAGAGAGAGAGAGAGAGAGAGAGAGAGAGAGAGAGACAGAGAGAGACAGGGAGAGAGAGAGACAGGGAGAGAGAGGGAGAGAGAGAGAGAGAGAGACAGGGAGAGAGAGAGACAGGGAGAGGGAGAGAGAGGGAGAGAGAGAGAGAGAGAGAGAGACAGGGAGAGAGAGAGAGAGAGACAGGGAGAGAGAGAGACAGGGAGAGAGAGAGAGAGAGACAGGGAGAGAGAGAGAGAGAGACAGGGAGAGAGAGAGAGAGAGACAGGGAGAGAGAGAGACAGGGAGAGAGAGAGAGAGAGAGAGACAGGGAGAGAGAGAGACAGGGAGAGAGAGAGACAGGGAGAGAGAGACAGGGAGAGACAGGGAGAGAGAGAGAGAGAGACAGGGAGAGAGAGAGACAGGGAGAGAGAGAGAGAGAGACAGGGAGAGAGACAGCTGCTATAGCAGTATAGTTTGACCGGCTGTCGCTCTGTGAGGCGGCAGACAACAGTCTTTGGTGACAGCCCCCAGGTGTAGCCAGAGGCAGTCTGGTGGACGTGGTGACACAGCCGAGCTGACAGGCCAGCAGGGGGGGACCCGCTGTGGAGGAGACCAAGCCCAGCATGGTTAGGACCACAGTGTTCTCTGTGCTGGTACAGTAGGTGCAGGGAGGTGGGAGGAGGGAAGTGGAGGGCTGCCGCCATTGACAACATGTCAAAGGTAATGGACCTTGTATTTTTAGGAAGACCTGATACAACCCCTTTGGCTCTGTCCTCAGTGCCTGTCAGAACATGATGAAAAACACAGGTGTGCCTCCCAGCCATAAGCACTATGGGACCATCCGTTAGGGTACTTTACGGAGGCAGGATCTCTCCTGCCTCTGTGGCCTATCCCCCGTGGTGGTCTGTCAGTGTCCTGGCATACTGAAAAATATCCACCTTGAGCTTTGGGGTTGAGGCAGATCTACATGACTCCTGGCTCTGTCTGTATATCAACACAGGTCACCAAGCTGAGTCACAAGACAAGAGAAAGTTGCTATGAGTCGAAACAGATGCTTATGCTGATATCTGTTTTTGTAACTGAAGGAGGGGAAAAATACAGTATATGTTGAAAAAAAAAAACACTGTATGCCCGTCCGTATGAGTGGGTGGAGGATTTCTTGAGGCAATGTTTCTCTTTCTCTACTTCACCATTTCACCTTTCCCCATTTCACCATCTTTCTCGAATCCCTGTCTCATTCAATGTGTTGCCGGCCGCTGTCCGAAACATTGCAATTTCTCAAACCTTAATAGCAACAGCAGCAGCCGCAGGAGCTGAGGAGTGTGAGATAGAAAACCTACTTTTGCTTCTGTGAAAGATAGAGGCTACAGCAAAAGGGGAGGACGGAAGGAGGGGGGGAGAAGGTGAGAGAGAGAGAGAGAGAGAGACCAAACCTCATTTGGAGGTAGACAGATGGGTCTGCGTGAAGAGTGGGATATGGAGCTGACACCTGACCCCTTGCAAGGCATGATGGGGCTTAAGGGGCCCCTAATCCCTGGATGAGGTGCGCTGGTGCAGGTTCTAAAGGATCCAGAGAAGCAGGCGCTCTAAGCCCTTCCAAAGTGAGACAGGCCCTATCCCCTTTCTCCTCCTCTGGGCTGAAGCGCTGGCCACACTTGGCTCTCAGCCAATCAGCTGGTTCCAATTTGTGCGTAAACGCTGCTGAGCGTTTTCCTGGGCCCGCAATGAGGGTTTAGCATGCTATGGGGGGATACGCGTCCCTAACCCTAACCCTAACCCAATGAGGGTTTAGCATGCTATGGGGGGATACGCGTCCCTGTTCCTATTTAATACAAATCTTTTCTCGAGAGGTTGGAGGAGAGGGTGGGAGGAGAGGGTGGGAGGAGGGGGTAAGTGAGGGGTAACATTCCTCACAACCCCAAAATAGAACATGAGATTCAAGAGTACAGTACATTTGCTCCGACAACAACAGGGCTGACAAAACAAAAGGAACTCTGACTGTAAGTAACTGTAACTGCAATGGAACCTCTCCCGCCCAGCCGTGCAACAACAAAGTCAGTATCTTCAAGTCTATAAGATACACTTTTTTTGTTTGTATATATTTCCTATTACATACAATATATTCACATTTCGAAATTGACAAACAAATGGCAAAGAAATGGTATAACTATAACTACACATCACCATAGTAGCCCCAAGGGACACAACTGGGTGCAAAGTAACAGATACATCAGAGTTCCACGACAGTGAGAACATATGTAGTAACACATGTAGTAACAGTTACCACTGCTGTTACTAACAGCTCTATAAACAGAGTGACACTCACTTCTTGCAGGAGCCGAAGTCGGCACAGCGACTCAGGGGGACTCGGATGACACAGCTGGAGAAGGCCACAAACAGGGCATGATGGTCCCGGTCCAGCTCCAACCCCAGGATCCTCCTGTCTTCACCACGGACATTACATCTAGGGACCGAGCAAAGACCACTGGCTATTTCAGAAAACAACACAGAGGAACGGTGACAGCAACATCACAGCATAGTGTGCATGCATGAATTTTTTATAGTTTTTCTTTCGTGGGCGAGGAGTTCATGTGAATAAGAACTGGCAAGCTGTACAAGGCAAACATCCCTTCAAGCTGTACTGGGTGTGACTCAAAGGTTGCCTTTGCTCTATTCCTTGCAACCTCACATCCTCTCTCCTTGTCTCCTTCTCCAAAAGGGTTGGAGGAGGACATCTAAAAAGGGAGGAACCTCGGATGTTGTCCTCCAATGAGAAGGAAGCTAGGAAGGATGGCGTAATGAGAGACTAATGGGCAGGCTTGAGAAGAGAGACAAGAAGCTCACTTGGTGGGGTTGTAGACGTCGAGGTCCTCCAGAAGTTGGGTGCTGAAGGAGGCGTTCGGGTGGGTGCTGGCCAGGATCTTCAGAACCCGGCCGTTCTCTGCGCCCAGGAACAGCACAGTGTGGTTCTTGTAAGGCCCGGCTGACGTGTCCACAGCAATCTGGGTCAACTTGAACCTGAACGGAAAAGAAGAATAGGGGAATGATGATCAGAAATACATATACACCCGAAGTTTACGATGGATAGACAAAGCAGCTAAAAATTTGAATTTGTACGTGGGCTGCATACATAATATAACCCTGTGTAATACGCCCATGCCAACGACTGTTTAGCACTACTAAACCATCTCTCAGTCCCACACAAGTTGGCGTGTTAGAATGTCACTACAATAAATCAATGGCTTGATGTTAGGCCGTGATGTATCATTATCGTTAGACTTCAGTTACTCTGTTCCTCTCCGGGGAGTTATGAAGCAGATGTGATGTTTGCAGGCAGATGTGAGACAGAACGGACTACCCTCCGCTCCATGAAGCCGCCTGCTTGGTTGTCAGCCTCGTTCGGCTTCACAACCTAAGTCACAGCAGGGGGAGCCAGTTGGGGGTCGGGGGGGGGTTGGATAGGTAATTTCACTCTAGAGATAAGTTGAGCATTGACCTACCCATATCTGTCTGTCTGTCTGTCTGTCTGTCTGTCTGTCTGTCTGTCTGTCTGTGTTTGTTTGTTTGTGACTGTTCATCCATCCATCCATCCATCCATCCATCCAACCTGCTTGTGGTACGGGTGAAGCAGGGCCGGTCATTGACGGAGGGCACCGCCTCGTCCATGAGGGGGTAAGACTTGATGAAGGTCAGGGTGTCATCAGGGAAGGTGGTGGAGGACTTGTAGGCGGCAGCAGAACCATCACCAGCACAGCAGCCTGGTCTGAGGGGCACGGAGGAATGGGCAAAAGCAATGTTGGTAACACTTTAGCATGGGGAGCACTAATTTGTAGCTTGTAAGTATTTAAGAAGAAGCTACATTAGGACATTTTGGGGTATTACTAGCCATTAATTAGGTCTTTATTCAGTGTTTTCTTATTCTCATGTAGTAGCTGGCCAGTTAGAACACAGCTCTCCAATCACAGGCTCAAATCTGGGGATTGAACCAGTGACCTAGGGGTCACACCCTCCCTAACCGAAAGGCCAACCTTGCCCCCAATAACATTGTTGTGTGTGTGTGTGTGTGTGTGTGTGTGTGTGTGTGTGTGTGTGTGTGGTGGGAGGGGGGTGTCTTGAGGGGCTAGGTAGAAAGCGAACACTCATAGGCTGCAAATGAGTGCCTAATATGTGTTTACTAAAACAAAGTGTTCCCAAAGTGTGTGTTAAATAAAAAAAGTGTCTTATTATTACTTTTAAAAGTATGTTTTCATTCTATCATCCATTAAAAAACAACAGGTGCAAACTTTTGTTTTGGTACAAACACTGTAACCCTTTTCTATGGTCGGACGGAGGGTGTCACAACCTTACCTGGGCTTGGGCACCTGCTCCTCAGGGACTGGTGTCCAGGCAGACTCGCTGTTCTTCTGTTCTTTGAACTTCCCGTTGAAGGCCTTCTCGATGTCGTCCATGTAGAAGGCACACACTGCCGAGCCGGTGATACTAAGGGGAACATTGAAAGACATTCTGGTCACTGAAAAGCCCTTCAATCTTAGTCTAGATTGGATCCTATCTTCTGAGCAGACATCCTTTTCCTTCTTCTCTCAAACAACAAACTGCTCAGAGTGAACAGATACGACATTATAACAATGCATCTCTGCGATCTCTTATGACTCAGCAGCATTTTCCACAATAACAGCTCATATCAGAATATCTGCAATCTATGATGCTGCCCCCTGGTGGGCTGGCTGACCTGTTGGCCTGAGTGGTGAAGACCCCCAGCACGGCCGGCCTGTGGTTGATCTGGAGCACGTTGGTCAGCGACTGCAGGACGTCAAAGTAGAAGAAGGAGTCGCCCGGGACCGAGCAGTTGAGCCGGGCCTTGAGGAACGATGTCCAGTAACGTTCTAGAACCCTGGGAGAACCTCCGTTGTCATTCTTACATACACGAGCCACTCTGGAGAACACCACCTGAGGAGAGGACAGAGGTTGGGGCAAAGGTTTTATAAACATTGTCATATTCATAAGGTTAATATTTACCAATGACCAATAGGGACTTTGTTATGACATAGCTATGTCTTATGGGCTGTCTTGAGTTATTGTCCATTGCTACAGGGCTTTGTGCAAGGACCAAAACATACAGCGATATGGCATTGTTTCACACAAGTCCAGGACCAATTTTCTGTGGTCTTGAATTACAACTCTCTCACCTTGCCAAGTGTGGTGTACTCTACTGCAATCTCACTGAAGAAAAAGTACACGTAGTTCCCGTACTCAATCGCATGCAGGAAATGAGGCTCTGGGGAGACAAGAGGAGAAATATGACAGAGTAACACAGCATGACCTGATATTCACAACAATGCCTGTGTGAGTGTTTGATACAGTAGGAAACCCACATATTGTTGTAGGATGAGTCACGTCTATAAATACGTAGCATACAAGCTATGTCCATGTAATACACAAGCACAATAATGGTATTTGACAATGCAAAACAAAGATTTGGGATAAACAGCTTTCTATCACCAATGCTAAGACATGAATAGCATATAAATATATGTAATTCCAATGGGAGGTCAAAGGTCAGGCGCTCGTGGGAGTTCAAAGGTTAGGAGCTCACCTCTTAGCCACTTGGAGTCATACTTCACGGTGCGCAGGACAGGGCTGCTTTCTCCGAGACTACGGTAGATCACGGCATCACTGGCCAAGAAGTCTGTCATGGTGGCTGAATAGAAATCGCCACCTGGGGAAGAACAAAGCAGAATCCATTTTTTCCAGTTACAACACCAATGAAAAACCCATTGATCTCAGTAGATATTTTTGGTCACACTCGAATTTCATCAACCTTTGAGAGACAGAGGAACAGATGTAGAGGGCTGTGCAACCCTCAGCAACACCCGTGTGAACTTTGTGTAAATGTCACCGGAAAATTGGCAAGATTGTGGTCCAGGTTGAGCTATCGTGTTGCTCTCTGCCCCAGCTGACACGTCCCTCTGCCCACACACACTCACCAGCGAAGAGGCCAACATTGGACTGGCGCGACTCGAAGGGACAGCGTGCCTGGCCCACCACCTCCTCCCCATCTTGCTCCAATGTTGACATCTGGGAAGGGGGGAAGGTGGGAGGGGGGGGGAGGGCAAGACAGAGAGAGAGAGAGAGGGGGGGGGGGGTTATAGCTATTTATAGGAATGTAATCCTAACGCAATGCAATTTGCAAATGCAATTCAAAACAACGTTTAAATGAAACAAAGCTTCTATTGTAAATATACGCTCTGAAACAAATGCATTTGTGCAGTTGTAAATGTTTGAGGTCACCATTGTCCTCCCACTGCAAAATCTATTCATCATTAACTGAAGAGTTCTCTTATCATTTTAGCGTTTCTGATCCCTGCAAAGCCATGAGAGACTCACCCTGTAAAGTGATGGCAGAATGTACCTAATCAAACCCCTTTGAAGAAAAAATAGTGGATGCACTATAAAAGATTAATTTAATTTGATGCACTTTACCTCAGCGAGGTTAAACATGGAGTTTTAGGAGTAACTGTTGTGTCATAAAGGCACCGAGGGTACAGTAGGCTGCCTCCTGACCACAGATCTTCAGCAGCTATTCCTGCCCCACCGTTAACAAGGTTGTAAACCTCGGCTCTGACAATACTGTGAGTGTGAATGCTGCCTTCGACCCGAAGGGGAGGTCATACTCTGCAGCTTCTACACGCTCCGGCAAACAGCTGCCTTCACACCACGCGTGGCGACAGCCCGTTAACGCGGGTGTTTGTGTGGGTATGAGGCTCTGTCACTACTGCTCGTGGGCACAAACACATGTGAGATAAAAAGAAGGTCTGATAACGTTGTTCTAACGTTCTGAGGATGAGAACTAATGATTCACACTTCCTCACGCTATTCCTAGTTCTCAGAGCAGCCATCGTTGTCTCTGCTTTCTCTAGAGCGGGCGGACGGCAAGAGAAAGAGAGAGAGAGAGAAAGAGAGCGGATGCATCCGTTATGCATAGAAGTGTAAATCAGAGTCTTTCAGAGTCTTCCATAGGGAGTCTATGGAGGAAACAATGCTGCAGTCTCTGCCTCGGTCTGTGCAGATTTAAGTTGGCTGGCTCCCCAGTGACGTCTCCCCGCACGGTTAGATTTACCGACTGCAGACGTTACGTTCCCCCTGTGATTCGGAAAAGCATCACATGACCGTGAATCATGGCTCAGGACTGTGATGTCATCTGGTCAGCTCATCCAGACTTTCAAATTTATTCTGTCCAACTGAAGTTCAGACAGCACAGGTCTATCTGCACCACTGTTGTTGCGATTACCGTACGGGTATTTTTCCAAGCGTACGTTTTCACTTAGCTGACAGCTCTTTCTGGCACCCTTTGCATTATTAATCATTTTAACAGTCAGATAGCGAAGGAGACTTCGTGGCGTGAGTTGTTCCATGGAACAAAAGTATTGGTCCCCCTGGGATTCTGAATCGAGTTTCCTGGCATGTTCTTCTCTCTCTCTCTCTCTTTCTTTCTTTCTTTCTTTCTTTTCTTCTCTCCCTCTCTCTCTCTCTGCCCCCATGTCCCTCTAAAGATGGCGTTTATCTCAAATCATTCGCGGCCGAGTTTATCCCTCAGATTTTCCCTTCTGCTGGTGTTTGGTTATTGGCAACATCAACAGGGATCTGTGTTCAGTCAACAGATCGCTAAGTCCTCTGTTAAGTAAACATGTGACTCCATCAACAACAAGCCTGACGTCACTCCTTTGAAGTTGTTCTGCAATCTACAGACACATAGGGGTCTGTGCAGAAACAATCCAGACCACATGATTTCTGACAAGGAATGATCTTCAGGGTGAACTTAAGTTGGAGCACTTTGTCCCATACAGTTATTTTCCGAAGTCCTTGCTTAGGGACCAGCTCACAGAGGCATGCTCTTGTTTTGATAAAAAAATGTATGTTTTTTGTATTGTATTTGTATTTTTTTTTATAAATATGTTTTTAGAGCATTTCTGCTTTATTGGGATAGAGACAGTAGAGATCGACAGGAAGGATGGGAGAGAGAGAGGAGGGATGACATGCAAGATAGGTCGAGGGTCTTGTATTTGTATTTCATTGTGTTATATATCTAAAGTGTTGTTTTGTAAATCGTATTTGTATTGTAGACTGGGCACACCTCATTAAAAAAGAGACCTCAGTCTCAGTGTGTCTCCCTGGATAACTAAAAGTTAACAAAAAAAAAAAAAGAAGAAAATATAACAGAAACAGAGGCGAATTTCGCATTGACTCAACACCTTTTAAACCAAGTCATTTTCACAACTTTAACTGAAATAGCTTTCATACCTTGTAGTTGCGGCAGGTGGGGTTGAATGCGTTGGTACCACAGGCGAACAGCGTTTCATCATTGCGCGGCACAAGCACTTTAATGTAGTTGTAGCACTCATCCTGTCAAAGGCACACAGCTGGTTTTAGGGTTAACACAATTACTAACTACCATCACTCATCCTGTCAAAGGCACACAGCTGGTTTTAGGGTTAACACAATTACTAACTACCATCACTCATCCTGTCAAAGGCACACAGCTGGTTTTAGGGTTACAATTACTATGCTAACTACCATCAGTCACGCCGCAGTGTCACTGCACAGAGCTGCACTCTGAGTAGCATGTTGCTGAGGCATGGGTTGGGTTAGGGTTAGGGTTGCACACACACACACACACACACACACACACACACACGTTATACTCTAGTCATTATCATAATCTGAATTATGAATAGCATGTTGCTGAGACACACACACACACACACACGTAATATTTTTGTCATTACCATAATCCCTCTGCTGATCCCCATAGTTTCACTACTGCTCTAACGCTTTCTGGCGCTGATGCCAAAGCCTGGGGTCTGTGTCTCTAGAGATACCTGTGGCGCTGATTTTGAGAAGCAATCTGCACAATAGCTGGTGGCACCTTCTCACATGACAGAACAGGCAGTAGAGGAGAGAAAAAGAGAGGGGGAGAGACAGACAGAGACATACACGAGACAGAAGGAGAGAAGGAGAGGGGGGAGAGAGAGAGAGAGAGACAGACAGAGACATACACGAGACAGAAGGAGAGAAAGAAAGAAGTGGTACTCACGCTGTTTTTCCCCCTCACTGTGCATTTCTCCACATCCTTTGTCTTCCAAGTCAATTTCTGAAACGGACAGACATCCAACTGTCAGCGAAGACCCTTTTTTTTTTTTTTTTTTTTTTTGCACCCAATCATTCAAGTGCTATTAGAAGACAGCTGTGACGAAAATCTCATTAACTTCAATACCCCGTCTGAAAACAAACAAACAGGCAAACATCTCCAAACGCCCGAGGCGGTGTGCCCAACGCTGTCAGCATGCAACTAATGATTATCATTCCTCGACAATACAGTAACATCTTCCAAACAATACATCAGAACTTCAACAATGCATCACTATGGCGCAGATAAGACAAACGAGAGGATCATAGAATCAAAGGGAATCGGCACTGCTTTGTATTCAAGTCCGGACAGTGGACAGGCTTGATACCAGCCAGAGGCTACGACCCAATTCTCTGCTCTTCCCTCTGAAGTATATTTTTTTCTTCTACTTCTTTTTCCTTTCTCTTTTGTCTAGCATTGTGACTGTTTTTTGGTACTTGTTGTGTTGGATGGAGAATGTACTTGCGGTGACTGAGATGTACAGTTGATTCACTTACTTTACATGAATGCTGTCGCTCTGAATAACTACAATTATGAGGAAAACACCCTCTTGCTAGCCGATGCAAAACGGTAAAAGAAATCCAACGCTTTTAAACGCACAAAGAGGAGTAATGGGTAAGGCATAGAACAGGACTGCAGCCCCAGGTCTCTTTCAGCCTCCTTATTTCAAAGCCATGGCCACCCAGTGTGGCAGTAATAGGAAGAAATCCATCAACTTGTTAACAAGGTCGCACGGTTGAAGGTTTAATGCACTGCCCACCAGCCCAGATCCACTGACACCTGAGTGGGTGATTTAGTGACCTTGCAGTCCTCCCTACGGGAGCGCCATGCTCATCAACACCATGGAGGATGCTGGGAGCGAAGGTGCGGGGAGCTACGTTCCTCACAGACTGAGGCTCCGGTCTGGCTGCCAGAGCTAAACCGGCGAGGCCCCAAAGTGGAGGAAAATGCCTCCCCAAGCCCTTTTTGCTTCCCTCTTGAAGATCTTAAAAGGATTATATAGGTGTCAGCATTAAGGCAATAGTTCCCCCTAGCCCTCTGACAAGCTAATGCTGGTGGGGATCTCTAATTTGTTGACTAGATATCTATCCAGCTCTTATAGATCCCTAAGGGGTATGGGGGGGGGGGGTTGAAGCAAGGTAATCAAGGTAAGCAAAGATCTATGTTGAAGCACTCTCTGCTTTTGATTACATGACTCATATTAATGATGTTATGACGGTGACAGCGGTTATTTGCATGTCTACAATGTGACTCCAAAGGTCATGACCTTCACAGTAGAGAAGGCAGACTGATACTCTTTAAACTAGATCATGTTTACATCCATCATATTCTCATTTCCTTCAACTGCAATCAAATACAAATCAATACTGTAGGTTGGGTCTCATTGATACTGGAGTTCCTGAAGTGGGTCTCTTATTATGGGAAATATGCTGTAGATGGTAAATCTAAATACAACAGCGACAAGAAAACACAAACCCATGTCTTGAAGAGCTTTTTACTTAAGTGCAATCATGTTTGAAAAATGAGATTTGGATAGGGGAGCGCAGCACTTCAAAACCAGAAGTGCACACTGTGACAGCTATTGGATATCTGTCTCAAGTGGGATGAGTTACGTCGTGCATGAAGAGACGTCTTGCATGAAGAGCAGCAAAACATTTTTTGTACACTTGATTCTTCAGTCACCACTTTATCTAGTAGTTACTTCTAACCTACATGATTCTTAGGTAATAATTACGTAGTTCTGCTGTTACCATAACTACATAATTATTCCCTAAGAATTACTTATACAGTAGTGTACTTTGGGGTGCGCTGTGGTAAATACCATTTAGGACCAGTTGTTACCAAGAAGTTACCAATTTCGTTACATAATTTTAGGTAGTTACCAGAAAGTACCAATATTGTCAAGTTCAATTCCAGGTAAAAAAACTGTGGTACTAGGACATGTAAAGTAGACCCATCATATTATAAAGATGTTGCTACTGTACCTAAAAAATATTATTTTTTGGCTTACTACAATACTCTGTGGAGTCTGTCCTATAACGTCCTTCCTTCCAGCCAGCAGCAGTGATTACAAAGCGTTCTTATAACCGAGGTGACCTTGTATGACATCACAGAGGTTTGCTTACCTGTTGTGGGACAATCTGCTCAGAGGAGGCGCTGAGATTGATGGCGAACACATTGTCCCTGTAATAGGTCAAAAGGTCAGTTAATGTTCAAGGTGTGGATTCCAAAAAACAAACAGATCAACCCTCACCCAACTTAGAGCTCTCTGAGATTTTGTAAGAGGTAAGGGTATGGGATATGCCAAGACTAATACTCCACCCAAGCATCCAGTTCCTCCAACAGTTGACTGTGTGGGTTATGAGGATAATGAGTTGACTGTGTGGGTTATGAGGATGTTGAGTTGACTGGGTGGGTTATGAGGATGTTGAGTTGACTGTGTGGGTTATGAGGATGTTGAGTTGACTGTGTGGGTTATGAGGATAGTGAGTTGACTGTGTGGGTTATGAGGATAGTGAGTTGACTGTGTGGGTTATGAGGATAGTGAGTTGACTGTGTGGGTTATGAGGATAATGAGTTGACTGTGTGGGTTATGAGGATAATGAGTTGACTGTGTGGGTTATGAGGATATTGAGTTTCAGCATTGCTTGAATGTGTAACCGCTTTGACTTGAGAAGAGAGACTAAAATCGAGAGACTTATTGGAAATTCAACAAAAGGCTCTTCAACATCGGCATATTGTACTGGACCAGTTGTTGTAGATCTGCACATTCTACCCGTGTCTTTAGAAAGCTTGAATAATGTATCTGCCCAATCAAGTTAAATATAAGAAAGTGTAATCCATAGACTCTCCATAGTGTTTTCGGACACGGTTTCTGTCCAAAGTAATATGCTGGCAGTTTCATCCTTGCCAGAAACAGTGAGATAATGAACTTATGTAATGAAACTGGCTCATGAGGGTTGGGCTTAATCCTTTTAGATAATTAACCTGACAATGCCAAGGTTGAGAGATGCAATGAAAAATTGATTACAAAGGGATTCTCAGAAGTACAGTAAATACTGAGTTAATGTAAGGCAGTCTGAGTCGGGCTGGTGGTTTGAGGGGTAATGGGCTGACCTGGCTGCGATGTAGAGCATGTGATTGATCCGGAGCATCCTCTGGAAGTCCAGGCCCAGTCGCACTGTGTCATTGTCGGACATGAGGCCCTGGAAACTGGGGTACAGGTAGGAGTCTGTGATGGAGGGGGAAAGGAGAGAAAGAGTCAGAGGCTTCATTCATCCGTGTGTTTAACCAATCTAAGTAAAAGCATTTTTCATGCCTTCCTCTTCATATCCACAGACACTAAAGAAATCAAGTGTGTGCAGTCTTTTGAAAATAGGGTGTATTCATGCACACAAAGAGAGATGATTTGAGAGAGTGAGTGAGAAAAAGAGGGGGAAAAAGATTGCAGTACACTTTTGAGTGCCCAGTATCTTCTCCTTCTGCATCCTCAACCTTCCCCCAACATTTGCTACAGATACCCGAGATTTCACTTCGTTTCACTTGTCAGGTGGTTGTTATTATATCCCATGACTCTGTGCTGTGCGGCTACTGATAATACATTTAATTGTATAACCTAGGAGGGGGCAGGGTTCGTCTGACCATAAACGAATCACAAGGGCTAGACAAAACAAAAACACTGCAACAAAAGCACGTCTGATCGATCTGCCTGGAAAAACTCCAGGGTCCATCTTGCTGCATTTACTGCTCTGGGCCTCCCTCCGGGCGGTGTTGCTGAATTAGCAAGCCACCCTTTAAAACTCCACACTATCTGAAATGACTATCTATCTCCACAGAAAACCTCTATTCCTCCACCAGCAGACTCTTGCTGTTTAAAGATTTAAACTCCGGCGCAATCGGATGAGGGGGACATCCCGGTTGCCCTAATGTCCCCTCGGCGACCGGGGGGCTTTTAATTACTCCTCAGCACTTTCACTTCCTTTAAAGTTTTTCGGGAGCTACGCAACAACCTCTAACCCAGTTCCCTCCAATTAGCAGGAGGGAGCCAGAGAGACCGTTTCCTTCAGACGGGGCCTGGATGTATTACCATACATAATGGACATCCTGGGGAGTTGTGAGGGGCTCTGACGCCCTGTCACCTGCTAGAATAGGGTTGACAAATGGCTCTCATTACACCTGGGATGGGGTTCCACATATAGGACTATTAGCGTGGCTATATCTGCTAATGGCCTTGGTTGCACTCCTCTGGATAGATCAATTACAGTGCTGACCACAGTCTCAGTCAACTCTGAAATCAATTATGGGCCAGCACATTTACCACAAGGGCCTCCTGAGCAGACCTCCTCATTGATTAGGTGTCAGTGATTGGCTCCTCGTGTGGTCCAATCAGACGTTGTGAATGGTGTCACTGAGGTCAATAGTCATTGTGGCCAATATATTATTGTATTTATTATACCCTTATTTTATTTCGAACTTCAAACGGGTCACAATTTATTTGAAGAGTCAGCCATGCAGACACTTGCATTACCAATTCAGTGGCCGGGTTAAGAGTGTAGGCCCTGAGATGGGAAAGTATTTCACACCAAATACTAAATTTGGGACTCGATGCTTTTCTGCTTGGCACTCAGCATCAAGGAGATGGATTGGGGGTAGTAAGACCCTGCGACAGACTAGCGTCCTGTCCAGCGGGTGTACTTAACACTGCCTCTTGCTACAGAAACAGGAGATAGGCTCCTGCCCTATGGGCGCTTGTACGTTCCGGTACACTTTACTGCCATAAGAGAAACTACTAGAGTAGGAGAATTTTTGCAACACCAAAGGCTTGCACCACTCACATTCTCTCCCCACAATGCTGATTGGTTCCAAGTCTTGGGGGAAGGGCGTGGCTCCGGAGGACAGTTGAGGTAATATGGCGGCGAGGGCGAGAGCCAGGACTGCCACCAGCAGGGGCCGAGGCGACCCAGGCACTAGCCTCATCTTGGCAGGGGTTCACCAGACCTCACCAGAACAGCATGGCCAACAGCAGGCAGGCCACCACCTATTAGAGGAGACAAGAAGAAGAAACTGCTTAACATGGGTACCGCACAGATGCTCATAAGACCAATGCAATCATCAACATGACAATCAATTGTCTCTGTATCTGGTGGGCGAATCTAGCTACGAAACTGATTAGCATTTGGCTCTATTCTCGTCTTAAAACTGTCAAACGCCAACAACAGCATGGTGCAGGTTACATTATATCAATAACCAGGTATAGCTGCTGTAACTTTTGAGGTTGCATGCTAAGCTCTCATTAGCATGCAGTGCTTGGTGCCAGTGCGGCACTGTGATTGAGTGTTGGCTGAATCGCAGTGATGGGAATCTGTACAAAGACATGGAGAGAGAGAAAGAGAGAGAGAGAGGGGGGGGGGAGGAGGGAGTGAGTGAGAGAGAGAAAGAAGGAAAGAGAGAGAGGGAGAGAGAAAGAGAGAGGGAGAGTGAGAGAGAGAGAGAGAGAGAGAGAGGGGGGGAGAGAGAAAGAAAGAAAGAAAGAAAGAGAGAGAGAGAGAGAGAGAGAGAGAGGGGGGGGGGAGAGAGAGAGAGAAAGAAAGAAAGAAAGAGAGAGAGAGAGAGAGAGAGAGATATGTGAGGCCACCAGTGTCCTGGCTGCTGGGACACCTGGCTCATTTACTCACAGCCTCTAGTCTTTCACAGGTGACTTAACACAATTAAACATCACCCCCATTCGGGGGGGGAAACCGTTTCACTCTGTTTGCTATGACACCCAACCCTGGGGTAGGCGTCAGCCACCAAGTTTCACTGGTGACGGAGAACAAAACAAAACGTTGTTCGACGAGATGAGCCAAGGAGTGACTTCTGTCAAAAGGTGGGACATTAAGTTTGAGTAGTCTGCTCTCTGAATTATTAATATCTCCAGTAGCAATGCATCAGAACACAATTGTCTAGAAATGCTAATTTACATATCTGCTTGATATCCGAGGCACAGGATGGGGACAGATGGATGGTGCTGGGATTTGTTAAAGCAAAACTCCAAAACGCTGTGACCTGTGCTTGGCGTTAACTTAATAAGGGCAACGTGTCCTCCAAGGGTTTCCTCTGAGCAGCCGCCAGGCTTATGCACTGTAATGTTTAGCATTGAGACCCAGCCGCCCGGTTTTAAAACGGGAGCAGAAAACAAAGTCAACAGAGATATGAACTGCCATCAATATTGATAACGGGCCTCGTCATTTGGATTCAGAGGAGAGGGTTGCATTTAGCGATGAGGTCAAGCGATGATCACGGTTCCATAAATCGAAGAGGGGGGGGAGGGGGGGGTGTCTGGGTCCTGTTTACTTCATGAATTACAGCCTCCTGTGTGTCCTGCCTGGACGATATATGAGGACATTACGCCTGATGGATTAGACTCACGCGCCGATTCCGCTTTTCAGCTCAGAGGGGGCCGGCAGCTAGAGCAAACAGGATGTGTGGTGGCGGCTTCCTGCCCGCCCAGACAAAACAGCAGGTCCTCGGAAAACCAACTGTCACCCCATCTCACCCCAATCTTTCATCTGACCTTCAGATCACTGTACATGATCTGATGGGCTCACGGGGCCTACGAGGTAAAAGCTCTAAATCTGGGCCCACATTTATGCTGCAGCTGCTTATGCAGATGCTTGAAAACAAAAGCAAGAAAAACAAACTACAAAGAAAACTTGGCTTAAAAAGTAAAGTTACCATTCAAATATGCTAAATGAACTCAAAATGGTAAATATTGAATTTTTCACATTACTGGCTCTCTGATCTCATAAATATGCAGAGTGTGACACTCAAACCCATATGCCTGTGGAGGGCCGACGCCTGAGGTAATCTGCCCTCCAGAGAGTGCAGAGATCAGTTATCGACAAGACCAGTGTACTTTCACTAATGGCAGGAAGCCATGAGAATGTAAGGATGACTCACGCACAACAAGACAACCACAGTTCGTGCGAGACCTTACGTAACACCAGGCTAGATGCACTGAATGCCGAGCCTGGAGATATTTTCAACATATGCACACAAAGGCATGGAGAGGATGAAACTCTTGGCGTGTTTATTATTACCCCGATGAGTCGCTTGTTTGTGAAGTCAAGCCTCACAGCAGGGAGTGGAGAAATATGCTATGTTATGCTAGGCTATGACGAACCACGCAACGTAATCCAATTCAGTCAAAGCAACAGTAACGTTCTGTACACCAACATAACCCTCTGATCTGCTGCTGACATTGTTGTCCCAGGGTTTGCTTTAAGATCTTTGATGGCGGGGATTTGGCCCGCTTTCTATCGAGGGCTCAGCGACAACATAAGAATAAGCATATTAATCATACCACATCTCATCACATAGATCTGTGAGGCACGTTCACTTGTTCATGCTGACTGAGTAAGTGGCTGACGTGGTGGAGCAACTGCCCACATAAGAAAGGCAAGAAACGCACATAATGCGTCCACATAAGAAAGGCATGGCCAAGCCACATTGAAGATGGAAAAAGTTAGCTGATTTGGTCTGTTGAACCCAAATGACCTAAATAATTCTTCAGTGATGATTTGTCCTTAACCACAGTCAGTCAGGATGTGTATTTACAAACATCATTGTGGTCCAGGGAGCAGGGATCATGTGATGTGTCCGTCCGAGGAGCCTATTCAACCTGGAATTCCTTCAGCCTCATCTTGCTGGGATCGGCGCAAAGTGTCAAGGGCATGATCTGAAACCCAAACCCAGCCTCCAGCTGCCCCTGCCACACCTTAGGCTGCCCGCCAAAACTTGAAATGTTACAAACACACCACACCCTCCCACGTACACATGTGAACGATGCAGCACCCTTTTGGAATTCCAGGCTCGTGGGTTTTTCTTTCACTAATCAATCGCCCTTTTCTACAGGGAGACTGGAGAGGGGACTCTGATGCGCTGACAGCTGTCGATGGGAAATAAGCCACTGCTTATCCCCTCCCACACTCTCTCTCTCTGTTCTCGGTTTTGGATGGGAGGGCTGAAATCGTTTTGTTTTTAATGAACTGGACTTGTTAAGCCATCTGGGAGACACTGGCAGTTGGGCCTCTCAGCAGGGCAAGGGATTGTGGGCCGCTGGGGCAGTCCCATTGATTATCTGACATTCATTTGGATTAGCCAACAGTACTGGTTCTGTGGTTATATGATATGTCCTCAGTCTTGCTCCTTAAAGGCTTTTCACAGAACTGTGGAACTGGAAACTTAATAATGAGAAAATGGGACTCTTTATTATGGGGGGTAGAGGAGGAAGAGGCCATGGTATTATTATGGGGGGTAGAGGAGGAAGAGGCCATGGTATTATTTTTTACAAAGGGATCCATTTTCATTCATACATAAACTTTCACGAGTCAATCTTTATGACCCAGCCTCGGTTTTGGCCAGGGACCACTGTTCCATAAAAAGACACAATTAAATCCTAAATGCCAATTTTATCCTCGATCAACTGCTTTATGCCCCTGTCTACTCTGAGGACGTCTATTTTCTCCCAACACCTGTCTCACAAACTCAATATAGTTGCATTATCCTAATGCAGAATCATCCCCCCGGATATGCTGTGTCCTTACAGAACACCACTGTCAAACTGGGGTTCAGCCTAATCCACTCATTGTTTTTCATACCAGGGGAATACCAAACACCTCTCACCTCCCACGTCTGAGCATTGGGACGCCGCAGAGGCCCATGGCAGTGGAAATTGAGATGAGCCCCCCGGTATACATTGGGTTGCATAATGAGGGTGCATGACCCTGGCCTTTTCTGTCATTTCAGACACGATTAGCCCCATTAGCCTCTGCTCTCCACAGACCATTACCCACCCAGGGCTCTTTTGGGGGCTATCACATCACCATGGCGATGAGTAGGGACAGTGGCCAGACAATGTGTCTGTGACGGCATGTTTCTGTGTCTCTTCCTCTCATTTGGGAGGGGTGGTTCTGTGAGGTCTGTTTTGGTCTTCCGCCATAGACTAAATGACCCGTCTCTTTTGGCTACACCTGGGCTCCTCCTCCTCAGACCTCTCCACCCCCTAACACCCTACTGTACATTACCTGAAAAAAAAATAAAAAAAATAATGACTGATGTATAGTTGATTAACTTACCTTAGACACATACGCATGACACATGTAAGTCGCTTTGGATAAAAGTGGTCTGCTAAATGACTTAAATCTAAGCAAAAACTAAATATTCTTCCTACAGCTACTGTACAGTGACTTTGCTTTGGCTTGTTTACATCCAGTGACCCAATGATAATGACTGTAAATCAGCCATTGCTCTGTCCAATATAGATCTAAGATACTGCTCTGTGAACAGAATAAATAAGCACACAATAAATCAGTCATACAGCATAGATTCATTTCTTAATATTTTGTGTGATATCACAAATTAGGAGATCCATTCTTGGTAACATGACAGATTAACTGGGCCAAATAATAGATAACTAGGTAAAAATAAGATGAGGAGCTAAATCTTAGATGAGGAGCTAAATCTTCAAGGCTAGGATTGAGAGTCTCAGCTTGCTTCCCTTCCTGATAAACAAAACAAGCTTGACTAATACCACACCAATGTTCTGTTCATGCCAAAACAACTTCATGGGACCTTGGAGTAGTGGTGGTGGTGGGGGTGGGGGGGGGGGAACAAACCCGGGACATGCATCTTGTGCGTGACTTGGTGGCATGAAAGATCCCATTGTTTAGCCTGGCCCGCATCGTCCCTGACCTCCGGTCCATCTGACCGCCAATATCTGAACGCTGTCCCATGATGCAGCTCACATGGCCGACGATTAGCCACAGAGAGAAGCTTGTACACAGTTTTCCAGTAGCGCGTCTCTAAGTCTCATCTCACCCCAGCTCCTCGATATAGGGTTAGGGTTAGGGTTAGGGTTAGCTAACCCTAACCCAGCTCCTCCATATATATCTCCACAGAGTGAGATTCTGTCTCTGACTCACATAAATGAAGTTTTCAGGAAGTTGTGTGCCCATATTACCTATCCAAGTCCTCAAGTATCCTGTAGAGATTGTGTGTTAGACACTGCTTTGCAACAAGCCACTCTTCTACCCGGCGGCCATTACAACTCCCTACGCGACCCCCTCAGACAGGGGAACATCGCTAATTAGATTTCCACTGGCTAACCACACAGACGCCGCCAAGGCAAATTGGAATTGGGATCAAGGAGCATTGGGCAATAATTGGGGAACAGCCCCCGCAGGATACTGAGGCGATTTCTATGGGTGATTCAGACGAGCGCTACATGTGGTGCAGTAGGAGTTCATCCCACTGCAGCGCCTAAATTAACTTAGTTTAAGCCTAGCACCAATTAAAGCGTCTTTGAAAGCACCTCTACCAGCTCACTAACATCCATCAGGGCCGGGAAGCTTTAGGCTGTTCACAGCCCCTGCTGGTAAGACTACTTTAACTGTAGTTTTAAACACTTTATTAGTTACTTTGGATGTCTATGTTCTTTCTAGGGCAGAAGTGCTGCAAAGTTGGGTGTCAAGAGTTAAGAGTTAAGAGTTGCAACATCGTCTAAGCTTTGACCAGTTCAAGTTATGTGAATGAAGTCTTGACACTTGATCAAGATGAGGGGAGAAAACTTGACTGGCTGTTGAATAAAAACATGTCAGATGAAGCAATTTAGTATTGCAGAGGTCCTGCAGTAGCTATTTCAGAGCGGCTCAAGGGGGACCTCTGTGACAACATTTTGAAAGCTCAATTAGCATGCAGGGTCAAGTAGGAGTGACGGCTAGCTCTTTTCTGTTGGCCCGACAAAGAAAAAATCCATAGTCCCAATCGTCCGATAGTTCTGGGATTAGCGTGTCAAACTGACGGTGTCAGTGTCATGCAGTCCATCCTTAGAGTCTTTATCTGGGCAGTAGCCTATGCAGAGGGCAGCAGAAGACACTTGGCTACGTGGCGTGAGGGTGAGATGTGTCTGCCAGTGGAGGTCGGAACCCTGCCTGCCAACAATGCCACTCAGCCTGCCCCCTAGGGATGCTGTGATCCCCTCTACGCCCGCATAGTTCAGACGAAGTGATGGGTCATCCTGAGAGAGTGGTCATTGATTGTCACCATACGTCAGCCTCCTCTGCCCCCTCCACATGGAAAGGTCCCCACGGATTAACACCTGTTTTTACCGTCACCTTCCCCAGGGCGATGATTCTGGGCTGAATACAATTGGTAGGAAGAAGTGTCAGGATGGTTATGGATGATTAATGAGAGAATCTCATGAGAGAATCTATGCCACACAAATGGCTGAACACTACGAGCTCCTGAGTGTGTTTTCACGTGCATGTGACTTTTATAATTGAAATAACTTTTTAAATCCACAATGTTCATCCAGCTAAGCCAATCGAAACTACATATGAAAACTAACACAACACAACAGAAGGGCATGATTGAATTGAGAACAATTGTGTTATGTGAATAATGGGCGGTCGAATTCTGGGCGCTCAAGTGTGTGAATATAGGAGCGACTGCTCTCCCAGCCGCGGCTGAGCCAAGCCCCGCTTGTTTTAACAAAACATATGCTTTTATGAAATGCACATCAGCTCTTACTTGTACCTCTTTCAATCTACAAATAAAATTCATTAAATGTATGAAATTGTGATGTAAAATCAATCAGTAAAATCAATTATATCCATGAATATGTGATATTCAATATGTAAGCCCTTTAAAACACAAAATGACATAATATAAAGTTACTCTAATGATTCTTGACAATGATTCCGGCATTTGTCTAATTTATTGATTACTCTGTTACAGTCCTGTAAAAAAAAAGAAAATCATGCCAAAAAAACGCTACTCTGGCGCTGATCAAGAAGAGTTGACAGATGGTAATGATTCAGATATACAATATAGTAGTAATTCCCTGTGAGAGAGCTGGCACCCACTGTCTTGTGTACTGGTGTCCTTCTCTAATAAAAGTGTCTTTGACTCTAGTCTGGCCCTAAACCGGTAAGGCACCCCACCGTAGTGGGCGAGCTGGCCAGACTTCAGAGAGAGGGATCTATGCGAGACACAGACACTGAGACGGTTCTCCGATCGATCGGGAAAACCGCTGAAAGCGTCATCCATCGTCTTTGTGTCTACTGCTGAAGAAAAAAAAAAACCAAAGGCTATCAGTGAAAGAGGGATCGGCCTGCACTAATGACATCCTCTTCATTTGTCTGCCTCATGTTCATTATTTAGGTGCATCTTCGGAGAGGCCTGTAATTCACTGGCAAATCCCTGCTCTCCGTCTATCAATCTGTATCTCCTTCAGACTCATCCTTCCTTCCTTCCTCCCTTCCTTCCTTCCTTCCTTTTCTAGTGCCCCCGGGTCACCTCATCAAACATGATGGAAAAAATATGCGCAATGTTATTTGAGCTCCACGTTCACCGCCATTCGTTGGTGTGTGCCTCATACATAAAACTGAATGTTAACTACACCTCCTCTCAATCTCCCTATCATCAATAATTCAAAATGTTATTGAGAAACACTACCTGAACCTGTATTGACAGAAACCCAAGCACTGCCATTCCCTCAAGGGCGTCATAATTGGATACCCAGAGTCGGCTGCTGCGAGACTCAGGCAGAAAAGAAGTCTGTGTTGTTGTTTTTTTTCTGTTGAGGTCTCTGTGTGTGTGTGTGTGTGTGTATCTATTTTTACCTTTCTATTTCAGTACTTCAAACTGGCTGCCTGTAGACCCAGCAGCAGGAGCCATACCATAGACAGTGACTCGGCCTTCTTAGGAAATTACCCCCGGGGATGTTTAAAGGTGGGCGGGAAAGTGGTTGGGTATCTAACACCGTGGAGAAAGGATTGTGAATGGAGTAAAAGGAGGAGACCTGGGAGCTTGGAGGAGGGTAGGGAGGCTCTTTATCAACTGCTGCAGTACACTTTGTGAAACATACTGCTGAAGTGCTTTGTGGAAATAAAAAACAGAAAAGTTATTTATTATTTTATAAAGATTTCGAAAGTGGAATATGGACTGTTCCTAATGTCTTATGACAGGTGGCGTCGTTCCTCTGCGACGCTCAGAGCCTCGACCGACCTGTCATGTAGGATGTGGAACCAATCTTCAGATCTGAGAGCATCCGCGCTAAAATAGATCCTAATTGTGAGATTCATGCGCCCTCCCGTTGCTTTCTATGGGACTGCTCCCTCGGTAATAAAACCATGAAACTCTACTCAACTTTAGTTTCTGATGTTTGAAGTCACTTTTAGAATAAGTTACAGTAGGCACAGCTATGTTGGAACAGCTGTGGGTAAAGCGCCCGTTTCAATGTGAAATGTGACTTGCTCAGCTGGTTGGCTCATTGAACAATCTATGGTACTTTCCATCTACATTTCAAACGAAATCAAAGTCCTTTGCCACCAAAGTCCTTTGCCAGTTTCAATGTCATGTAACTAAAACATTTACTGGAGAAAAACATAATTGACAGACTGATTCTGGTTCAGTTATAAGTAGTCTACACATTAGAGCCAAGATAACCATATGATGGACTACTTCTGATCAATCCCATGACTGTTTGCAAGATAGGAGACAGGTCAGTGCAGACAGAGTCGCGCTATCTGACATGAGGCAATGGGACTGTCCCTGATAACGCTACTTGTGTAATGACACAAACCACTCAACTCCATATGCCGTAGTACCATGCAATTAGCAAATGACTGCATCAACATTTTACATTTACATTTATGGCATTTAGCAGACGCCTTTATCCAAAGCGACTTACAACAATACATTTGTTTAAGTAAGTGAATCATCTGTCCAACAGTCATCATAAGACAAAGTAATCAATGCTCACACCAGGGGCCATTGGCAGTCGTAATGCCAGTAGGCTATTTTTTATTATTATTTTATATTATTATTTTTTAAATTTTATTTTATTAGCAGGAGAGAACTTGTACAGGGGGGTAGCGGGGGTGAAGAGGTCTCTAGGATTGGGGTTAGGGTTAGTATAGGGGGGGTAGTGAGGGTGAAGCGGTCTTTAGGAGGGACTGTTAAGACATAGCCTAAGATGTAACATATCAACATATGTTGTTTCTAGAGTAATCACAGCATTACTACACAGGTAGAGGGGCAACTTGATGTCTTGAGAGGCTAGGTAGAACGCAAACACTTACGACCTACAAACAAGTACCTAGTATGTGTTCACTGAAGCAAAGCGTTAGCACAAAATTAAAAATCACAGTATTCACACTGTAAACGTCCACGTAGGTTAGCAGTTCTCAAAGCTTCCAACGGTATCTGCACCATAATACACATGCACTCAATGCTGCTTTTGTTCAGTGTCCTCTACTCTGACAGCTAGACAATGGGAACAGAGATAGTCTCCCGTCCCGCGCGCTTTGTAGACTATGATACCGATGGAGCCTGTCATCGTGTCTCCAGAACTGCCGACCCCCCTGGGGGACCGTAGTGAGGCGAGCAGCCAGATGAAGATGCTGTTCACCACACTCCTGCTGGGAGGATGAAACGCGCCACACCGCTAGACAGAGCGAGGGAGAGAAGAAAGGGAGGAGAGGAAGAGGTGAACAGGCAACGCTGTCAGTGCTCATCAGGCAGCCGATCGCTCAGGATCCTCTAGTGGGCCTTTATTATTACTGGGGGGGGACGTGCCCCCCCCCGGACCCCACTATCACTTAAGACCCCCCACGAGTTCGGGCTCGGAGGTACAGTACAGTAGGGGGTTGGAGATGTGTCTTTCTGCCTTTGCCAGACCCCCTTGGTTGAGGAAACAAGCTCATGGGTGGATGGGTAGAGCTAAGTGGCCTTCTTTTGATTACATTTGGACTCTTTGTGTGTGTGTGTGTGTGTGTGTGTGTGTGTGTGTGTGTGTGTGTGTGAGATGTTGATCCACCTAATCACACTGCTCTGATTAAGCACCGTGGATGCTTCTCTGGCTTGGTGAACCCTCCTCCTGCTGCCAATGCAGAAAGCTTAGGAAACCCACCCATCTGCAGCTCGGTGCGAGGCAGATTTGAAGGACAATGGTAAGTATTCTTATCACTGTTACTGTTTTTCCTCTCCATCTTCCCCATGTCTCATCACAAACAGAAAGGACACTGAAATAGGAATAAAAGAAGTGAAGCCCTTCACAATTTCCTCTACCTTTTCTGCAATTCTCTCTCACACACACACACACACACACACACACACACACACACACACACACACACACACAGTCAATAGAATAAAAAAGGCTTATAAAAACATCTTGAAAGCAACCTTTCATTACAGGCCTGAAAGGTGCATCAGCTGAGGGCCGCCTTTATCATGCATTCATGCAGCCTTTGCATCCATCTCAGCTGTTGAGGGGTAGAATAGGGGAGTGAGACTTCTCTATTAACAGAGGGTTCTTTGATCTTCATCTCCCAAGCTTTCCAGCAAATGGAACCTCCCGAAGCACCAATTAGATCGGTGTACCGTTTGCACTTCAATCTCCTCACTCCAATCTTGAAATTGTCGACACACGGTATGAATTATCCATGTTGTAGAACTTTCAGTTCCCATTTGATAAAAAGTGGATTATGACTGTTGAAGTGTTCCGGCGTTGCATTCATTCATTAATTTGTGAGTGAACTTTACAGGGAATGGAGGAAGAAATGTCAATCCGACATTCACTAACGCCTGCTGCTTTGTGCCCATTATGAAAAAGCTCTGTTCTATTATGTTTAATGGCCATGTGTCCCGTTTGGGTAGTCTTATGACGTACACATGGCACCTACTCAAACACAACACAGAAATAGAGTAGCTTACAATTGATCAAAGGAAGATAAATAGCAGTGACGATCTTTCCCGTCGCCTTTCCTCCCTGTTAACGGATGCAATCACACTGCCGTCACCAACCTGATCCATCCTTGTCACATTACCCGAAATAATAATAAGAAGGAAGAAGCGTGTGCGTGCACAACAGGCTGATGTGACAGCAGTATGTTCAGCGCATCTTTAGCAGGCGGGGGACAAAAGGGTTGCCCTCTTTCTTTTTTTTTTCTTTCTTTTTTTTTTTTATAAATGAATGATTTTTCCAATCTGAGCAGTCGATGCTGATGAAGGGAAATATAAATCAGGGGAACAGCGGAGGTTTCTAGAGGAATGCTCCTCGGAGGTAATGGCATCATCATGCCTGCGTGCCTCACTGTTCCTGGGGAGATTAAACGCTTCATCATTGTCCTGGGTACAAACAGTCCCATTCCGAACATATATCCCATTATCAAACATCTTCCCATTCAAACCCACCATCCTGCATCTCTTAACAGCACAATCACACGCTTGATACCCCAAGGGGAGGTGGGGGCGGGAGTCAATAAAGAGGGAGTAAGGTTATCAGGGCATCCCTGCCCTGAAGGGTGGTGTGGCCCATGGCTGTGGACGACCCCGCCATCATCACTGCCATTTCACACTGGTGTCATGGAGATGCATCTCAAGGCGCTCCGGAGGCTTTTTGCTCCATTTACCGACATATTATTGCTGTTGTGCTTCCCTCTCACTCAGGAAGAGTCAATGGCCAGGGGCAGCTCATACAAAGACAGTGAAGTGTGGCTCCTCTCAGCCTGCTGAAGGCCACGTCGTGTCAGTCTGAAGAGCTATCAAATTCTGGCATTGGTGTATGTGGCCGTGTCATGGCCTGGGGACATGGAGTCGAGATGTGGGAGAGCCGGTTGCTGTAAATGAGGAGGGGTGATGTCGCAGCTCACAGCTCAATGATCTGGAATCAGCCACACAATCAATTGGCCTACTCTGTCTCAGTCCAGCAGGTCCACTGACAGCCAAACTGAACACCACCGATTATTGTCAGTGTGCAAGATTATGTAGCCATTTAAAAAAAAAAATAATAAAAAATGAAAAAACCCACATACACACAAAATAGTGCTTGCTGAAGAAAATGTAAAAACAGGATACATTTCCTATTCACAGGTCACATTTTCTATTTTGATGGAGAATTCCTAAGTAATGGTTCCCAGGTAAACTGTGTTCATAACCAGATGACATAGCCAGAGAAGCACTGAAAGACAAACAAGTCTCCTCCGTCAGGTGTCAATAGAGTGACCAATGAGAGCCTCTGCACCTTGAGCCTTCACAGGATGGAAGTCACTACAGTATTCTCCTTTTAGCGCACGGAGCCAACACTAGGTGGCGCTCTTTTGTCTACAGATGGTAGACCAAGCTTGGTAAGAGTGAAGAGACTGATGGTTGTGTGTGTGTTGTGTGTGTGTGTGTGTGTGTGTGTGTGCGTGTGTGTGTGTGTGTGCTGCTAAAGCGAGGCCTTGATCACAGTGTAGATATTATAGATCCTGCAGCACTTAAGGAGGATAATCTGTTATCTTCGGCTAAATCCCCAAAAGTCATTAGGGGCCATGGAACTGCATAGTCCAACTAATTACGGTTTAAACTATTCTTCTAGAGTTGGATAACTGGAAGTTAAGGATACAGTTGGGGTATTCAGAATGCTGGTGAGAACCTTCTGTTGTGGTTTATTTCACAACCACAAAGCAGGACCAATGCGTTGGCCAGCTTTCAGAAAAACACACATCCATATTTCCAATTCATAAAAGGCATAACTTGGAGGAGACAGAGTGTATTATTGACTCCCTCCTCTCACCAACCAGTACTCAACTGTAGCCTCTTTTAAGACCATGCAAACGTCCCTCTTAAGAAAGTCTGCTGGCTAACTCACTAATCAAGCTGACTTCACGCTGTCCTGAAATAACACTCAGGTTTATGCCCTTTACAGACATTTCTTTTATCTCCTTTACAGACATTTCTTTCCGATTTCGAGATAAAGTCGCTTGAAAACAGAGCCACTCCGCCACAACAAACAAAACAGCTCATGAATCAAAGCTCATGTAGTATTTATCTGTCGAGTCTCCCGCTGTTCCCGAGACGACGCGCTCCCCCCTCATCTGCATTTGATGTCCCGAAAGTCAGAACTGAAGCGGCGCGGCGAGCACAAAGAGACCGACGGAGTCGAACAGACGAAGCCACGCACAGAAGGCCAGAATGAAAGAGGGACATAAACAAAAGCTCTCTGTTGCTTCCAGCATGCCTTCCAACTCACCACCACCTACCGTTTACTCCTCCTCCTCCTCCTCCTCCTCCTCCTCCTCTCCCTCTTCATTCCTCTAAAGGTTTGAGCTAGCAGCCATGATAATGGGCACGAGAGGGGAGAGAAACAAGCCCATCTATAACAGGGTAGATAGTGGTGTACGCGCGCCGCTGAGCCCGGGCGGCGGTGTCATTAAGTGAGAGAGCGTGATAAATGCACTCTGCTTGTCCGATTTGAGATTCTCATTAGTCTGTGTGCCGGAGAGAACCAGGGGCCATTACTCTTGTGCCTGCGGTGACACGAGGCGGAGTGTGTCTGCGTGCGTGTTTGTGTGAGTTTGTGTGTTTGCGTGCGTGTTTGTGTGTGTGTGTCTGCGTGCGTGTTTGTGTGTGTGTCTGCTTGCATGTGTGTGTGTGTGTGTGTGTGTCTGCGTGCGTGTTTGTGTTAGTTTGTGTGTTTGCGCTCGGTTTGTTTGCTGTACTGTACGCGTGCGTGATGGGAAAGTGTGTTCCATCATGAGTGTGCGCGACGTGTGTGTGTGTGTGTGTGTGTGTTTGAGAGATGGACTGTGCTACAGACGACATGTTGATAAGCAGCCGCAGACTGGCCTGTGTCAGTATGACAGTCGTCTGGACGTCTGGTCCAATCAATACTTGGGAGATATCGTCTCCTGTTACCTCAGTGCCGACGCCTCCTCTCTGGTCTGCAGGCGGCCCGGTGTTGGCAGTCAGTCATCCTGTGTCACCGGCACAGGGCCTATCACAGACCATCGCAGGAAATGTGAGAACAGCCACGCACATGCTGGTGACACTTTAATTTGTCTCAGACGATAAGGTTTGTCAAACTATTTCTGGGCCTCATCCCACCAACCTTATTTGCTCACTTGTCGGATGACTTTCAACCCTCCTGAGAAATCCCACCATGCTATTCCTTTGACCTTGATGTGGGATAGCTACAGTAAGTCATTTTCTTTCCACAATGGAGAGCTTTTACAGTATGGAGGCTATATTGTACTGTACTTCAAGTGTAAATGAGGCAGACCATGCAGGATAATTGCTAGACAAGGGGTTTGTTCTCTGTCCAATTTTTGACGTCCCCCATTAAAGTAGGGGGTGAAGAGGTCGGTGTGAATCCCTTTTCAGCCTGAGACTTGTAAGATACCATCTGCAAAGACGAAAGTACACAAAACAAGAAAACATGCATTAAACATTGGATCAATGTCTTAAAACAACCTTCCTCAAAGTGGCTGAAGAAGAGACTTTACTACTGCTGTTTTTGGTGCAGTAACTGCTGTTCCAATAATCAGGTTTAGCCTAATTCAGAAGTCAGATACTTAGAAAACTGTCTAGGCCCTGACAGAACGACACTCCCCTGCTTGGAGAAAATAGCTGTTCCAAATAAAGGAGTGCTTCAGGACATGTACAGGTCGACGGAGAGACAGTCAAAATAGCCTTTAATGTATTAGGAACTTGGGATCTTATTTCAAAAATATCTTTCTCATGCTTTATTTGTTTTAGTGCCTGTCTAGAAAGGTCTTACCATTGAGATGGAACAGTATCCTATATCCAGGGTTCTCCCCAAAGAATGTAATAGGGTGGGTAACGAACGAAAGTGAAAGCATTATTATGTTCCTCAGTTAATTCAGCGTTTTAACTGTATTTTTTGCGCATTTGGAATTAATGGCGAGTCGGTTTTGATAATGCAATCCTTTTCAGAAATCCTAGGGAGAACCCTGCTATATCAAACAGTATTTTATATCTATGGGATTTACACTGAGTAATCATGCATACTATAAATTCTTTGGATGGTAGATATTGCATTAAAAACAAGGGGACACTGATTAAAAAACAAGGCATAGAAAGCTGGTTTTTTGAACTCTTCACCCTGTGCAGGGGAACAGCTACTTTCCCCTATTCACTTTCACTAGCAACTGTGGACACTTTTAAAAGAGCAGTCAAAACATTCCATAAGGAGGGTTAGTAAAACCTGAAACTAGCGGCCGACGTCTTGTAAACTGACGGTACACTTTGTAAGTAAGGTCTCTTACACCGTAACCTCAGAAGACATTTGACATTTTTGACATTTAGCAGACGCTTTTCCCCAAAGCGATTTACAACAAGTACATCTGTCAAAAAGTAAGTGAATCATCTATTGATCAGTCATCATAAGAAAACAAATCTATGCTTGGACCAGGGGCCATCGGCAGTCACAGTGCCAGAAGAAGCAAGACATGTAGCCTCAATCAAAATGGACTGGCATCTCTAATGGGGTCTAGGTCTCCTAGGTTACAGCCAAAATACAAATCATTCAATGTTCTGCCAGTTTGTTATCCAGCTCAGGTTTACGATTATAAAGACATGTTTGAGCAAGCGGAGGTACACCTGACAGTCGAACCAGATATTAAATAACTAATTATAAGCTAAAATGGCAATGTTACCTTCTATTTTTTTCTTGAAATACTTGCCAATTAAAAAAGGCTGGCACTGTCAGCTTGCGACGACCACCTTCCATTATAACCCTTTGCAAATCTAAAATTAGCCGTGCTCAGGATTCAGGCTCTCGGGTAGAGATCCACTTTAATCTCAGTTATTCTCCCCCCCCGCCCCCCCCCCCCTGTTCCTGGGATTGGCGGATGCAGATGTCTTTTCTGTGTGCTAAAGCTCTGCAGCCATATCCCATGCCGCCATGTCCGTAACTTGTACGCTTTTTAATCAGTGGTCTCAGTGATGGAGCACATTGTGTCCCTTTATAACCAGAGCTTTGAGGTCTGTGCTGATACAACTGCTATACTCTGAGCTTATTAGTCAGGCGCGTCCTGAGATTCCTCGAAAACCCATTTCTGAGTAGCATAATGTAGACTTCATACCAGTGAGCTATTCCACCTACAGTGTGTGAGGACTGTGTACAGTACATTACAGAATAGCTCCTTCTCCATGTGTCCAATGGTGAGATGCTTATTGGAGAAGCCCAAGAGTTAATCACAGCATCCTTAGTTAACTGATCATTTATAAACTGTCAATACAGACAGTATGAGGGAATCCTTGTTTAGCCCAAGGCAGCTTGGGTTAGGGTTAGGGTTAGGGTTGGGTTAGGGTTAGGGTTAGGCAGCTTGGGTTAGGGTTAGGGTTAGGGTTAGGCAGCTTGGGTTAGGGTTAGGGTTAGGGTTAGGCAGCTTGGGTTAGGGTTAGGGTTAGGGTTAGGCAGCTTGGGTTAGGGTTAGGGTTAGGGTTGGGTTAGGGTTAGGGTTAGGCAGCTTGGGTTAGGGTTAGGGTTAGGGTTAGGCAGCTTGGGTTAGGGTTAGGGTTAGGCAGCTTGGGTTAGGGTTAGGGTTAGGGTTGGGTTAGGGTTAGGGTTAGGCAGCTTGGGTTAGGGTTAGGGTTAGGCAGCTTGGGTTAGGGTTAGGGTTAGGGTTAGGGTTAGGCAGCTTGGGTTAGGGTTAGGGTTGTAGTCAGATTGATGGCAGCTTGGGTTAGGGTTAGGGTTAGGGTTAGGCAGCTTGTAGTCAGATTGATGACAGCTTGTAGTCAGATTGATGACAGTTTGTAGTCAGATTGGTGACGATGTTGACAGAGAAACACAGATGAAAGACTACTGTTCCACTGCACTTGTTGAAAGACTAGACGATGCAACCGCAACTATACCACATCAAGACGGGTACTAAAAGAGCAGTATAATGTTCTGAGAAAGGTTAGGGTTAGGGTTAGTGTTTGTGTTTGTCCATCAATTATATAGGTTTTCTTTTAATTATTCTATGTTCACTTTGGCCATCTTCAAAAAATAAAGAAGATACTCAGACAAGGGGCAATGGGTTAGGGTTAGGGTTAAATAAAATAAAGAAGAGACTCAGACAAGGGGCAATGTCAAGATGACAAGTGCAAACAGCCAACAGCTACAAAGGGATGTTCTATTTTGGGCGACAGCCAACTGTCCAAGTAGATCAATTTTAATTTGTTGGGGAGTTATCTGAAGGGTGAAAGCTACGTAACTTTAATGAGCAAATATGAACTTTATGATAATGAATTAATTTAGATGTTGGCCTCAAAGTAAACATGATCCAATAGCTGAACAAATTAACATACATTAAGTTCAACTTAGGAACCATACCATAAGAACTATACAGTAGATGTCTTAAGCCAAATAGCAACAACAAGTTCCATGACCTTACAAGGTCAGATTAAAGGCAAACATACTAATATATAATATATGCCATTTAGCTGATGCTTTTCTCCAAAGCAAATTACACTGCAGTGAGTGCATACATTTTTCAGTATATATGGTCCCAGCGGGAATCAAACCCACAACCTAAGCGTTGTTAGCGCCATGGTCTACCAACTGAGACACAGAGAACCACCTACATGAAATTTCTGCTTTATCTTCTTCCAGTTGCATTGTGGTGATAAACAACATACTTGAGGAGGTATAATGGGGCTAACGAAAGCAAAACCAGCTTCTAGCTAACTAGGCTTCTAGCTAACTAGGCTTCTAGCTAACTAGGCTTCTAGCTAACTAGGCTTCTAGCTAACTAGGCTTCTAGCATGTAGTCTTCACCTTGGTGAAGCCCTTCTGGAATGGCAGAAGGTTGTGTATTTATGTAGACGTCAAATGAAGAGGCCAGGATAGAATCACCCTGGGAGGTGGTTTAGTGGGGTGTAGCAAACCACAATCACGAAACCTGAATTTCCTCCCTGATATCTGATGTCTTCATCCAGGAGGTCGGGAGAGGAGAGGAGAGGAGAGGAGAAGAGAGAGAGGGCGGGCGGGGGGAGGGGGGGGGCTAGGGTAGGGGAGGTCAGATGGTCTGTAAATAACTTGCCTTGTTGTTCACAGTGTTAGAACTCATTTGGCGGTTTTTCGAGGCATTTTGGAGAAAAATATTTATATACACACGTCTGGCTGCAGCTTTCATTTCACAGAGTTTTTCCGGGTGTTGCTGTGTGTGGCAATGAGTACAGAGTCAAAGTTACGGGGGAGTAACCTAAGGCCTGCAGATTGTTTGTGCTGACAGTGGAGGATGAGCTGTCATCGCCTAGAGGGAGTGCTGCTTCCCTCCACCCAGCTTCTCTCGCCTGTGTGTCCGGATCCATCCCAGTATCCTGGAGTGTCTACGAGTGTGTGGACACCTCATAAAACATTCCATGCCGGTTAAGGTTCATATTCTTTTGATTGGAAAAGTTTAAACTGGCTTAAGTGGTTGCATCACTTGGTATAGTGAGCCACTATCCATCTGAACAGAGGAAACATGTTGACGAATGATGATGGAGCTTGGCACGGTATGAAAGCCGAGGATTCTGGGGAAGGCGGAGGCTAAATCCAATTTTGTTCATCAAAGTTGCGCTGTTTTGTCCTCATTCATATTGCAATTGGAATCATAACACTGAATTACTCCTGAATTAAACATGAAAACCCAAATCAATAACAAAACCAGTCAGTCAGTTGGGTGAGATTTTCATCTGTTCAGCAGCAGCTTTGTTCTGCCATTCATCTACTCCAGGTATGAAAGCAGAGGATTCTGGGGCTGAATCCAATTTCGTTCATCAATGTTGTGCTGTTTTGCCCTCATTCATATTGCAGTTGGAATCATAACACTGAATTAAACATGAAAACCCAGTCAGTCAGTTGGGTGAGATTTCCGTCTGTTCAGCAGCAGCTTTGCTCTTCAAACCCCCCCAATCCCCCCCCCAGTCTCTAGTGATACGGAGAGGTTGGAGAGCGTCAGGATCCTCCCACATAGAGGATCCCACAGATGCTTTCAGGGAAGACTCCCGACAGGATGCATCCCATTTGCGGATCGATATCCAGAGCTTAACTCGGTGTGTTCATGGAATATATTAAGGCATCGTGGGAAAGTTCCCGCATTACATTCCAGGTGAAAGGAGCCGTCAATTATCCCAACCAGCCACCCACATGTGTTTAAACGATTGATGAGAGTCATCAATAAACATAATCAAAGACATCCAGTTGAAGGAGCTACATCTTCCCTGTACATATGGCTGCATAACAGTCTCTAAAAGTTTTTGACGATTACAGAGACACGACATGAAACATTTACATTTATGGCATTTAGCAGACGCCTTTATCCAAAGCGACTTACAACAATACATTTGTTTAAGTAAGTGAATCATCTATCTAACAGTCATCAGAAGACAAAGTAATCAATGCACACAGCAGGGGCCATTGGCAGTCGTAATGCCAGTAGGCTATTTTAAATACAAATATTTATTTTATTAGCAGGAGAGAACTTGTACAGGGGGGTAGTGGGGGTGAAGAGGTCTCTAGGGTTAGGGTTAGTATAGGGGGGGTAGTGGGGGTGAAGAGGTCTCTAGGGTTAGGGTTAGTATAGGGGGGGTAGTGGGGGTGAAGAGGTCTCTAGGGTTAGGGTTAGTATAGGTGGGGTAGTGGGGGTGAAGAGGTCTCTAGGGTTAGGGTTAGTATAGGGGGGGTAGTGGGGGTGAAGAGGTCTCTAGGGTTAGGGTTAGGGTTAGTACAGGGGGGTAGTGGGGGTGAAGAGGTCTCTAGGGTTAGGGTTAGTACAGGGGGGTAGTGGGGGTGAAGAGGTCTCTAGGGTTAGGGTTAGTATAGGGGGGGTAGTGGGGGTGAAGAGGTCTCTAGGGTTAGGGTTAGTACAGGGGGGGTAGTGGGGGTGAAGAGGTCTCTAGGGTTAGGGTTAGTACAGGGGGGGTAGTGGGGGTGAAGAGGTCTCTAGGGTTAGGGTTAGTACAGGGGGGGTAGTGGGGGTGAAGAGGTCTCTAGGGTTAGGGTTAGTATAGGGGGGGTAGTGGGGGTGAAGAGGTCTCTAGGGTTAGGGTTAGTACAGGGGGGGTAGTGGGGGTGAAGAGGTCTCTAGGGTTAGGGTTAGTACAGGGGGGGTAGTGGGGGTGAAGAGGTCTCTAGGGTTAGGGTTAGTATAGGGGGGGTAGTGGGGGTGAAGAGGTCTCTAGGGTTAGGGTTAGTATAGGGGGGGTAGTGGGGGTGAAGAGGTCTCTAGGGTTAGGGTTAGTACAGGGGGGGTAGTGGGGGTGAAGAGGTCTCTAGGGTTAGGGTTAGTACAGGGGGGTAGTGGGGGTGAAGAGGTCTCTAGGGTTAGGGTTAGTACAGGGGGGGTAGTGGGGGTGAAGAGGTCTCTAGGGTTAGGGTTAGTACAGGGGGGGTAGTGGGGGTGAAGAGGTCTCTAGGGTTAGGGTTAGTACAGGGGGGGTAGTGGGGGTGAAGAGGTCTCTAGGGTTAGGGTTAGTACAGGGGGGGTAGTGGGGGTGAAGAGGTCTCTAGGGTTAGGGTTAGTACAGGGGGGGTAGTGGGGGTGAAGAGGTCTCTAGGGTTAGGGTTAGTACAGGGGGGGTAGTGGGGGTGAAGAGGTCTCTAGGGTTAGGGTTAGTACAGGGGGGGTAGTGGGGGTGAAGAGGTCTCTAGGGTTAGGGTTAGTACAGGGGGGGTAGTGGGGGTGAAGAGGTCTCTAGGGTTAGGGTTAGTACAGGGGGGGTAGTGGGGGTGAAGAGGTCTCTAGGGTTAGGGTTAGTACAGGGGGGGTAGTGGGGGTGAAGAGGTCTCTAGGGTTAGGGTTAGTACAGGGGGGGTAGTGGGGGTGAAGAGGTCTCTAGGGTTAGGGTTAGTACAGGGGGGGTAGTGGGGGTGAAGAGGTCTCTAGGGTTAGGGTTAGTACAGGGGGGGTAGTGGGGGTGAAGAGGTCTCTAGGGTTAGGGTTAGTACAGGGGGGGTAGTGGGGGTGAAGAGGTCTCTAGGGTTAGGGTTACTACAGGGGGGGTAGTGGGGGTGAAGAGGTCTCTAGGGTTAGGGTTAGTACAGGGGGGGTAGTGGGGGTGAAGAGGTCTCTAGGGTTAGGGTTAGTACAGGGGGGGTAGTGGGGGTGAAGAGGTCTCTAGGGTTAGGGTTAGTACAGGGGGGGTAGTGGGGGTGAAGAGGTCTCTAGGGTTAGGGTTAGTACAGGGGGGGTAGTGGGGGTGAAGAGGTCTCTAGGGTTAGGGTTAGTACAGGGGGGGTAGTGGGGGTGAAGAGGTCTCTAGGGTTAGGGTTAGTACAGGGGGGGTAGTGGGGGTGAAGAGGTCTCTAGGGTTAGGGTTAGTACAGGGGGGGTAGTGGGGGTGAAGAGGTCTCTAGGGTTAGGGTTAGTACAGGGGGGGTAGTGGGGGTGAAGAGGTCTCTAGGGTTAGGGTTAGTACAGGGGGGGTAGTGGGGGTGAAGAGGTCTCTAGGGTTAGGGTTAGTACAGGGGGGGTAGTGGGGGTGAAGAGGTCTCTAGGGTTAGGGTTAGTACAGGGGGGGTAGTGGGGGTGAAGAGGTCTCTAGGGTTAGGGTTAGTACAGGGGGGTAGTGGGGGTGAAGAGGTCTCTAGGGTTAGGGTTAGTACAGGGGGGTAGTGGGGGTGAAGAGGTCTCTAGGGTTAGGGTTAGTACAGGGGGGGTAGTGGGGGTGAAGAGGTCTCTAGGGTTAGGGTTAGTACAGGGGGGGTAGTGGGGGTGAAGAGGTCTCTAGGGTTAGGGTTAGTATAGGGGGGGTAGTGGGGGTGAAGAGGTCTCTAGGGTTAGGGTTAGTACAGGGGGGGTAGTGGGGGTGAAGAGGTCTCTAGGGTTAGGGTTAGTACAGGGGGGGTAGTGGGGGTGAAGAGGTCTCTAGGGTTAGGGTTAGTACAGGGGGGTAATGGGGGTGAAGAGGTCTCTAGGGTTAGGGTTAGTACAGGGGGGGTAGTGGGGGTGAAGAGGTCTCTAGGGTTAGGGTTAGTATAGGGGGGGTAGTGGGGGTGAAGAGGTCTCTAGGGTTAGGGTTAGTACAGGGGGGGTAGTGGGGGTGAAGAGGTCTCTAGGGTTAGGGTTAGTACAGGGGGTCTCTAGGGTTAGGGTTAGTACAGGGGGGGTAGTGAGGGAGAAACACAGGAGACGTTGATGTTGAAAACTAGTCTCTCGTAGCCGTACCTCCAAATCATGTTGTTCTCACGCCTCCTTTGGAGGTCTGAGGTTGGATTGAACCTGGACAGAGCGTTGGGAGAATGTGCTCGCAATTTCATTGGCTGTTACATTCCGAGAACCCGTTGTACATGCCGTAGATGATTGCTTGCTGTTAGGTGCATCGTCTTGACTCTTTTCATGAGGTGTCTGACTGGTCTGACGTGCGGACGGGCGTCTCTTATTTCAAATGGGTCTCCAACCCTTCGCAGATACTTTCCGAACAAGGTAACGAGGTTAACCAAACACCAAACACCAATCCTACTGGTACAACGTCAACAATCGCAGCGCAAAATAGGCCATCTCCTTCCCTGACATGTACACAGTGCAGCTGTGTTGTTCCTACAGTGCTGAAACCCCAGAGTCCCCTAGGTCTACCATTAGTCTGAAACGCGTCTGTCATATGCCCCCCATCCCTCACTCCTTTTCTCTGTTAACCCCCCCCCCCCATACCTCACTCCTTTTCTCTGTTAACCCCCCCCCCCATCCCTCACTCCTTTTCTCTGTTAACCCCCCCCCCCCATCCCTCACTCCTTTTCTCTCTTAAACCCCCCCCCCCATCCCTCACTCCTTTTCTCTGTTAACCCCCCCCCCCCTCACTCCTTTTCTCTGTTAACCCCCCCCCCCCCCCATACCTCACTCCTTTTCTCTGTTAACCCCCCCCCCCCATCCCTCACTCCTTTTCTCTGTTAACCCCCCCCCCACTCCTTTTCTCTGTTAACCCCCCCCCATCCCTCACTCCTTTTCTCTCTTAAACCCCCCCCCCCATCCCTCACTCCTTTTCTCTGTTAACCCCCCCCCCCCCCCCATACCTCACTCCTTTTCTCTGTTAACCCCCCCCCCATCCCTCACTCCTTTTCTCTGTTAACCCCCCCCCCCCACTCCTTTTCTCTGTTAACTACCTCACTCCTTTTCTCTGTTAACCCCCCCCCCCCCCCCCCCATACCTCACTCCTTTTCTCTGTTAACCCCCCCCCCCATCCCTCACTCCTTTTCCGGGCTGTCACAGTTTGTTGGCACCTCAGCTGCACACATCATTGATAGCAATGGGGAGGGAAAGGGGGTGTGGAAGTGGTGTGTATGTATATGTGTCTGTCTGTGTGTGTGTGTGTGTGTGTGTGTGTGTGTATGTATATGTGTCTGTCTGTGTGTGTGTGTGTGTGTGCCTTTGTGTGTGTGTGTGTGTGTGTGTGCGTGCGTCTGTATGTGTGTGCGCCTCTGTGTGTGTGTGTGTGTGCGCCTCTGTGTGTGTGTGTGTGCGAGTCTCTGTGTGTGTGTGTGCCTCTGTGTGTGTGTGCCTCTGTATGTGTATGTGCGTCTGTATGTGTGTGTGCGAGCCTCTGTGTGTGTGTGTGCGTCTGTATGTGTGTGTGTGTGTGTGCGTGCCCACGTGGGGGTTAGCAAGTTAGGATTACACAAGCGAGCATGTGTGGCGGCTCGGCAGCTTGATCAATTCATGTCACAGCCGCAAACGGCGTGACAACCAGTCCCCTCCCAGTCCCCATCTGCTTCCTCCCCCGTGCCAATTTGTCACAGCACATCCGAGTGTGGCCGTGCCCTCGTTTAACATTGAGGAAGACGCCTCTGCGGCGAAGGAAGGAACGAAGAAACGAACGGAACGGAGGAAGTAAAGGGAAAATAACGGGCACTGGCAGAGAGAGAGAGAGAGAGAGAGAGAGAGAGAGAGAGAGAGAGAGAGAGAGACATGGGCCCTGGGAACAGAAATGAGAGTGCAGGAGGAGTTGGGTGCAGAGGGCATACCAGAAAAGGATGCCAGGAACAACTGTCAGCATATCACAGTAATTAGCCAGGCAAGTGGTTAGTAGTTTTGGGTCAGTGTTCCACACGTTAGGCCCCGGAAATACAGGGAAGGTGTCAATGCTGGTAACTGCTGATTTGGTGTCAATGCTGGTAACTGCTGATTTGGTGCGGTGTTGACTCCAAGAGCCCACCAGTGGCAGCGCAAACTGCATTGAAGTCGTGTTCTAAAAGAACTGTATTGGTAATGCGTGGGACAGGACAACAGACCCTGCCAACTAGGGCACGGAATGCATGTCCGTTATGAATCGGTCGAGCCTTTTATGTTAATAGAACCGCAGTGAAACAACAAGGTTTGGAAACGAAGCATCTGAGATACGAATAGAATTTCACACATTTGTGCCAGTATGTCAGTCCAGTGGGAGGGGGACAGCTGTTTAATTGTCTAGGGGAGTGGGTGGCACGCACGCACGCACGCACGCACGCACGCACGCACGCACGCACGCACGCACGCATACACGCATACACGCACACACGCACACACACTATTGGCGTGACAGCCCCTCCTTTCAGCTCGCTGGTCTGATCATGTTTCACGTCTGTGCTCCGAGTGGTGTTCTTCCTCATTTTACCCTTTGAGATGTCACTGTGGCATGAAATAATACAAATAAAACCATCGTCTACTGTACGTCAGGGCCGAACCACAGACACAGGCGCACCACACTGCCAGTGACCCCATTCACCAGGGCACCAGGGCCCTTCTCCCCGTCCCCTTTATGCATGGCCTCCACATGGCCAATGTATTGTTTCCTTGCTAGTGCTTAACCACAATGTAAGTGGCTGGCTTGCATTCACTTTGACTGCCGCACAATGCTACACAATGGCCCGCGGCGTACGTATACATAGCCAGCCAAAGGAGGGATAACAGTACAAAGGCTACGCTCATAAAGGGAATTCATGAAAAGAGAGGCGTTGAACATCAACCCCTCATGTATATCAGGACGCCATGGACTGAATACGGCGGCAGCAACGGGGACAGAAAAACAGATGTGTTGTTGTTACACAATGAATTTGGGTCGGTTTTCCGTCAGAGCCGGGCCCATACAGGTAAGCTTTGAATGAAAGCCTCTGAAGAGTCCTTTTTCCCCACAGTGGAAAACACTCTTATGGCTTATGTGATCAACTATGGGTGTTATCCAGAAAGCCATTAAAACATCACAACAAGTGACGAGGACCACTCTCATCTAGTTCATCCATTACTGTGTCTAATTCAAGCATCAGGCTTGCGACACTTGAGACTCTTGAAGGACCCATCGGATATACACTCATCTAACACTTTATTAGGAACACTACACTAATACTGGCTAGGGCCTCCCTTTGCTCTCAAAACAGATTCAATTCTTCATGGAAATGATTCCACAAGATGTTGGAAACATTCCTTTGAGATTCTGGTTCAAGATTGCATCACGCAATTCCTGCAGGTGCACTTTCAAGCTGTGAATCTCCCTTTCTACCACATCCCAAAAGTGTTCTATTGGATTCAGATCCGGTGACTGGGAAGGCCACTGAAGAACACTGAACTCATTGTCATGTTCATGAAACCAGTTTGAGACAACTTTTGCTTTGTGACACGGTGCATTATCATGCTGGAAGTAGCCATTAGAAGATGGGGAAATTGTGGCCATGAAATAATGCACATGGTCAGCAACAATACTCAAATAGGCTGTGGCATTCAAGACATGATTGATTGGTATTAACGGGCCCAAAGTGTGCCAAAAAAACATTCCCCACACCATTACACCACCTCCACCATGAGAAGGTGTACAGGTGTTCCTAATGAAGTGCTCAGTCAGTGTATGTCAGCATTAATTATTCAACCTCCACAGTGTTTTATAGAAATTATTATTGATCCTCAATAATAATAATGATTGATAAGTGTTATCCTGCATGTTTGATGGAGAACAACGTTGACTAATCTTGTGTGTTACAGAATGTAATGTTTTTTTTGTTTGTTTTTTTAAATATATTTTTTGGGCATTTCTGCTTTATTGGGACAGAGATAGTAGAGATTGACAGGAAGGATGGGTGAGAGAGGAGGGATGACATGCAGGATATGTCGATGGCTGGAATCGAACCAGGGACCTTGCGATGATATGGTATGCACCTTAGTGTGCTACGCCACTGTTAATCTTAGTTATGTTAATCTTTGGCTTCACCACTGTACCAATCTCGCGCCACCAGAATCTTGTTGACTCTGGTTTAACAATCCCCCCAAAGTTGGCCTTGCCAGTTTTAAAGCTCGTCTCTTTTGAAGACACACCTAGCATTCGTGTGGTAAGTCAAGTTGAAATTATGCTAAATGCCTTCCTCAGTTGGGTTTTGAGTGATTTTTGTCCAGGCAAAATGCAAGGCACGATCGCCAACGTACGAGGTTACCACTGTACCAACGACCGGATGTGGAGCAAAAAAGGTAAGAGTACTCCTGTTGACACACTCTCATGTATAGTATTTAGCCTGCTGTGATACCATATCTGATACCAAAGGCATCAACAGGTAACAGTTGAAGAAAAGCCTTTGATCTTGTTTTCAAACCAATTGGACGAGAGAGAGAAGGGGAATCGTGACAGTACTTACTTTCTGTGTCAGTAGAGATGGATGGCAACGCTGCAGGATGGCCCTCGATCGATTTTCGCTTCCTCCCAACAGAGGAATTCACGGGGGCGGGTGAAGAGTGTGGGTGGGTGGGTGGGGGGGGATGTATCTAGGGGGTCCGGGGGTTCACCCCCCTCAGGATCTTTTTTGTTTTCTTTAAAAAAAAAAAAAAATCAGCAATCCTCAGCAAACTTCCTGTTGGAGTAAACAGAGAGGGGAGACAACATGAGTGCTCTGCAACACACACACACACACACACACACACACACACACACACACACACACACACACACACACACACATCCTGGCATGCTCTAGAACCCCCCCCCCCCCCTGTCTCTGTATAACAACAGGAGACATATCCTCAAAGCACAGCTGTGGCGCAAACACATTGGCTAATAACCTGGGGTTTATAACCACGAGGCACAAGGAAGACGTGCAGAGGGGAAGGGTGGGGGGGGCAAACCTCCTCTTAGCGTAATCTCCTCGGTCGCTTCGCTGTCATAACATCATGGCGAACACAAGCAGAGGGGCTTTAAATAGAGCCAGATGTTCGGGGCTCTGCAGGGGTAGAGGTTGGAGATGGTGGGGAGGGGATGTTGGGGGTATATAGCTGGTCTTTGTGAGTGTATTTCTGTACGTACCCCCATCTTAAATAGCTTGTGAGTGTATTTCTGAACGTACCCCCATCTTAAATAGCTTGTGAGTGTATTTCTGAACGTACCCCCATCTTAAATAGCTTGTGAGTGGATTTCTGTACGTACCCCCATCTTAAATAGCTTGTGCCTGTGGCGCCCTAACCTGTTGTTTTCACAACCCAACACGGATATATGTCACACCGAAGTACCGAAGACTCTTTTGCCGCAAGGTTGTTCATTAAAAAGTAATGTTCATTAAAAAGTAACATCACATAAGTTCTATGTAATGAGTACTTAAACTTTACTTTTAGAACTTTTAAGAATTCCACATAGTTTTTTAGTTTTTTTTAAAATTCTGATTCACTGAAGTTTGTTCATAAACTCCAGAGACTCATTTCCTCCCGTCTGCAGACGGCTTCCTACTGCAATTATTCCATCACAAGTCGGCTCCTCTCACTCTGCTGTCACTCTTCATCCACTCCTCGCTGTGATGAGAACTCATGACAGATGAACTCCTCTCTAATCAATTTCAGCTAGGTCAGCACATTCTGACTGACCGTCGCTAACGACCAGTGGTGACTAATGGCTAGTGGTCAATGGATCTTCTTCTGCGGCAAAGTACACACACACACACACACACACACACACACACACACACACACACACACACACACACACACACACAGGGGTCGTGACCACAGAGCAATTCCTCACGTCCTCAGCCATTGCTAAAGTATGTCCCACTAACTGACTGACTCCCAGCAGAGCGGATGGAGTGGATAGCTCTCCCGACCCCCCTGGATGTGATCTCTCTCCCGACCATTGGGTTTTAGGTGAGCTCCATTAACCAAATGAGCTTTTCACAGCACAACCCTCCCATAAGCACCCTTCATAATTCCTCATCTGCCCTCAAATCCCCATCTTTGCTTCCCCTACAGGCTCACCCCACAATCTTCCTCATCTTCATTCTTCATCAACATTTCTTTACGATTTATACCTTCTTCCCCCCCCTCCTTCCGTACAAACTCTCACTCCCACACCGCTACTCCACCCGCCCCCCTCCAACCCACCCCCCTCCCTACAATCCATCTCTCCGATCCTTCCCCCCCCCCCTCCAGATATCTCCTAGCGAGCCTTGCGGTGTTTAGCTCTGCTGCGGTGGTGATCAATGGCCCCTGGCTGTGGGCGCCGGGGGGGCTGTGGGCGCCGGGGGGGCCGTGGGCGCCGGGGGGGCCCCTGGGCTCCTGAAATGGAGGTATTAATAATGCAAGAGCCGACGCTGTCATAGCCTCCATTAGTGCGAGGGAGGCGGGGGCCCCGACGGCTGATTGATTACTAATTGGATTAATTGCCGTCTTTTAGAGAGGGAGGAGACTGTAATACACTGGAGGGCCTGGCGTCTCCTGAGCTCTGCATTCTGGGGCTAAAAAAAAAAAATTGCTGAGATGGATAGAAGGCGGTGTTGTCGCAAGGGTGCGGTGTAGATGACTGGGATTGCTTGTTCTCCGACTTTAATAAAATGTCAGGGCTGAGAGAGAGATCGAGAGAGAGAGAGAGAGTTTTACGGGGATAACATACAATGTGTGTGTAAATATCTGTTTTGTCGAAACAAGAAATTGATCAAGCAGCTTCTCAATAGAGGATTTTCTCTGTGACCACACTAATCTGTGTCTGCCGAAATAAATGAACTGGAATGGATTCGGCACACTGCTAACCCCGCCCTGCTAACCCCGCCCTGCTAACCCCGCCCTGCTAACCCCGCTCTGCCAAAATCATTACTTTCATTCAAGCCTGTTTCCTACCCCTATTAACTTGGAAGTATTTTGTTAGCCATGGCCATCTGGCAACTCATTGTGATTAGCCAGAGCTCCAGGTTTGGTGTGATACGTGTGATCATGGTGCTGAGCGACAGCGGCATTCGCTGAGGTGCCTAGAGATCGAGTTCCACTTCATCTTATAGCCCTATTTTGAGATGAAGCTAATAGGCCACACAGCTAAAAGACCGTCATGACACTTTTTCACAGGTTTGAGCCTCAGAAAGAAAAAGAACCCAAATCTGCCCAATGAAGGCCCTTTCAGCGTATTGATAAAGAATAAATATTAAGAACAAAACGTGCATTCATGTCAGTCAGGAGATTATTCCTGGTTGACCTTTTGGATGCAGACTGCTGTTGCAGTGCATGCAGGTTAATGCGCCCGAGTCTGTGTCTGTTTGGATGTTTTCCCAATGTGTCGCCCTTGGTAACAGGTGGTCAGACATGGAGCGGAGTAATCACTTTGTGTTTGTGTGTGTGTGTGTGTGTGTGTGTGTGTGTGTGTGTGTGTGTGTTTGTGTGTGTGTGTGTGTGTGTGTATGAAGAGGGGAAGTGTGCAGGCTTGAACAAGGGCCAGGTCGGTATGGTCACACTCATTATGACATGAGATCCAACACAAATCAACAATTGTGTGTGTCCACGTGAAAACAAGACAAGTCATATCCTGCCCAGCTGGGTTGTAAAAACCTCATGGGAAGGTTTTCGGCATGCATGTGCATGTGCATGTGTGACGTATGTGTCTTTGGCGCGTGATTAATACGCTAATCCAAGCTTTTTGTGTATTGCTGACGGTGCCATTGGGTCACATGCGATGGCCAAACTGACGAACCACAAAGGCAGCTCATTACCCGGCAATGTAGCTTCTTCCTCTAGTCCATCATAATGATGCAGTCTGTCATGGGAGTCAGAGAGACGACAAAGAGATTTATGGAGGTCCATCTTCCCAATGCCATTCCTGCTCTTTCCCCCTCACTGTCTTGGAACATGAATCATTAGGAGACAATCCCCTATCAGGACTTCCTGACAGTGTCGAGATGTCGTAACGTTTTTTTTTTTTTTTTGGTCACGTTGAGGCTCGCAAATGAGATCTGTTGAGGTTGTCGACAGGGTCTTGAACATTAGGCTTATCTATTACTCAACCATGTGGTCCTACTGACAGGAGTGACCCCTTTAAATCTGGTCGAAGCAGTAAATCTGCCCTTCTTCATCTATCCCACCAACTGCACCCCCACATTTCGCGGTCCTACCCAAAACACACCCAACAGGTGAAAACAGGCTAAAAGTGCATGGAAATGTTTATGCAGGAGACACATGAGTATGCATTATGGATCACACGGTACTTCCAGCCATGCAAAATAGTTCCTCCTTCGGCAGTCAGAGTTCCCCTGACACACTCTCTCTCTCCCTCTCTCTCTCTCCCTCTCTCCATTTCTAGCTCTGTGCTGCACCTGCTCCTACCCTCTCCTTTCCTCACCCCTTAGCCGCCCCCGCCCCCGCCCCCGCCCCCTCCTCCCGGCGTGCTGCAGTGACGGCACGCTGTGCTACTTGAAAGCGACCCTGACTCGTCCTTTTTCCCAGGCGATCCGGCCGATGCCCCATTGTTCGCCTCCGCCGGCGGTTGACAACTGGCCTTTCAGCCACGACGCTCTGCGGTGCGAACTCTGACCCCGGTGTTCTGTCCTCTCACTTCAACACGCCCTCCCCTCCCCCCTCCCGCATCAGGCCAATGGTGAGATGAGGAAACTGCAATGCTGGCATTTTATTTGCCTTTTGGATTTTTTTTTTTTGCCAGGCTGTTTTTTTAGGGAGGACTGTGTTTGTGAAATAGTCCCACAGTGAATTCTACAGTATTTGATTCAATGGAAGGAGACTTTTTTTGGATCGCCTACTTGTGGGTTCCAGCAATCCGACAGGTGAAAGCAGTACGCAATGGCACATACTGTCTTCTTCGTTTGAGTTTCAAAGCTGACGAAGGCAATTCATTACTTTTTCTTGGCAGCCCTCCTCAAAAACTTAGAGAGGGCTGAAAGAAGAAAAAAAAAAAAAAAGAGAAAAAAATCAATTGCGTCTTTGACCCACCCAACAACAAGGGTGTTGAGATCTCCTTCAAACTGAACACCTCCCTCTCTCGACGAAAACAACCGGACACAGTGATTTCCTCCTGAAATGATGGGCTCGGCGTTGCCCATGGCGGTGGGCTGTTCTTATCGTCTGCAGAGTACAGGGCTGGAGCCTGTAGTCTAATAGCCTCACAGCACACTCATAAATCACAACAAGAGGCTGTATGCTGCGCACGCTGACACTCCCAATCTGGCATCCTGTATCTTTATTAAAGAGCATATTATACAGGAGAGACTGCCCTCCCCCCCCGCCTCCCTCCCTCCCTCCCCCCCCGCCTCCCTCCCTCCCTCCCTCCCCCCCCCGACCTCATCGCCAACCCAACACAGCACTAGTGCATGCACACATACGCAATACTGTATGAAGTGAGAAAGAAAGAGAAGAAAAAAAAGAGAGAGACTGTGTGTGTGTGTGTGTGTGTGTGTTTGTGTGTAATCATATGCAGGTTTGTGTTTGTCTATCTGCGTGGGTGCAATTGTTTGTTTCTTTCCAGTCACTTTGACAACTAAATTGGAAAATGTCCATGTAAACACTGGAAGTGACAAAGGAAAGCAGTATAGGCTGAAAAAGCCATTTTGAGGTTCCCTTGTGTTTCCTTTTTTGAAGGTAATTACAAATGCACGGAACAGGGACGCAGAGAAATGACGTTTGTCAAATAGACCTACTTTCCCTCTCCATCTACCAGAGTACCTTTCTCTTTTAATGTTTACTGCCATACCTGATTCACTGTGGACCCATTTTATCTCAAACAGAGTAGTTTTACTGTTTAAAAATCACTGAATTGTTGAAAATATCCACCAAATACATATCTTACTGGAGCTCAAAGTTTACATTTACCAGCTCGCTTTGCTAATACTTAAAAATTGTGCCAATTTGAGTATTACAAACCTCAGTGGAAGAGCCTAATAGGCATGGTCTTATTTTAGAGGGAACATCATTGGCTGCTTAACTTGCTGAGCTACAGAACAGGAAGCAATTGTACCAACCGAACGGAAAAAAAACTAAAAAACAAAACTAGCTTTCTCTGCCCCGGTGCTTCCAACCGAAATAGTCAGACTGGGGAAAAACTCCCAAATCCCCTTTTCCGATTTGTGCGCACACAAGAAGCGCTTGGTAAACATTGCATGAGGAACACTACCTCCAAACGGAGCCTAAGCCCACTGTGGAAAGATGGAGGACGTAAACAAAGCAATGAAGACATACTGCTTGGATGGAAGTTATTATGCGGTAGCAATATACTCTCTAAAGGAAGTGGATTCCACAGAGAGACACGAGTCAGGGAGTTTTCATCAAATCCCTCTTACTGTAATCTGACCTGTGACTGTGGACCGCAAGACACAAGCCTCTGAAGGCCTCTCTCTCTCTCTTTCTCGCTCTCTCTTTCTCACTCACAGTGTAGATTTTTTAATACATCCTGGTGTGCTCTAGAACCCCCCCCCCCACCACCCCCCACGGCTCTGCACCTCACTGCCCCTGCTGTACAGAGGTTGTGGAGCCTACATCACAGACAAACAGTCCCACACTCCCACACAGCCAGGGCCTGCCTGTCTGCCTGTCTGCCTGCCTGCCTGCCTGTCTGCCTGCCTGTCTGCCTGCCTGCCTGCCTGTCTGTCTGCCTGCCTGCCTGCCTGCCTGCCTGCCTCGTTATCTCGTCTGACTCAAGCAAAAGACACGCGAGCACACAGGCAGAGAGAGATGGAAAAACCAGACGACGACGACAACGACAGGTAATCCTGGATTACTGCCCAGACGTGCCATATTCCTGGACGTGTCATTTCCTGCGGGGCCTCCATAGCAACGCAGGGCGTTAACCTCGTCCGTCCCTCCCATCCTCTCTTCTGGCGCCCATCAACGGAGCACCGTGCCACTGCATAGACGGGGAAAATAATGAGCTCCTGTTGCCTTGTCAACGCTGTCCCCATCTACAGAAGAGCTTTAAGCTCCCATTTTCCTCTATGCTCTGAGGCTCTTTAGTAAACATAAGATCCAGAAGGCAGATGAAATTTCATATTTTCTGAAATCTCTCCAAATCTCGGCTTGGCAACCAGCAACGGACAGCTCTCGTCTGATTCGGCGTGGGTGTTTCCAGGGAAATGTATTACTTACGGCATAACAAGGCATGTAAGATGGCTTCTCCACACAGGGAGTGATGTCAAATGCTGCCCAATGTAAAGGTCACGTTTTGCCTGGGATCTCGAAACGAGCAAACTGGTAATAACAATGATGACAGATTGAGCCTTTTATACAAGAAGACCAAAGGGTGCTTTATTCAGAGCGTCCAACTCACTCGAAGCAACACAAATTGCCCCGGCACCCAATTGGGTGACTCACAGCAGCTATTTTACACCAGAAAGCTAGCCACGCGGTCACTGTGTTAAGTATGAGGAATTACTTGCCAAATGGATGTCCACACTCCACTGTACTGTACACAGCAAACCTTTCTTAAGTCGTACATCATGGGAGAGAGGACGACACTGTTTATAAGAAGTAGTTCACTGCCTGTTTTTCTCAAGCACTTAAAAAAGGGACAGTCCCCGTGAAAACGACGACTTATATATATAAAAAAATAAAAATAAAAAATATATAATGTTATTCACATTTGGACAAAGGCAGATGAAATTAGCATCGCCAAAATATGAAATATCATCAGACGATCGTGCGTTTGGTAACGTTACGTTCATGCTGAATATTCAGTGAATACATTCATTATATTACCACGGCCAGCCGGTGGGGCGCGCGCCGTTTTCCAGATAAATGTGGGATTCCATAAAGCTTTGCATCGTGACGACTTCACCAAGAAATAATATCACACTGCTTAGTTTGTCGCTACCTGGGGATCAGTGTGAAACTGAAATCAGAGCAATTGGAGTTGGCTGGACTGCCCCTGTAACGTCAGACTGCCCCTGTAACGTCAGACTGCCCCTGTAACGTCAGACTGCCCCTGTAACGTCACCGGCTGATGTGACTTGAGAGGAGCACAAACCACATTCCTCAGCCAGGGTTTAAATATGTACTGTGTCATTTCTACGGGCGGCATCTCCCCTCTACCATGTGCCAGGGTGGTGTCAACCACTTCCGAAACAACCTGGGAGGCTGGTGGAGGTAGGAATCGGAGGACGGGCTCATTGTAATGATGGAATGGAATGGAATGAGACATGTGACACGTGTTTGACACCATTCCTCACTGCGTTCCATGCATTACAACAAGCCCGTCCTCCGATTTCTACCTCCACCGGCCTCCTCTGAAAACAACGCTGATGATCTAGACATGAACTATAAAAGTATGTGTGACATATGAAGTCTGCCATGTCGACACAAATGCCTTTAAAGTTTAAACAAAGGTACTTCGTTTTTTGCCTTGACATTTCTGATCTCAAGTTCCATGT
>NC_139664.1:192013-234513 GCF_951799395.1 Argentina silus | reverse complement strand
TGTTCATCTACAGCCCAGATTCCAAACCCAGAGTGTGTGACCTCTCTGTGACCTCTTATGCAAGGTCTCTTATGCAAATGGGTCTAATGGCAGTTGGAGGAGAGTAGAGGAATTGACCATAAGACATTTAATTATGGGTGTAATTACAATGTCACGGCGCGAGGCAAACACAAAAGTGAAAAGGTACTGTAGCATACTGATAAACGCTCCCTGTCTTGTGAGAAGAGTTTTTCCACACACCTTGGCACAGACAGTATAATAACTAGTTCACTGTACCAGCTCAGTCCTGACAAGAGAAAATAACATGATAATTATTTTCATTGACAAGCACACCCCGTTTATCATGTTTCCATAACCATTTAAGAGTTCCTGGATTACCCTTGCAAAACAACATGGCCGCCGCATAGATGACATGACCTTCTCTCTGTGGTAACATCCCTAGAGGCTCTGATACCGCTAGCCATTCCGAGATCTGTCGCCATGGTTACCACTGCTTGGCAACGCTGGCAAATAGACTGACCACAATGGGACGCAGAGGAGGGCACTGGCACACACACACACCAGGGTCTACAGAGACAAAAGGGTCCAGGAGAAACCCGACATCAACCGCTAATGCCATTCAGAGAGTGTCAGTTTAGGTCAGGACTTTGCCTGACATGAAAGTTGCCTGATACTTTTGGGGGAAAAAAGGACAACGTTCAGGGCGAAGACTATCTGGTTGGCAGAAAGTGTTGGAATGTTAATTAGGCCTTAAATAACAAGACTGCTCTCCCTTAAATGTCACAACCTTGTGAGGAGGGAGGAGACGGCGGTGAGTTAGACTGACTTCTGTGATTGAAGTGATTGATGCCAGTGTTTATTTACCTTTCCCTTGGCAATTCTCACTCTCCCTCCTCTTTTTTGCCCTGCCTCTTTTTTTTTCTTCCTTTCAGCTCTCTCGTTCTCCATCCCTCGTTCTCTGTGACTTCCCGTTCCGCTGTTTACTCTGTGATGTATGGCTTCATTTCAAGTTGGGCTTTTTTTTGCCAGAATGAGATTACAATGTGTGCAATTGTGCGGAAACAAGATTGATCTATCCAGTGAGGACGGGACGGACGGGAGGGGGAGAAACTAAGAATGGTAGTAGCATATTCTCTTTCCAGTGCTTCCTTTACCGTCATACCGTATTCTGTCTTTCAAAAAAAAGATGTTCTGCTGCTTTGAACCTGACAGAAAAGGTGTCGATAAGAACCGTGCAAACCCAGCAGTGCTGAAAACAGACACTATGGAGGAGGGCAGGAGAGAGTATAAACAAATATCAGAGTGGTTTGTAATGAGAGGCGACACTTGGAGAATGCGGTGCCCTTTTAAATGGCAGGCCTCGTTATCGAGCTGGTTTCATACCATCAGAAGGGCAGAGACGGAGATAAAGGGAACATCATTAATCGAAGGGGAGCACTGACGGGGAGGGACTGAACACAAAGATTGCCATAGCCACAATGTCACTAATGACACCTGAAAAAATGCCACACACACACACACACATGGATTTGTGCACACACACACGCATACACACCCACACACATTTTCATGTAGATCAGCCATGCTAATTATCATCTTTAGCTCTAATTTCCATTATCAAGTTCCAGGTTATACCCTTGACAGTCCTTTGAAGTTGTTCTGCTTTCCCTGGGTAATATCTAACACCATTGCCCTTAATTGTTAGAGACATGATTCCTTGTGTCCTCCCCTCCGTCCTCCACTCGCTTCCTACTCAAAACGCATGAGAAGAAGATCTGAGGTCCTCTCCTCAGTCTCCTCCAATGCTTTTTGAGAAGAAGATCTGAGGTCCTCCCCTCAGTCTCTTCCAATGCTTTTTGAGAAGAAGATCTGAGGTCCTCCCCTCAGTCTCCTCCAATGCTTTTTGAGAAGAAGATCTGAGGTCCTCCCCTCAGTCTCCTCCAATGCTTTTTGAGAAGAAGAGAAGTGGAGGACGTAAGAGGGGACACGAGGAATCAAGTTTCTAACTATTGAGAAACGACCCATCAGGAGTAGCTAAGGGTCATCATTGAATAATTAAGCAATCAAACATTTTTGAAATGATAATTGCTTCCCTTTCAATTCCCCCAAAATTAATCAAACAGGAGCCAAAGGAATTGGAAAAAGAACCTTTCCTTTGTAGAGGTGAGAGATGCATGAGTGGTTTTCAACGATGATCCCAGGGCAATTATGCCGTCATGATAGTTAATTCAAAGCCAATGAAACCAGTTTTTGCAAGGGGCACATTCATCCCAGAGGCACATTCATCCCAGAGGCCAGATTTTCAGATGTAGGCAAGAGCTTTTCATTCCATGATCAGGAGAGTCGAGCAAAGGTAAGAGGTCTGTCACAGCAATGACCTCACGACTCAACCCCCCCCCCCCCCCCCCCACACACACACACACACACACACACACCTCCACCTCTACCCTTTTACATTTGAAACAAAATGCCACTGGGGGGAGACTCTGAAAAGCATGGGGAATGAGTCTTACGAAAGTAAAGAAAAAAAAAAAAACCTGTCCAAGCTCTGGGGAGCTGAATGGTTTACACGCTGGCTGCCAGCTCCCATTCCGTCTTAGTGTCCCGATTTGTTTGGAGAGCGTCATGGACATGGTAAAGAGAGAGGCCCCCTCTCCGAAAGCCTCCCCAACGGCTGCAGAGTTGCTAAACGTCACTCACAATCTTTCAGCCAGCAGGGCGGGAGAAAAGGGAGAGAGAACAGGATAGATAGAGAGAGAGAGAGGGAGAGAGACTCATGCATCCTAATCCTTGCCTCCTGTGGTGCTCGCTGTATAATCTGAGAGGAGACTGTGGAGTTCAGGTTTCAAAGCTGGGAGATGTCAAGGGATTGGACATGTTTACCATCTGAGCCACAGTAAGCACACAAAAATGACACACAAGTGTTTACAGAAGTCTCCCAAAAATTCAGCTCTTGTTGCAGTTTCTTTTTTTTTTTGTTGCCGTTGAAGACCGGTTGAAAGCGGTTCAGCCTCAACAGTTCGATTAAGTCTAAAGCCATGCTGATCTCCATCTCGCTTCCACGAGTAGAGAGGAGCGTGGGAAACTCCTCTCCAAACATTTAGTGGGGGTGGCAGAGTGACCCAGAGTTATCGACCGTTCTCTCTAACGCACATCTGCATGCCGGCTGTGGCCGTCTGCCAACGGCGAGGGCCCGTTAGAATCAGAACCTTTTGACTCAGCAAGCAGCTCTCTGCCTTCTTGCTATCAGAACAGATCCCACAGGTGCTGAAACAAAACACTATTTATGCAAGACGATGCTTTTTGACATCTTGGTTAGTTAGAAAACAGCATAATTCTTTATTTCGACATTTTGGCCGTTTCTCTGGATAGTCCTCTATAGACAATCTACAGCTGCTCAAAACTAGCAACAAACCATCAACTGCAACTCTGTTGGCATGGCAACCTCCTGCTGGGGTTACAGTTAAGGTCAGGTTTAGGGTAAGAGTAGAGGTCAGGATAAGGGTGAAGGTTAGGGTTAGAGGATAGTTAGTTGAAATGTTCTTGACAGTTAGTTGAACATCTGCTGAACATCTATTATCCAAATAAAGTGCTACCCACCCCCCCCCCCCCCTCCCAGGCAGTGGTGCTTGTTCCAACTCAAATTGAGAACATAAATCTTTCATTACTGATCCCACTCTGGTGCTGTATTAGAGCTGAGAGAAGGACCCACTGACTGTTAAACAAAGTTTTCCCTCTCTCAGATAAATATCAATCAGCTCTTGTTAGCATTCAACTGGATTCCATTATTTCAGCCTTGGTCTCGGGTAAACACTGCCTGTAGGCTTTTGGCTCATTCAAGAACCGAACACTAATGTCAAACATGCGATCGATGCCAGACATGTTTTTACTGTAGCATCAACCTCCATGAATGACAGTTCGAGGCGTTGAAGAGGAGCCACCTTTCTCAGCTGACACAGCTGATTTGAATATCAAAACATGATGTAAAACGGTGATTAAAACTCAATTACAGCACTAGCCGATGAAAAGTCAATTAGAGCTTCAGAGGCTGGGAACAGGCAGCTGCCAGGATGAGGGCAGAGGGGGGAGGGAGATGAGAAAAGAGAGAGATAAAGAGGGGTGGTTGGGGGGAGAAAGAGGGAGAGAGGAGAGAGCAGGGATGAATGACAGCCAGATAAACACTCGTCTCTTGAATACAGCAGTCAGACTGCAAGCACAGTTTACAGTAGAAAAGGTTTTCTGTCACTCCAGTCACCGACCATCCATAAATTATGACCAATTTGCATTAGGAGGCGTTCAATTAAGAGCTGAATCCATTGGGGGAAAGAGCAGGTCCCTTTTCTGACAAGGCCCCCCAAAAAACAAAGCCCCCTTATTCAAAAGACTCCATTATACTGTCCCTGAGCTTCCCCTCCCAGCCAAACTCCTTCTGATTGATCTCGCATAACTTATTTATGCACCCTGTAATGACTGTCGAATATAAAAACAGAGGGATAGAGAAAAGAGGGACGAATGTGAGAGAGAAAGAGAGAGAGAGAGAGAGAGAAAAAAAAGGCGTAGGAATGGTGCCGCTGCCTGGTTTTTGATCACCCGTCGAGAGCCGCGGGGGAGCGGTGTTTGTGGTGTTGAAATACAGCGGTGGTGACACACCATCGCAGGAGCTGAGTCGCCCTGGGAGAGCGGGCTGGGGTTTAATCAGCCCCCACATGAGCTTCCCCACGTTCATGACAAAACCAGCCTACATTCCCCGTGGATTCCCCCAACAGGAAAATAAATATCTAAGGAGAGGCAGTAGGGCTGCTTAACCCAGTGCTTTAATTATTGAGAAATGGCAAACATTAGCGGCACACTCACCACACTCGGGCTGAGGAGGCTTGTGAGAGAGCAAATGGGGAGGCGGGGACAAGGTGGGGATCGTTTTAGAGCGGTGCCAACCTGGGGCAGACATCACTTCAAGTGGACCTTGTTAGAAGTGCTGGGCTGCACTTTAAGTGTTCATGGAGAGGAGAGGAGAGGAGAGGAGAGGAGGAGGAATATAGGAGGAACAGGAAGAGAGAGAGAGTCTGGCCTTTAAACACATTCCATTTTCTCGGAACCAAAAGATCACACACACACTAATCAACTCCCGCACACACTCACAGCAGGAATCAGGCGCACGCACGCACACACACATGCATGCACACACTTGTGTCCCAGTGAAAACAACCACGGGGTGAAATGTTTATTCTGAGCATTTTTCCCAAGATCTGAGGAATTAAAAGGTCTGGGAATTCAGACCAGTGTTGTCGTTAGATAAACAGGATATCAACTAAGGGTCACTGACAGTGCATGTGCTAGACCATTTGCCAGCCATTTCAACTGTTCTCTGTCCAACAGCGCCAGTGGTCATTCATTACGTCATCTGTGTAATGTGTGTGTGTGTGTGTGTGTCTGTGTGTGTCTTTGTTTGTGTGTGTGTAAGGGTTGATAAGAAGTGAGAAACAAAAACAGGCATGAATCACAAACAGAGCATGCCAAGAAAGCGGTCCTCCGTCTGTGTTTGATTGTTTTCCCAGCATTTGCTTCTTTGTGTATCTTGTGTGGATGTATATACCACGTGTGCGTGCGTTTGCAAAATGGGTGATTCCGTTCAGATGTTTTCATCTGTACCAGTCAAAAGTTTGGACACAAACTTGCCAAGAGTGTGCAAAGCTGTCATCAAAGCAAAAGGTGGCTACTTTGAAGAATCTAAAATATAAAACATATTCTGGTTTGTTTAACACTTTTTTGTTTTAGTATATATGGTCCCGGCAGGAATCAAACCCACAACCTAAGCGTTGTTAGCGCCGTGCTCTACCCACTGAGCCACAGAGGACCACAGAGGACAACAGAGGACCACAGAGGACCACAGAGGACCACAGAGGACCACAGAGGACCACAGAGGACCACAGAGGACCACAGAGGACAACGTGCTCACGCCCACGTTGCGCCACCACCTAACAGCCTCAACTGATCGGTACATGACTCAGTAAAACGTCCGGTAATTGACAATGTCCACCTTGAACTGACGAGCAGGATCCACCCGAGGGTCCGACCTGTTTATATTACTCCACAGAGAAACTTCCTGGGCTTCATTTGGTCATGGTTTGGGCATTAGTCAAGGCAGTAGCTGCAGAAGCTGCGTAGCCATCAGCTGAATGTGATCCCTGGCTTAGCTGGATGCTAAGTAGGGGTGAGTGCACTGAGAGGACAGCATTGCACATGTTTTTATTCTGCATTCATTTCATTAGCGTAATAACAATAATCATAGACCCTCGCCTCGCTGTGGTGAGCGGCCGGGGCCGCGGCCGTGGCGCTGGAATGATTCAGCAGACCTGAGATTCCGGGCAAGAGGCGGGCGCCGCCTTGGAAACCCTGCATGACTGTCCATAAAAGAAAGCTTTTAGGAAGAGGAGTCTATTCCTGACCGGAGAGCTCTAACATGCTCCGACAGCATTACCATAGGAAAAGGAAGCAGAGGGGAGTAAGAGAAAGAAAGAGAGAGAGAAAGGGAGAGAGAAAGAGAGAGAGAAAGAAAGAGAGAGAGAGAGAAAGGGAGTAAAAGGGGGAAGAGGGCGAACTTGTTGAACTTGTTGCACATGGATGAATAAATGTGTCAACACAGGGTTCCTCGCCCCCTCGCTCTGGCCTGCCAAGAGAACTTAGGTCTAGTCTGAGCCGGCCTTTTTCAGCTGTACGGTGTGTGTGTGTGTGTGTGTGTGTGTGTGTGTGTGTGTGTGCGCTCTGAAAGGGAATGACGCACACTCAAGGGACCACTGATTGAGAAAAAGGCATAAAAGCTGTCTCTCTACCACACTTACCACTTAACTTCCACCCAACAGTAAAGGTACATCATAAAACGACATGAACTTTGAAATGCAAGTTCAGGTTTTAAGCGTCCCTCAATTGCTAATGTGTCCATTTATTGGATAATGCATTTGAACAATTTGACAGGAGATAAAGTGGGGGGTAATTTCAGAGCTCTGTGGCAAAACCACTTACTGCAGACCATCTCTCCAACATTCACTGGTGAAATGACGCTGTTACTGCAGCTGGGCTGTGTCCCTGTTACTGCAGCTGGGCTGTGTCCCTGTTACTGCAGCTGGGCTGTGTCCCTGTTACCATCTCCACACAGTTCAGCTCTTTGTATTGTTTCCATGGCTAATGAAGTGAAGTGTTTTCAGACGGAGGTGTGAACAGTCCTGCAGTCCTCGAGGTTAAACAAGTGCTATCGATTACTCCATCCTCTCTTGTTCTATCATTTTCACCATTAAGAGTCACCGGGAACACCCCATGAGTTGTAGGGGAGGCTTGTAATCGCACACTTCATTGTTTAGGGAGTCAGCGTTTTGTTTTCCTAAGAACTAGCTTGCCTCCAGCTCTGGGCCGCTGCCTGCAGGCAGGTAGTGACAACTGTTTCCTGCCGTGTTTTGGGTGTTCTACGCCAGTAGTTGTCTCTTTTTTTCTTTGACAGCCGGATGCAGGCACCACACACACACACACACACACACACACACACACACACGCACACCCACGGGCTGACCATTCAAGCACAGCTGTTTCACGGCACATTGAAGCACAAACACTGGGCACAAAAGCATATAGACTGAGGAATGCTATCGCTAATTGTTCAACTGGTCTCAGGTAAACAACGCTGTTTCTCTCCCTTCTTACATATGGTGCCACTGTTACAATCCTTTGGGGTTCTTGCATAATGGCCATTACCCAGCCTTTAGGACAAATAAACTAGCTCTTTTAGGGGGAAATGCTGGGAATCGCCTAACCTTGGGGAAAGTGTCCCCTGTCTACTTTCTCTGCTCTGTAGCCTAACTCTTGACAACTTTATCCGAGGGAAAAACAATCTGTGTTGTTTAGCCCCATGTGCTGAAGGAGGCCAAGAGCCAAACACTGAACACCACCTCTGCAAAAGTGTGCTTGACAGGGCAATCTGGAAGTAATGGAATTGAAGTTCTCCACTTTGAGGCACAGAATCACCATGGAAACCCAGATGGCTGTTTGGCAGTTTTGAGAGTTTTTCTTTTTTTTTTTCTTCTAAATTTTGATGCACTTTTTGTTTGGAGGACATTCGTTACGGTGCCATTTGAAAGCTATTCCCCTTTAAGCCTACGAGAAACCTCACACGGAGGAGTGAACACCTCTTTTTTTTTTCATTGAGTAATCATTGGAGCCACATGGTGAGAGAGCGTCTTAACAGCGGGTGATAAAGGCTCTGAGATTGTCAGCAATGACGGGTCCACAGGCAGCGTAACTTCCCCGAGCTGCTTGTTTCAGCAGTAATTACGCAGAGTGAATGGTACACTGTGGCTGGCTCTAAAGAGCTTACAAAGCCTTTTGCTTGTGATGCCATGTCAACTAGCTGCAAGGGGGAAGTCAGTTGGATAAGTAAAAAGGACTATCAAGCCAAACAAAATGTCGAGAACAAAAGGCGGAAAAAAGCCTAAGCCGCGAGTGGGTTGGGAGGATCCAGATGGAGGGGGGGGGGGGGGGGGGGGGTAGGAGAAAGAGACGCGTTCGGGAGTCTATGAATAGGGATGAGATTGGAGAGCACACAGCATCAGCGAACCAATCACAGGTATATTGAAAAATCTGGAGAGAAAGAGGAGATAAGACAGGAGGAAATGGAAGAAAGAGAGAAAGAGAGAATACGGAATAAATAATGGAGTGGATGAGAGAGCCAGAAAAGGCAAGGGAGGTGATTGAAAATAACCACAGACGGGATGAACAGATTGATATAGGCTGGTGGAGGGAGAAGGAGAGAGAGAGAGAGAGTGTGTGTAGGTCGCTCTAGTCCTACACCCATCACAAAGTAAAGAGAATCTACCACATCCTTCACGCCTCTGGTCTGCCCAAAGTAATCTCCTCTTCCGTCAACCTCTTCATCCGCACTCTCTGTCCTCGTCTCATCGTTCTGCTCTCATCCTCTCCTCTCTGTGACGTCCAGCTGTTTGTGAGGAGCTCTCTCTCTCTCTCTCTCTCTCTCTCTCTCTCTCTCTCTCTCTCTCTTTGTGAGGAGCTCTCTCTCTCTCTCTCTCTCTCACTCTCTCTCTCTCTCTCTCTCTCTCTCTCTTTGTGAGGAGGTCTCTCTCTCTCTCTCTCTCTCTCTCTCTCTCGCTCTCTCTCTCTCTCTCTCTTTGTGAGGAGGTCTCTCTCTCTCTCTTTGCGAGGAGCTCTCTCTCTCTCTCTCTCTTGCTCTCTCTCTCTTTGTGAGGAGGTCTCTCTCTCTCTCTCTCTCTCTCTCTTTGTGAGGAGGTCTCTCTCTCTCTCTCTCTCTCTCTCTCTCTCTCTCTGTGAGGAGGTCTCTCTCTCTCGCTCTCTCATGTGGTCCTGACCAAATTGGATATTGAGTGCAGGGGAGAAGAGCCCTGGTGTGGGATAAAAGAAGAAGAACTAATTTCACCCACCCACACAAAGGCATATGGCATAGGGTATGAGCTGGTCAATACTATCCAATATGCAGAGGGGGGAGGAGGTGGAATCAGGAGCGAGAGATTTAGTGACCACGTCCACCTGTGTCAGCTTTCATAGAGGGGTGATTCATCACGGAAGATTAGGATAGCGAGGGGTTAAATTCAGTCCAGAATGTCCTGAAAATCCAACTGGTTGGGTTGAGTGAAAAAGGTACTGCATCACGATAATTACACACATTAAAAGCGCTGAAATAGGAAATGAAGAAGTACGGTATGTCTCTCTAGGCCTGGGAAATGTCCTTGAAATGCATGAACATGTACTAAGAAGAATATGTGAGCGTTCTGCTGGAAGAAAATGTTGGTATCTATCTGCCTATTTATAAGCATGAGTGTCCGGCACCTCAATAAACAACTCCATTAAACACAAGCAGAGCGCATTTACATTCCAGCAAACAGCTTGCAATTACCCACTTAGAAGGCATACGTTGGCAATTAATACTGCAATCCCCATAATGCTGCATCTAGGGAATTTGTCAACATCAATTATATGAAAGAGGGGAGTCAATGGGATAAAACTCACAGTGTTCGGCTGCAGTCCCAGCATGATATCAGCAAACACCTCCTCACTAAAGCTTTTACTGGCCGAAATCATCACATGATTTTGTGAAATTTTGATGTGGATTTGGCAATCAACTGCAAATACCCATAGTCTTGGCTATGAATTAACCCATCCTACTGTATGACAGAGAGAGAGATGAGGGAGGAGGTAAAACAGCCTAACAAGTAAATCACCAAGCTTTGCTCTACTGTCGATAACGCTGATCAGACTGGTTCTTCCACATTATGCAACAACTTCAGGCCCACGACAGAGTATCAATCTCTCAAGTAAACCATCGGCTTCACAGCCAGATCAATATAAACCTTTTCTCCAGCTCCTTGCAAATAATAAGACCTGGTGTTTCGGAAGGTGGACAGAATATAGCACAATCCACTAGAGGAGTCACATCCATAAATCACAAGTCACATTTCAATATATTTGGGAACTGGCAAACAAATAGAAATAAAATGCAATCCAAACAATGACAAAGTACATGAAAATTAATGAAGTGAAATCAGCTAAATAAAATGTAAAAACTGCTAACATAGCTGTAGTTAACGGTGTTATTAATTGGCTAAACCTGACCGACCTTTACACAGGGTTAGGGTTAGGGTTAACCCTAACCCTAACCCTTTACACAGGGTAATCCCAGGGCAAAGTTCTATCTGTCTTAGTGACCTCGATTGCTTGGTTCATCAAACGGCAAAGAGGGAGGCGGTAGCAAAGACCATTGGGACTGAGTCACACTTGCCACAAACTGTATCCCAGCACTTTCCTCGTAGGGGAGGGAAAAGGGCATAATCTGGAGCCCGGGAGTCCACTTAAGCTAATTACCAGGTTGCGAGAGTCACTGCATTCGTTAAACAAACGACAAGGCAAGTTCTCGTATGGAGTAAGGGCTCCTTCATCGTAATCATTCCTCTTTATTCTAATCAAGGGTTTAAATGAGCAGGCCCTCTCAACCACCCAAGCAACAAAGCATTCTGATTAAATCCAAATAACAAGTTAAATAACTGAAGAGGAAGAAACAAACCAGGCACAAATAACTTGCAGCGCTTGATAGAGCACAGTCAACCTAACAAGCATATGGACATAACAATTTGTACTTAGAAAATGAATCTGTGTATTTGTCTTAAAGCCTGAAGGCCCTATAGAACATTAATCATGCAAATTGGAATAATCAGTGTGGTATTGTTATCATTTCTAAGAAAGGGAGGCTATTCAACACAATACTGAATCACATTGCTTGCCTTAAAGAGAGAAACGAGGACACTGTTACTTGCAGACAAACCCTATAAAACAATTGTAAGACTATTAGCTACATTCCACCCCACTTTCCTTATTAAAAAAAAAAAGAATAAAAAAAAAAAAGGTTTAAAGCTTTTTCAAAGCTTTTCCACATCCAAATATATTGTTTGGTGATTGAATGCACCTGCAGAATTCGGGAGTTTCTCACAGTTCAAGGATTAGTTTAGAATACAGAATTTCCTTTTTTGTCCTCCCCTGTATTCACTTGAAATGTAACATTCCCTCTCTGCTTGGCAGCAGCTCTTCAAATTGAGCAAAAACTACGGTCCATGGCTGCCACCGTCCTGTCAGGTCTCACTAAGAGAAGGGAGTGTTAGCATAGTAAAGAGGGGGCCAACCTAATCCACGGCCAGAGAGCCTCCCCCATACATCATCTGCCAAATGGGCTTAAAACACCTACCGCCACCTCCCAGTCCTTCCAATCAACTAAGCCACCCTTTGAGACTATGTGAACTTCTCAGCATCACCTTGGGGATGACACAGGTAAAGGTTGAGGTGACCCCTCAGAGCCTCACAGAGGACCCCATTCCCATCCCCCCCCCCCCCCATTTTCTCAAGCCCTGTATCCCTGTGACTTTGATGTCCGGCCAAAGAAGGGCTTTAAAAAAGCCTGCAATCTGCCCGCCATGACCAGGCGCAGGATTAGCAAACCCCTGCAGGATTGGGTAGGAGGAAGGGGGGGGGAGGTCGTCTCTTCAGGGGTAGTGTGTGGGTAATAATTTCCCCCTCCGGCCAGGAGCTGGAGGGATTAACAAGCTCCTAAGGAAGCAAGGAACTCACGGAGGCTTCAGCCTCGCTCTTGAGTTCCTTGGAAACCAATTTGTGGTGGAGAACTGAGGGAGGCCGCTAATTCTGCCTGTGACCTCGTCCTGCCGGAACCTTCTCTCTTTGTTGTGCTGCACGGAGGGAAAACTATTATAAAAAAAGAAGAGTCATGTCACTAATGTCAATGTATTTCTCTACTCACTCAAGCTCTGAGAACAGGCCTCTACATGATATGATGGACTACAATGACTCACCATACAAAATGTAATATTTACAACACATTTCACCCATCCATGAACTACCTACAGTAATATCAGGCCTGATACAACATCGTCTCGACTAATGTGCAACAAGAAATAAACACGTAAATCAAATGGATTTTGCAGATTAAGTATGCAGCGTCTACCGTACTAAAAACTAATAGTATTATTGAAAAGTAGCAGTCGGAGCAGCTGACAACAACTTGGAATAGTACTGTTATAAAGATAGTTTTCCCACCAGTGCTCTTAGATTAATTAGGTCTTTTGTGTTATCTCTGATTGAAAGGGGCCCGAGGAGTTTGCCCTCTATCCCTTTGTTGTTACAGAGCCTCTTGTGGAAATGGAAGATTAGCCTGTGTGTGTGGGTGTGTTTGGGGGGCGAGGGGGTGGGGGGGGGGAGGTGGCCGGGCACATCCGAGTTCAGCAGACTTAATAAAGCTGCTCTCTATCTACCCCTGAGATCTCCTCACCCCAATTATACGCCTGACACCTCAAACCTCACCCCCTGTCCCCCCCCCCCATCCCATTTCCCAGTCTTTTCATGCACCTCCCTCCACCATTTAGACTGTCAGGCTGTTGGATGCAGTAGTTCCCTGGGCTTCACTCATTCCGTTTCTGGCACAGGGTGTTAGAGGAATTGCCCCAAACATGGCCTAATTCTGAGAGCCCCAGGGTGGGAAAATGGCAGGTGAGACGGAGATGCGTAGCGAGGAAATAAGCTGTTGTTAAGTGATAAAGGAGGCACTCTCCCAGAAGACTGACAGTGTATTTGCTGCCGCGCTAGGTGTGTGTGTGTGTGTGTGTATTAACTGTCGCGCTAGGTGTGTGTGTGTGTGTGTATTAACTGTCGCGCTAGGTGTGTGTGTGTGTGTGTATTAACTGTCGCGCTAGGTGTTTGGTGTTTGGGCTGTAAGACGCCAAGATGAAACCAACATTCCTAATGATTGCTCTTACTGTGGCCAAATCAGGGGAGGCTGGTGGAGGTAGAAATCGGAGGACGGGCTCATTGTAATGCATGGAACGGAATAAGGAAAGGTGTCAAACACACGTGTTGGATACCATTCCATGCATTACAATGTGCCCATCCACACGTGTTTGACACCATTCCTCATTCCGGTCCATGCATTACAATGAGCCCATCCTCCGATTTCTACCTCCGCCAGCCTCCCTTGCCCCAAACAATGTAAAACAGTCACAAACAAGATACATAACAATGAAAAGGCATTGTAATATGGCCACCTCTAATCGCCACGACGACACACGTTTTTGAAACATTCTCTGGTTCTACCCTCAGATTGTTTCAAGGTCACAGCAGGAATGCATCTGGCCAACCATCTGTTTAGGCCCATCCCGGGAGATGGCCTGTCACCAGCACGCCTCTGCCTTGTCCTCTACTGTCCATGGACATGGTCACCAGGGATCGTCAGGCCAGACAGGATGTGTTTTCATCCAGACTACTAGTCTCCAAGGCATCTATGTATGCAGGTGTCTTTCCTTGACTACCTGGTTGACTGGTAGTGGCTGGCCTTCTGAGGAACGAAGCTACTAGGCCACTACCATTAAAACATCTAACCAACACTAGGCCACTACTAAAACATCTAACCAACACTAGGCCACTACCATTAAAACATCTAACCAACACTAGGCCACTACCATTAAAACATCTAACCAACACTAGGCCACTACTAAAACATCTAACCAACACTAGGCCACTACTAAAACATCTAACCAACACTAGGCCACTACCATTAAAACATCTAACCAACACTAGGCCACTACCATTAAAACATCTAACCAACACTAGGCCACTACCATTAAAACATCTAACCAACACTAGGCCACTACTAAAACATCTAACCAACACTAGGCCACTACTAAAACATCTAACCAACACTAGGCCACTACCATTAAAACATCTAACCAACACTAGGCCACTACCATTAAAACATCTAACCAACACTAGGCCACTACCATTAAAACATCTAACCAACACTAGGCCACTACCATTAAAACATCTAACCAACACTAGGCCACTACTAAAACATCTAACCAACACTAGGCCACTACTAAAACATCCATCATTACAGCTACTCTACTAATGTACCCCCTCATGACCAACACTTAGATTTAAGAAAAAGGAAGACAATGTAAACTTGAGTTCTGGAGAGGAGATACCTTTTACTATTGTTCAGTAGAATTAGCCTAAACTAATCTCTATGGATTGATTCAAAGATAAGAAATTAATAAATAATATGAGTAATTACAGGAATTAAAAAAGCTGCTTTATTACTTTTCCTGCAGCTTCCATTAATCAAGCTGTCACTGGATGCCTCTAGACGGCAGACCTTGCCCCTGTCCTATCAAAACAGTCCAATGCATAAATATTAACAGGTCAAAGATCAAATTGTTGAAAGAGCATTCATTATTCCTCACAATATTGCACTCACTACAATTACAATTCACTGCACTCTTACCTTAACTTTCCACCAATTTGACTGCAGAGATCCAGTCAGCTGCCACCGATAGATGATTAGCATTAGCTGGTTAGGATTGTGTCCCAGTGTCCATCTAAAGGAAAACAAAATAAGGAATTAATATAATATTCATTAAACAAAATACAGGGACAAATACTTTAGTCAGACATTCACCATACTGTTGTGTGTTTAATGTCCCCCATAATGTCTGTAGTTGAAACAGGAAATCTTCTCCTCAGTATTTAATCCAAATCTGTTTTTTAGTGGTGATGGATGTCATGTCAATCAAATCAGTCAGCCACCGTCCTGCACCAATAAGGCTAGTTTATTAAAAAAAGTGATAAAATCAAGTTCCTTTAGAACACTGATACTACTTTTTTTGGCAAATTACATAGAAACAATAATTTGAAAAAGCAACATGTACCAGCTCTGCTATATGTCAGCCACTCAGCCTAAGGCTGAATGTCTTCACATGAATTCCAGATCATCATGATCTTCTGTGAGTTCACCAGCCAATACTGACACTTTGAATATATTAAGGGATTTTTAATGAAATTATTATGCTTGAAGGCCAAAGGAAATGTATTAAGAAGGCCAGATAAGGTCTAATGAACATCACTACTTTAGAAGTACCCCATGAACACGTTCAGCCTAATGCTTTCTCTACCACAACCTCTATAACCAAGTTCATTGAGGGACATAAAATTATTATTGAAATTAAAAAGAAAAGCCCAATCAAGCACTATGACTAACATGCTGTCAAATAGCATTTCTCCAAATTTTCCTACCATAGAAAGTACTTTGCATTGATAATGGACAGATTATGAGCAAAACCTTTTGACAAATCCCAGAGTTGGAGCTGGCCAAATCTCAGGGCATTTCAGAGGACAATCTGCTCTGGCAATCTGCTCAAGTGAATTAGGCTTCACGTTGCCAGTTCAACACTCATCATAGAGTGTTTTGAAAAATACACAGAATGTCTTTGGACAAGCTATCTTTGACTCTCAAGTCTCTGACATAACATGGCAAAACATTAACTTTTATGAATAATAAAAACACAACCTGTGGGTTTCATAAGCAACAAATACTGGGCAAAGTAAGGAGGTGATTCATGAGCATGCTCTTTTACAGTGCTCATTTCATGTTATGAATTATGATTATCCAAGTCGTAGAACCCCACAATTTGGAGGTTTTTCTGTTAACTTCATAATAACAAGACGATCACCGGCGCATGTCTCATGAGAAGCCCTTATTCAACACAAGGGCTATCAATTACCATTAACATGTTGGAAATAAAGTTATTTTTGGTCATTGTTCTGGAACATTCCCTCTGCCAAGACATTCAGCAAAGCCTTTAAGAAAGTTTATAGTAGGACTGAATTTAGCAAGCCAAAAATCACCTGTGATTTGGAGACGTGATTAGACAACGTTGGTCTAGACTTCAATGCGGAGAGTTCACCTAAACAAAGCTAATTATGATAAATGATGAAGTTGGAATGTGACCTCAGACCAAAACAGGTAGTCCAACCTGTGAAGATTTGTAGAAGCAGCAGCGCCTGGATTAGCTGACTGACCAGCTGGCGTCCACATGACGACAGTTCAGTTAAGGTTAAGACCAAGCCGACTCTACAGCTTATTTCTACTCCATCGTCTCAAATTCGATAGTTTCTTTGTTTATTTTGACTGCGGTCTATTTTAGTTTTATCCCCAGAACATTGGAAAAAAAGGGTGAAGAGTACAAAGACAGAAAATAAACCTGTAGTGTATCAATAACAGGCTATTTGTGGGGGTAGCGTGATATGTGTGGGCTCCTGGCCAACACACACTCTTGTTTTCCTTCTTGTTTTGGTCTGGAGCAAAAATGTTGATCGATGAATACTGGTACAGCACTTGCAATCTGTAGGGACTCTAATTGATCAGTTCAGGATTCAAAGCACAGCCTGGAAAAACAACACAAACTAATAAGATATGCAGTGCTTATGTCCCGTGGATACTAAATTTTACTGCATGTTTAACAGCAAAGTACTGTATTATCGTCTCTGGGGCACTAAAAGGTCCCAGACTTCAAATTGCTCCCAAATGTCTCCATTCATTCCAGAGAGAGAGAGAATGTTCTATTTTCAATCTGGAGGAGAGTGGAGGGGTACACAGTTTAATCAACTCAATCAATGAGCCACCTGTTAGAATCACGCTAGGATTATCTGATTGGTACTCTACAATCTACTCGTCAATGCAATTTCAAAGTTATTTGACTGGGAAAAAAAGCTTAAAGCATCTGTCAGAATTTACAGAAACTTTCATGGCTGTTAACACCTTTCATGTGGAGATCAATCTCATTGTGCTTAAAAAATGAAAATTTGCTCATTCTCAAAGTATTTTACCCATGCCTGAAATCAGAGTAGCATGAGGTAAACAACTATAAAAAGAGGGAAACATTGAAACATAAACTGGGAGAGAAAAAAAAAAAAGATCAGAGGGGCTTGGAGCTACAGTAACAGTGCCAGCTTAATTTGTTCTGATTGGAGCAGAGAGAAACGATTCCACCACCAGAGCTGAAGCAGAAGTACATCCTCGGCTGGGCTTCAGCTCAACTCTGAGGGAAACATGTAAACACTATTCTACTACGTGGAACCATGACTTGGAACCACAACCGGGTACGTAATCAAGTACATCTCTGGCCTCTGGAACACTTAATAGGATGCTTGTTGTAATTGTTTGCTTGCTTTGGCTAGTTTGGATGGAACTTAACTCTCATGTTATCAGAAGCGTCCATAAATGGACCGGGTGGACGCAGAAACAACAATCTCTCACTTGTGAGTCTCGATTTAACTCTGAATATGGATCCTCAACAGTGAAGCAAGAGGTGACGCCACAACGTCTCCATATAAGCTACAGAAGATCCAGCCAAAAGCACACACCACAATAACAGGGGAGGCTGGTGGAGGTAGAAATCGGAGGATGGGCTCATTGCAATGCATGGAAAGGAATGAGGAATCTAGCTCCACCAGCCTCCACTGCACAATAAGTGGTGGAAAGTGGAAAGGGAGAAAGAGATGGAAGACTGGGATGGAGAGGTTCCTCCAGAACCATGGGTCCCTTGCTGGTCTCAGCTGAGCTGGCAGCAGTTTGATTAATCACGGAGCCTAAGGCGGGAAGACTTAGCTGCTCATCATCCTGGATCAAGCCTCAGGGTGCAGGATCAGGATGAGGGCTTCGTATTAGCAGCTTGGGATCATCCACAGCTGTGGACCACCATGTCACTGTAGGTGGTGCCCCGTGTCCTCTCTCTTCAAAAATGGCTGCCAGAGACGTTTATGTTTGTGTTTGAGGATCCCTCAAGTAAAGTTCAATCAGGACCAAAAACCAAAGAACTGCATGATAAAGAATCACAAATAGTAACCTGAAACTAGAAAAGACAACCGAGTTCTAAATCTCTGGTCTAATACTGCATAATCGTTCTCAGAATGACCTCTATGAAAACACAAAAAGCAATTGTCTCTTTGCAGACTTTGGAAAAGGGACTAACATTTTGCAGACAATAGAGCCCTTTCTCTGGAAATGTATCAATAATCATCCATGTGTGAACCACAAATTGCCACTTAAATATCATATCACAACTTTAGCAGGTTTTGTTCAAGCCATTACTGTCAAAAAACAACTTTACCGGAAAAGAAAAACTGCACAGCAGGGGAGTGAGTTCATGTCCTCAAAGACACTGTCAAGGCCAGAAGACATCAAAACATCAATACTGATAACGGAACATCCTTACTTACAGTCTGTCCTGTCAATAGAAAACCTAATTAAGCCTAAGGAAGCTAGTCAAGAAAGAACTCAAACCAACTGTTTTGCATCTAGTTTTAGGGAGATACCACATTTTGCCTTGGCAAAAAAGACACTACTGTCAAATAAACAATACAATATATTACAACACTTGTAGTGAATCCATTTAAAGGGTTAGGCTTCCAACCTAACAATAATCCTTGCAGGACGGAAATACACTGTGCTGGTTTAGAATGTACCATTTTACATTTTTTATATTTAGCAGACGCTTTTATCCAAAGTGACTTACAACAAGTACATTTGTCTAAAGTGAATTATCTATACATCAGTCATCATAAGAAACTATCTATGCCAGGACCAGGTGCCATTGACAGAAGAAGAAGGAAGGTTTCCTTTTTTTTTTTCTAAGTAGAGGAACTGTACAGAGGGGTAGTGGGGGGGGAAGAGTTCTTTAGGAGGGTTAGGGTTACGGGTTAGATGGGTGTTCAATGCAGTGCAAAGAACAGACAAACGGAAGTCGACCCCATCTACCCAAACAAACACCAAGAACAACACTGTTACTACCCTTCCTCTATGCTGTCTGTTGAAGGAAAACAAGTGTGTCTGTGTAGTACTGCATCTCAGCAAAAGTGAAAGCACAAACACACACACACACACACACACACACACACACACACACACACAAGGCATGTTGACTGTTCATCTCTCTCCATTCCTTCACCACATTCCCCTGCCCTACGACGACAGGGGGTAGGGGCAACTGACTTGACCTACCCCCCCCAGACACTCACAAAGAAAATCAATCAATATGCAGGTCACACCACTGCTCCCCTTTAACTCCTGACCCTTGACCTCACCAGGGCTCGCGTCAGAGCATGACAGGGGTTTGTCTGTGCGGCCTGTGTCTGGTGTGTGTCAGACGTTAACAAAGTCCTCGTGTCAAGGGGAGGAGTTGAGGCTAACCCCGCCAGGTGGTCTGACCCACACCTGACCCTGTCGCTGAAACCATGGCTTCAAGCTCAGCCAGCCACTTTTCCTGCTACACCCCCCTCCTCCATCACACACACACACACACACACACACACACACACACACACACACACACACACACACACACACACACACACACACACACACACACACACACACACACACACACACACACACACGATCCTGAGAAACAGTCCAGGATGTGCTCATGTTCTAGGGGATGGGGCACTCGTGGGCAAACCAAACTAAAAAAATAAATTAAAAAAAAACATTTCTTCCCTCATATTTCACACTCTATCCACAAGGATGTGACATCTGCAGATCTTGATGGCTGAACAGCCTTGATGCTGCCATAGGAAGACCCAAGAGGAAGGCATTACCATAGCATGATAACACCAGGGAAGGATCCAGTTAACGAGACACAATATCGCCGACACAGGGGAGCAAGACAGCTTACAATCTTCCATTGTGCTCTCCCCCTTATCGACAGCCAGTCTATGATATTGGAGATTCATGCTGGAATTCAGACTGTTAGTTTAACTGATGGTGCTTTCAGTATGATAATAACCAGGGTCTTACATGCGGTGAATCTGATTAGCAAGTACCAACCTTGCACTAATGCCCCCACAATACTTCCTTCTATAGGGTATTATCATGCTAATCTAAAAAGGACAAAATACATTTTACTGAATGGGTAAATATAATAGAAATTAAAGTGAACACAATACAGGCGTATTCAATCTACCCTGCCACGGCGGAGGGGGAGACAAACGGACACAGACATTATGCCGGCTAGTTCATTAAAATAACATAATTAAAAGGATCTTCTTTGTGAATAGCGGCCTCGATGCAATCGCTGACCTGAGTCTCCGATGCATGTACTTTGAAGCTCAGTCAGCTTCTCTCCATTACAGATTTCATTTTCCCATAAGAGAGGCTGACAAGAGGCACAACTAAATGGGACACGCCGAAGGAGACTCAGCTCATTGTGTTCAGGACAGTCGGGTGTGGGCTAGCTGGTTAAATAAGATATGCTTTCCATTAGTTAGGGTTAGGGTTAGGGTTAGGGTTAGGGTTAGTCGGGTGTGGGCTAGCTGGTTAAATAAGATATGCTTTCCATTAGTTAGGGTTAGGGTTAGGGTTAGGGTTAGTCGGGTGTTAGGGTTAGGGTTAGGGTTAGGGTTAGGGTTAGTCGGGTGTTAGGGTTAGGGTTAGGGTTAGGGTTAGGGTTAGTCGGGTGTTAGGGTTAGGGTTAGGGTTAGGGTTAGGGTTAGTCGGGTGTTAGGGTTAGGGTTAGGGTTAGGGTTAGGGTTAGGGTTAGTCGGGTGTTAGGGTTAGGGTTAGGGTTAGGGTTAGGGTTAGGGTTAGGGTTAGTCGGGTGTGGGCTAGCTGGTTAAATAAGATATGCTTTCCATTAGTCGGTCAATGACACATCCGCTCTTGGATCATAGTCAAAACTCAATTTAACCTCACTCCCTCATCTCAATTAACTTTCCCTGTCACTGTGTGTGAATCACTCTCGAGACTTTGTTCCCCTGGAAGTTGCCGAAAACATTGCAGAGGACATTCAAGGGACACACATAGTTTCACAAAGAGACTGTGATTAAGTTAGGTATGGGAATCATGTTTACAGTGTGACAGTGAGTTGAGTGTATGAGTGTGTGTGTGTGTGTGTGTGGCTATTTGGGTCCTTTCAGATTAGGGGACAGAGATATACCAAGCTTCCTGTGCATCTTTCTCTTTCTCCCTCTCTCAGTGAGATGAGGCATTAAAGTAATATCAGGCTCTGCGGTTGGAGCCTTGTTTACCTTGAGTTGTTTTTCATACCGTCAGTCACCAGCGATTGGCCCTCAGGGAGAGACTGTCGAGGCAGAGAGATAATGTGGGAAAGCAATAAAGGAGGATCAAATGAAGCCGCCTTGGATGAGCTGGACCAAAGGGGGAGCGAGTGAGAGAGTGTGTGTGTGTGTGTGTGTGTGTGTGTGTGTGTCAACAGAAACATATTTGCTGTATCCGAGTAAAAAGAAAATCACAACAGCCGTACACACACACACACACACGCACACACGCACACACGCACACACACGCACACACGCACACCTGCTTGTATGAGTCACCCCATGGTTCAAACTGACACACACCCGTAGAATGGGAAGAGTTGAGCATGGGGGAGAGGTGGGGGAGATTTTACACACCCTGGCTGAGTGCCCGGGGTAGATTTATACAACACTAACGGAGCCCACCCCCAACATAACCCCCAGTCCTCTCCCCGAGCAGACCCGTTTATAAATAGACCAGATTCAACAGAAAGGGTCTGGAGTTCTGAGAAACCCAGGAAAATTACTGTGCTAGGAGTCTGTTACTAAACTAACCTTATCCCCGTCCAAACCCGATATCACCGTATCAACCCCTTCACCCACCCACAGATAAGAACCTATACCGTAAAAAAACAAAGAACACACACGCCACACACACTGCTGGGAGACAGATGTTCTGTCATATGCCAAATGTGAACACTACTAACAGAGTCTTTGACGGGATCCTGTCGTTCACTGAGTGCAGACGCCTATGTACATTATGTGCAACAATAGTCTCTATATAGGCTACAGTAGTCTCCATATGTGCCGTAATAGTCTCTCTATATATGCTACAATAGTCTCCATATGTGCCGTAATAGTCTCTATATATGCTACAGTAGTCTCCATATGTGCCCGAATAGTCTCTATATGTGCTACAACAGTCCCTATAGACCCTGGCCAAGTTTTCCCGTAACAAGGTCAAACAAGACTGCTATTTTAGGACAGTTAGGAAATTGGATGCAGGCTTATGAACAAGCCAGTATTCATGTCACATTACATCAGAGTGGGACTAGCCCATTTCACTTTCAATAGTCGCATGATACCATTCTCCAAAAAAATGACAGGGTTTAATCATAACACTTTGTGTAAATGAATACCAGCCACCTTTTGAGTGCGTGCAGAGCTTGAATTGGGTATGATGAGGCATTACTGCATGAAGAAGCGGCTTTAGGCAAAAAAAAATCTTATCTTAGGTTTTTAATTTCCTGCTTCATTTCACATTTCGGGCCCATAAAAATCCTCATTTTCAAAAATTGCAATAAGCTACTTTGAGACATGATCATAACTCAGAATAAGTTCTACAGTAACTAAACTCTAAAAAGATTCTTCCCATGCAGTAATTGCCTTACAGTGAATCTGGGACAACCTTAGCAATTAAAGTGCTATATGAAGAACAGACCAAAAAAAGTCCCTGAATGCACCGAAACAAAGATGGGGAATTGTGCTTGACTTCATGTATTTTGGCATGAAAGACTTAGATGATGATCAGCTGACAATGTTGTTCGATGATTTATCATCTCACCTCACAAGTCTCTCCATCTCTCCTTTTCCTCTTTTACTCCTGCCTCCTCCCATCACACTAACTCTCTTCCTCCCTCTCTCCCTGTTCTTGCCCCTACCTCCTCCCATCACACTAACTCTCTTCCTCCCTCTCTCCCTGTTCTTGCCCCTACCTCCTCCCATCACACTAACTCTCTTCCTCCCTCTCTCCCTGTTCTTGCCCCTACCTCCCTCCCTTACATCAACTCTCTCCCTGCTGAATCTTTCTTTGCTGCACGCTCAGGAATCGTAGGTCGAAATCCAAGAATAACAACCCAGACGTTCCCATACATACACTCCTAGAACACGTTCAGTACAGTGCTTTTTCTTGCAGATTCGGTTTTAATTTGCCAAAACAACAGTACTCTGAATTTGAGTCCAAAAACTAAAGATCTACAAATTCTGCAGGGACTAGTGCTCATTCTCAGGCATTGCACAAACACCAACATACACGAGGCAAAAGGAAAGGATGTAGTATCAACACAGCACCATAAAAACAAAAGCCTAAACCCCATTACAGCTAAGACCAAACACCAGTTGAATCCAAAGTAAACATTCAGGCGTGGGGCCAGGAAAGTTAGGATAGGATTGGGAAGTTTAAGGGAGCGCTGCGGTTTAAGCATGAGCAGCCAATCAATGAGGCGGGAGGCCCTCATTGTGAAGTGATTAAGAGATCATTTGGAACACAAACCACCGCACCTTTAGTTCCCGTGAGGACTTTGCAAATCAATAACGTGTATGTACGGCCGGCAGCAATTTACGAGGAGGCCTGATTCGTTACCTCAGGCATTCCCTGGCATTGTATGGGAGGATGAGCCGTGGAGAAACAAGATTACGGTAAACTAAAATGTGTTACTTCCTGCTCCAATTAGGGATGGGTGTCGGTAGGATTTTATCCATTTCGACTCCATTATTGATCAGGCGGTTCCATTATTTATCGATTAGCGATAATTGCATCTAAAATGGATGTAAAGTTGGCGAATGCTTAAAATATGTTTCATTACTCATTTATTGGTAGTCATTATTGTTGATGACCGAACCGCACTGGCAGCGGGAGGCGGAGCCGCACTGGCAGCGGGAGGCGTGTGCAAGCGGTCGAACGCACCGCATTTCATCGAGGAATGTGACCAAGGAAAGTATTTCCCCAAGTTTCTAATTTCTCAGATGCATTACATTACATTCACATTTATGGCATTTAGCAGACACCTTTATCCAAAGCGACTTACAACAATACATTTGTCTAAGTAAGTGAATCATCTGTCCAACAGTCATCATAAGACAAAGTAATCAATGCTCACACCAGGGGCCATAGGCAGTCGTAATGCCAGTAGGCTTTTATTTTTTTTAAATGTATTTTATTAGCAGGAGAGAACTTGTACAGGGGGGTAGCAGAGGTGAAGAGGTCTCGGGTTGGGGTTAGTATAAGGGGGGGTAGTGAGGGTGAAACGGTCTTTAGGAGGGACTGTTAAGATGTAGCCTGAAGAGACGGGGTTTCCATGCAGAATCTGAATCCCATTAGTACTCGTGTGTTGCAGAACAATGTACTACAAACCAAAAGGTTGTGGGTTCAAATCCCAAACAGAGTCATAAAGAACTGTGCTTATTCAATCATAGTGCATGGAGAAAGTACTCATACAGCTTATGTCAAAGTAAAGCATTCAAGTTCTCTCAATATACTGAAATGTTACTTCCCTTTGGTTAAGAATTAACATTTAATGTTGAAGAAATTTGGTTTTAACATCCACTGTCCCACTGTTATTTTCCTTTGTCTCTCTGTGGTTGGCACAAGACAGTGAATCAACATTCTTTTACATAAGTTTATACAATGTTTGGACTTAGACACTGCTCCACCATACCATTTTCCATCATGACCAATATATGATTCATCCAAAAAACAATGTTAAGACAACGTTGGGTGTTCTAAAGCGACCCTGGGGGGGCTATGCAACAGGCTATTTACAGCCCCTGACTGTCAGATTATGGTAATAATCATAATAATAGAGACCGTAAAGCTTTTTTTCTATGCTCCACACAGTTGGGGACTTCTGGGATTCGGGGTGACTCAGTTCAATGTGAGTTTGAACAACTTCTAGTTATCCCTCAGTAATCCTCTGTGACGATGAGTCAAAATAAACACGTAGTTCCAGTACCTCCTTCCCTGAAATATGCATGAAAAAGAAAGCGGTTTCATCACAATCCGATTTACGTGTCCCCCCAAAAAACACATTTTCCAACACGCTGCCGAATCAAAGCAGCCCTGTGGGTAGAGAGAACAATCTTCCCGTCACACTAATCAAACAGTTTGTGTTTGTGTGTGTGTGTGTGTGTGTGTGTGTGTTTGCGTGGACAACTATGCTGTGAGAAGGCGCCCTTTCCTTCAACGAAAGGGCAGCCAATTCACCAGTGGGGACGCTTTTGAGGAAGACAAAAAGGTAATGGAATTTGCGAGGATTGCTCCGACCTCTCTTGAAGCTCCTCAGAGAACCACAGAGTTCTAAACAAACAGACACACGCTACAGTAGCAATCATATACACGGAACAAAGAGAGAGTGAGTAATATAAACATCTAACACATACAAACTCTTCAATGGGTAAGAAAACCTTTTCTGACCCAAATACATAAATCCACCACAATTTGCTGACACAGTGGCCTACAGGTTACGTTTGCCCTGTAATTGCTGGAACCCCTCCATTTGGGTTCCTGGAGCGTAACCAGCCTGTTACTGAGGAGCGTAACCAGCCTGTTACTGAGGAGCGTAACCAGCCTGTTACTGAGCATGCTCGGCCGTGGCTGTAGTGGGTTGGCTGTAGAGCCTAAGACCATGTTTGACGAGGGGTTAAAGACGGCCAGTCTGGAAAGAAGGCCTGTCACTTGTCCAGAGTGTGGCCCGTAACCACATTTGCTTTTTTTTTCTTTTCCTCCCACTACCCTTTTGTTGAACTCTGTCTTTTTTTCTCCCAAATGTACACAGTCATCAGCCTGGGTATAACTTCCTGTACAGTGCTAACCACAATAGGGTGACAGGAGAGCAGGCTTCACTTGTCTGTTTTTGTGATCAAAGGTAATTACAGTCCTGTTACGGACCCAATTTAAATGGCTGCTGATGGGGCTAATGGGAAAGAGCAGTGTCAATAGTGAACACAGCCGATGCAATCAGCTATCTAATTTTGACCTACAGTACAAGTCCTGGGGTAATTACCGAAATGTGCATTGATTAGCATATAATTAAACATCCTACAATAGGGTATATCTTTGAATACGAGGTCATGTTTAAGCAAGTCTTCAGAAACACAATGACTCCTACGCAAAATTGAAATAAAGTGAAACTTAGCATTGAGCTGAGAACCCGGGGGAACCATTTCTACATTATTGGAAGTTAACAGCTGAAATACTATCCCCACTGGCAAACTGCAGCAGACTCCACAGGTTTAGGACAATGATTGAGGACCTTCAGCTTCAGCTGCCAAGGAGAAGTCATGAGGCAGAAACTCCCTCCTTCCTTAACCCATCCATTTGCAATGCTTGATGCAACATGTTAATGTGATTCTCCACCAGCGGCTGTCCAAGGGGGCCCGGCCCGAAGGCCAAGGCCCAGTGGCCTCAGCAGATTGCTGGAACAGGCCTGTCCCGTGTCAGCCCTGGGTTATGGATGATGGGAAGGCTCTGGGGCTGACAGGTAATAATTCACTCCCCAGGGGTTCGGGACCCTTCACTGGACGCAGGCAGGCAGGCATGGAGAGAAGGGGGTGGCCTTGCAACCCTCTGTCCCCCCTTCCTCCCTCCCTCCCTCCCTCTCTCCTTCCTTCCTTCCTTCCTTCCTTCCTTCTTCCTCTCCCTGCCATTGCTCCCCCTCCTCTTCACCCCTTCCCGAAGATGTGGAGTTCCCATTGGCTGCCCTGTTGCCATGGGTAACAAACTACCCTCAATATGAAATATGAGGTGCCATAGTCCAGTAGTTCTCTCAGGTGCAGGGCAAAACAAAGTCCCATATGGCGGGGATGAGAGGCGAAGATTAACTGTTGCTTCTTCAAGCACAGCACAATGACTGCCCATTTTTTAGACTTCAGTGGCCCTCCAGTGCCGCAGGTAGTGCTTGAGAGTCACCTCCAACGAATTGTTACCGTCAAGCGGTGACAACGAGGCCTCTCAAAGTGATACATTAAGTTATTTTGAGCTCAGAAACCGCGTGGGAAAAAAAACAAAACCCAAAGAAAGGAGGGAATGCAGCCGTTTAATCCCCCCAACTGACATTAGAGCCATGGTGCTCTAAGATCCTCAAGCAATTTGTTTTTAATCATCGCGGCGGTACCAAAGTCCCAGTGTCTCTTAAAAAAGGTTTTATGACATCTCTAAAAAACAAAATAAAATAAATAAAAACAGCCTGAGACCAGTGTGGAAATGTGTTACAAGAGACAGAAGTGGTCGTCAATGGGGAGGGGGTGGGGGGGCGGGTGAGAAACAACCCTAGGCTGTACATCCCCAAGGCCGTAGTCCCGGGCCCTTGGGACGGAGCCCATTTCAACCCTCATTACCCTGCGGACCATTAGGGAGACATGGCCAGCCGCGCATGCACAGTCCTCCACCAGGCCTCCCGTCACTTAAGACAAAAACTACAGCGCCATCGGAAATTGGAAATAAAATTACACCCTGGGCTAAATGCACCATTAGCCATGCTAACCGAGCGGTAGGTCTTTCGGTGCTGAAATGAGAGTCTGGTGGACGGGGGGAACGAATGGGCTGACGACACTTTGCGCCCTCACTGCTCCAGTCATTTATACCCATCATGCACCAGCCACCGAGACGATGGTTACTTATTGCATGGGTAATAAGGAAGTAGGAGGTGTGTGTGTGTGTGTGTGTGTGTGTGTGTGTGTGTGTGTGTGTGTGTGTGTGTTTGTGAGGCAGAGAGAGAGGGGAAAGAAAGAGAGAGAGAGAGTTCAGAGAGATTGGGTGGGAGTAACACAAATGATCTGATAGGTAATACATACAGCATACGCAGGCAGACAAAATACAATGCAATATTCCAACTCAGTCGCAGGTAAACAGAACCATTTGTTCAGTATCAAAAGGACACTGTGACATGCTGAGAATAATAAGCCATATATCAGCCTACACACAAACATCAAAGACTTCACATCACACAACTTAACCAATAAACAAATTGCATAGGTCCTGTCATTTCCTCCATTAGATAAAAGCAGCAGCGTATCCCTGAAGACAAAGCAGAGGAGAACAGAGAACCACTGACATGTGGGAACCAGTTCATACTTGAACCACAACTTTGATTTCCCTCTGAATACGCAAGGGATCAAGTGAGGAGGCGTACATGTTAAGATTAAAGTACCCTTGGCATTCTGAAGCAGAAAAACAAGATGGTGAACTTTTCACTAAATTACCATGAATATTTAAAAATCAGACAAAGAGACACAATTGACAAAAAAACACTTTGGAACTCAAGATATTCAAACGCTCATCACTAAGATCATCTTATTGAGGGAAATCAGGGTGGGAAAGACATGGCTTTGCAGATTCAGACAATCTTGACTTAATGTGTTATCTTTCTAAACCAGTCAAATCACTGTGTGCTAAAAAGCGCAATGAGTAACACTCAGTGAATGAGTGAGTGAGTGATTAAGACATCTTTCGTTTCAGCCCAGCTGAACAGAGGATCTCATTATAGCCTACTTTTGTAAATATGTTGTTTCACTTACAGAGGGGACATACAGAGATGGAGGTACGTGAAGTCTTATCGAGAATGAGAAGATAAGTAGCCTATTGTAGGCAACAATATCTCAAGTGAAGGCTGCGGACACTTGTTACACTTCCCGACAGTCACAAAGATCGAACCATAATCTTTAGATTATTAGACTTTTTTTTTTATTGATACTAGATCTGCCTAGTCCTTCACCGCACTCCGCGAAACCGCAAAAGAGGGTCGTTTTGTCTTCTCTCACAAATCGAATGACACGCAAATGTCGCAGCATTGATTCCGGTCATTTGTGAAAAGTCTGTCCATCGGAAATTGGAGACCGAGTGAACTAGACCAGAAAACATCCATGGCGCATTGACATCAACCCGCTGTCTAAAATCACTGAGACATTATTGAGTTGACAATTAAAGTTTTGGCCACACCTCGCTGGATTACCTGGTCCGGTTCTTTGAAAGCCCTCGAAGCATGATAAATTAAACTTTGCGTGTGCAGCTATTACCCATTAAATTTGTATCTTTATCAAAACATTGCAGCTGATTTGATAGGGATTCATAAATCAGAATCATGCTATTCAATTCACACACTGTCACTATCCTGGTTAGAATGTGTGAAAGATATTGTAGGTCAACTCCTCAATTAGACCGATCCACTGTTGTTCGCTGTACTAAAACATAGAACATCTGTTATTCATAATTTCACACTGAAATCCTGCCAATAATTTCTAGTAAAAATACGACGAAACTCTCGGATAAAATAACACCATCTGATTAAATACCTGGAATTCAAATCATCAGAGGCTCGAGACGTGCAGGGTTTCTGAAGATTTTTGAGAAAAATGCAATATAGCCTACAGTACGTCTCCTATCTATCCTGAAAAACGTGTATTTAAAGGGATGATCCGATTATTGACGGCTTTGTTAAAAAAATGTTTTACTCGAAGACGACATTGTTATAGTTTGAATAACGCGTCATTGTCTGTCTAAGCCTGCAGCGTGGAAGAGACACTTAACTAAACTTAAGACTCCGTCTGAACGGACGGACGGACGGACGACTTTACTGAGCGCAGCCAGCTGCAGAAACAAACCTTACAGACACAGAGGGAAAAGTCTTCTTACCTTTTTTTGTTTGTGTCTCTTGTTTCGTTGACAAGTATTCGGTTGATTCTTGCAGGGCAGAAAACGCACACAGTCGTAACACAGAAGCGTGGAGAAGAGATTTGTTAGTTTTTCCCAAAAAAGCTTGTATTCCCAGAGCGCGTAAGCTGCGAAAGAGCGAGCCTTGTTGTGACAGATTCCCACGCGCGCTTCAGCTGGACTGCAACCTCAGCCGTTCTACCGGAGCAGCGCGCGCGGCGGAGACCCGCCTGCTGCCGCACACTGACAGCCAGGTCGGCCAATGGCAGAGGGAGGGAGGGAGGGAGGGAGGGAGGGAGGAGGGGGGGGGGAGAGAGAGAGAGGGAGGGAGGGAGGGAGAGAGAGAGAGAGAGAGAGAGGGAGGGAGGGAGGGAGGGAGAGAGAGAGAGAGAGGGAGGGAGGGGAGAGAGAGGGAGGGAGGGAGAGAGAGAGAGAGAGAGAGAGGGAGGGAGGGAGGGAGGGAGGAGGGGGGGGGGAGAGAGAGAGAGAGAGAGAGAGAGGGAGGGAGGGAGGGAGGGAGAGAGAGAGAGAGAGAGAGAGGGAGGGAGGGAGGGAGGGGAGAGAGAGAGAGGGAGGGAGGGGAGAGAGAGAGAGAGGGAGGGAGGGAGAGAGAGAGAGAGAGAGAGAGAGAGAGGGAGGGAGGGAGGGAGGGAGAGCACAGCACCAGACCTTGTTTGAGACGTTTCTGTTCAGAACAGTTTTGTCTGACTCCACCCACCACATCTCACTTTTAAGAAGTTGTTGGATACCGATACATTTGCAACCCGATGCAACCCGATCCTGCAGCCAGTGTACCCGCCAATGAGATTTCAGACAAGGGCATTTAACGTTTGTCATCGTCCTCTGGAGGAGGTTGCTTTGTTTAGTTGCTTATATTAGAATAACGGAACAGTATTGATCGATGCACTCTTCTATTCAACCAAAACTACCTGGATTGATTTGTCTTCAGCTGCGGACGCAGAGGACCAGCACTGGCCCTGGCTGTTATGTGATATTATTTTTGTACACAATCATTTAAAGTACTTTTCCACAAACCTTTATTTTTTCAAATGGGAATGGCATCCAATGTGTATTGAAATTAAAACGTAATAATATAAATTAAATCATTTAATTGAAATTTAAAAAAAAAAATACCTTCACCCGCTGACCCGTCTGCGTGCCGTGCAGTCCGATTACGCGTGCGGGCCACATGCCACACTGCTGGCTCGTTCCTAACTGGAGAGACACTGAACATAATGAGGGAACTCGTAGGGTTAATTGGCCCCGCTGATGATGATCCTGAATGGGGCGACTGCTCCCCCAATGGGAGATTGTAATGAGATATCTGCATTGCAGAGCGATGCTGGTCGTTTGCTGGGACGTTTCCACGGTAAATCACTGCCAAGCGAAGATAGTAATCACATAGATTGGCATGCATTTGCTAATGAGATAGTTATCTCGTTTGTTGCTCCTCGTAGTCATTTTTCCCCACCGAATAGACCTGCACGTCCTCCTCCCTTATAAAAAAAAAAAAGAGAGATAAGTTATGGTTCCATCATCAGCAGCTGTCAGCTGTGAATATTAGATTTATACTTTATGGCTGCCTGGTACACTGATAACAGATTAACTTTTGTGTCATATTGATGGTTTATTATCCCCTCGGCTTGCATAGTCATGACATTCCATTTTGTTCAGGAAGGCTGGAACCACAGCAAAATGGCTGATCATTTTTGGTCAGTTTAGAGTCAATGCTGATAGATTTACTCCAGTCATTTCTCTTGGCAGTGCGTATGCGTTCTGGGAGCCCGGTCATTGTGGTGAGGTTCTTTGGGGGGGGGGGGGGAAGGAGAGGACATGCTCTCAAGTCCACATTCTGGATGGACATGCTAAATCTCGCTAGGCGTGTGTTCAGTGTCAGCTTTGCCAGAAAAGGGTTTCCTGGTTTTGGCAGAAGTCTGAAATGAAAGAGCTGTTTTAAGTTGTTTTCTCTCTTTATTTCAGTTCAAAAGGGCACCAGGCAAGTTAAACACAGTGTACGTATGCATGCATCCCTTGCCCTTCTACTGAACACATACAGTACACTCACTCAGATGTGTCTGTGTAGCTCTTTTTAAAGGCAGTTGTCTCAGAGTGCTTTACGATAAGAACACTACTAAACAATATAAACAATAAATACATTACAAACAATATAAACTAACCTTGAACCATAGACCCCCAAAAAACAAGCCAAGCAAAAAACTGGTCCTCTGTGGTCCTCTGTGGCTCAGTTGGTAGAGCATGGCGTTAACAATGCTAAGGTTGTGGTTTTGATTCCTGCTGGGACCATTTATACTGAAAAATGTATGCACTCACTGCAATGTAAGTTATTATGATTATTGTTATTATTATTATTATTATTATTATTATTATTATTATTATTAAATCCCCAGAGCGGAGAAAAACATAGGGCACAGTGGCAAGGAAAAACTCCTTGGGATGAAGAAACTCCCTGGGAGGAGAGGAACCCAGGACTCCAAGGGGGACCCATCCTCCTCTGGCTGATCAGGTGCTGAACAGTCAACTAATGTGGAATGTGGTGTTGTTTGGTGCAAAGGGGTCCATAGTGATGGGCAGGCTCCTGAGCGGGACCCGGGGGTGGGCCAAGGACTAGGATATAGGACTAGACTCAGCCAGGAAGATTTCAGGAACTGGAAAGTTAGATAAAGCAGTTCAAGTTTTTCGCTCAGAGCCCCTAAGCAGAGAGAAGAAAACAAGATTAGAGGCTGTGGAAAACTGAACATTTGATACATTAAACAGCAGGAGACAGTCAGCACTGTTTTCAACCCAAACTGATTTACCTTCCTAAATGTGAAAGCAGAAGGTGTCACTTTAGAGAAGGAGGTACTTCAATTTTGACCTGTTTAACAGGCGTCACCCTGCCACAAAACAGTACTGCTTCCTTGCTCACAAGCTCACACGAGTCTCTGTCTTGTGTCCCCAACACATGTGACCTCCCTCTGAAATACCCAATAGCCACTTCTCGACAGCAGTGCCAATGCATGCTAAGGCTTACCAGCTAGTGCTCAAAGCCCGGTGCTTCGAGCCTAGTGAACAGGCCCGTTTGAATTTCCACTGCTGGGCTTTCTAGTCCCACAGTGTATATGATCTCCAGTTTGCTTATGTTCTGCAGTTCATAAAGTGGCAAACTATTGTATATGGAGACAACGGGTCAACCCCTCCCTTCCTAACAGGTTCTGACAGGGCCGTGCAGAGAGTCTGTGATGGGCAGGGGCTGAATTCAGAGAAGGGGCACTTTAATGATTTTTTAAAAAATATAAATAAATAATATTTGACATTGAATGACTAGATGTGCCTTGCTATGCCGCCACAGGACAGGTGATGAATTGGACATGCAATGACACACACGTGACATATCACTCACTCACCATGATGGTGTAGGGAAAGACAGAGGCCAAATAAAATGTACTGCTGATGGACAAGTCTTGTGAGGTGCCAATGACGGTCACCGTCAATGCACATGTGTAAGTAGCTGGCTGTCTGCATGATGTCCTTTTGTTGTTTCCCACTCCGATAGCATTCAACAGCAGCACCGCCAAGGTCGGCGATGACACTCTGTTTAACTGAACTGGAATAATTTGTGCAGGAATGGAGATTGCTGTTAGCTACTGTTTATTTTTTATTGAGTGACAGATCATGCACACCTCAGAGAAGGCAAAAACAGGCCGTCATCAACAGTCCAGGAGCCAAGTGAGCTCACACCTCACACCGCAATCATATATAATGTGCACAGTTAATATATAATAATTTATGCCATTTAGCTGACGCTTTTACCCAAAGCGACTTCCATTCCAGTGAGTGCATACGTTTCAGTATAGATGGTCCCAGCGGGAATCAAACCCACCTAAGCGTTGTTAGCGCCATGCTCTACCCACTGAGCCACAGAAGACCACCACAATCAAAGACAGTAACAGCATGGTTGAGGTGAAAAAACTTTTTTTCTTAAAACTCTGCCCCCTTTTTAGTGATGATGTAAAAACAAAAGGAATGATAAAAAATCAAAATAAAAGATTCCAGGAGGGCACTTTGTGACTGGCAGGGCAAAGCGGCAGGGGCTCAAGCCACCCTTAAGCCCTACCTATGCATGTGCCTGGGTTCTGGTAACTTAACCACTTAGTGTAAATGGATGATGAGAAGCCCTGCCCTCGCTCTCAACCATGTCTCCCCTTTTGGCCTCATTTAGACCAGCTGGCTATTGTTAACCAGCAACGCCACTGAAACGCTAGCAATTCTATGGCGTGGGTGGGGGTGTTGGGGGAGGAGTGACTTTACCATCTCAATCCGGCTACACCTGTCTACACTTGACACTTAAACCAGACATCTGGACATGATGATCAGATCAGAATCCGATGACAGTGTGTCCACACCTATTGTTAAAAATAAAACATTTTTTGTCTCCTAACCATCTCCCATTGTTTTTTCCCTCGCTGTATTAAAAAGGCTGTGTGTGATTTCAGTCCAGAATATGCAGAAATCAGAACACAATGTGTCCTTGTCCACCTCACAAGGTGGTCAGCCAGATCCGAACAATACACAACGCTGACACAGTGCATCTGTTGCACAATGCTGACCCAGTGCATCTGTTGCATGCCATGTTTCTGATGACTCAACTGTCAACAAGTGTGGACAGTTAATACTGCAACAAATGGTTGCATTATGCCAGATCATTGAGTCTCTGAATCAAATTGTGATATGATACAAATAGCACTGTGCCATCCACTAATATTGACATCACACCAGGACAGGGCCTGCCAGTATAGTTTTAGGCTTTAACTTAACTTCATGTGTGCAAGTAAGTATCTTATGGAGTTGGAAGCTCACTTGGTTAACAGGTTTTTAATCACTGACATCACAAACATGGCGTTGGATGCAGTGCCTTTGGAAATAGACGAGTGCCTTTTGCAATGGCACCTCTCCCTGCACTAACCCTAACCCTAACCCTAACCCTAACCCTAACCCTAACGCCAAACACCTGAATACGGATGTTGTTACATAAAAACAAACATTATCAAACTAGTCCTGCAACAGTTGTTGACTCTGTGTCCACAATTGCATTGCAACATGCCGAAGGCAGTATAGTGTTTACGTGAGGAAAGAGCATGTGAGCACAATGGCTTAATTCAAATAGTTTGTTTTGGAGTCTCCACATGTGAATGACTGGAGGACTCCTGTCACCTGAGACCCAATTACCAGGAACACACAGCCTACGTACCCACATACATATATTCTCACGGGTCTCTTTTAAGGGGTGGAGAAAGAAAAAGGCAAAAGAAAGAAAAGAAAAGAGAGAGAATGGGAGGAGGATAACGAATGCCAGATAATGACGATAACAATTCTCAAGGGGCCGTTCTTTCTGCCTGCTGTAGGAATAGATCATCGTCTTTAAGTGAATAACACCGCTGTTTGAGTCTTCTTTGGTCCGTAGTCTGGAAATAGTTGTAATGGTGGCTTACCAGCTGAAAATATTCTTTTTTTTTTTATTAACATAAAAACATACTTGCAACTAAATTGAACCAACTAAGAACTAATGTAGTTTCCATTTTCTGTGGTAAATTAACACAATGAAAAACCGCAAGCCCAAAGCTCTAGCTCAAAATGTTTATAGACATGGTCAGCCCTCTGATGATTTTGTCAAACATGATGCAAACTTGGCGTTTATTGAAGCAAGCAATAAACAATATTGGTTGTTTGTTATCATATGGATACATATGCAATGGTTAGCCCCCAAACCCCTGCCCCCTAACCCCTGCCCCCAAACCCCCCCCCTGCCCGATCACTCTTCTCTTCCACCTCGGCTGCCCGCCTGGCACCGCCGCCTCTACGTGGATGCAGCAGCCGCGCTACTCGGTCACAGCTTTTCACTGTCCTGGCGCCCTGCTGGTGGGAGGAGCTTCACACTGCTGTCAGGACTGCAGAGTCACTACCGATCTTCCACCATAGATTGAAAACCCATCTCTTCAGGCTACATCTTGACTGTCCCTCCTAAAGACCCCTTCATCCCCACTACCCCCCTGTATAGTTTCTCTACTGTAAATAAATAAAATAAAAATAAAAAAAAGAAATTCTTCCTTCTTCAAGCATTGTGACTACTAAACTATATTTGTTTTTCATATGATGACTGATGGATAGATGATTCATTTACGGAGACAAATGTATTTGTTGTAAGTCGCTTTGGATAAAGGCGTCTGCTAAATGCCATAATTGTAAATGTAATGTAAATGGATACATGTTTTCGGGGGTCAGTTCCAGGGCATTTGAGAGCAGTACACACAGCAAATAGTAAATTCCTCTCAATGTTCAAAATTCCTCTCTCGCTCTCTCTTTCTCACACACACACACACACACACACACACACACACACACACACACACACACACACACACAATCCTCCTGTGGACTTCATGCCTTGTTACTTGACTGTCATCATAATCTCCTGTGCATCATGTGCCCACCCATCCAGGAGCCTGTTTGGCAGTAAACAGAAACTTATCATCGGAACAGGAGGTAAAAGCAAGGGGAAAAGAACTCTCTTTGAAGAGTTTCTTTCTTTTTTCTAACAACCACCAGAATTGAGTCAAAATGTTACAGTAATGAACATACTGCATGTATACTGTTGTTTCTGTTAAAGTATTTTTAGTTTTATTTGATCGTATCAGATAAAAATGCAGTGTTGCTTCGGGAATCTTTTCCGTGAGATCAAGCACAATGACAGAATTTGTGAATAATTTCTGTGAAAAGCATGATGACAAAATGACAGATTTGGGTATGAGATGAATATGTAGAGAGGATATGGGATAAATGTGGGGAAATGTCAGCACCTCCGCTGCCAGGAGCCAATTTACGGATAGAGGTAGAACAAGGATGAGATAGAGGATAGAGGTAGAACAAGGATGAGATAGAGGATAGAGGTAGAACAAGGATGAGATAGAGGATAGAGGTAGAACAAGGATGAGATAGAGGATAGAGGTAGAACAAGGATGAGATAGAGGATAGAGGTAGAAGGATAGAGGTAGAACAAGGATGAGAAACCAAGCATCTCATCTTTTTGTGGCAGAGAAGGCAAGACCACCATGTACACAGCACAATTACCTAGAAAAAGAGAGAATCAGTTCACTGAGAAGAGAGGGGGGGGGGGAGGAGGAGGAGGGGGGGGGGAGGAGGAGGAGGAGGAGGAGGGGGGGGGGGGAGGAGGAGGAGGAGGACAGAAAAGGTAAGCGGAGACAGTGTAAGGACTTGCCTTTCACTGTCTCCCAAGCATTGGTGATTTACTTGAATTTTAGACATTAGGGCAGTTACCAAGGACCTTATACAGTAGTACTGTGCCTGCAGCGTGGTTTTGAAAACATACATTTTTCTCTTAGGTGTTTGCTGTGATGTTCTGTTGTCGCTTAGAAACAGAAGAACAAAGAAGGTAAAAAACAAGATGTCATTGTAGAATTGCTGAGCTTCACGTCTGTCGTCTTGTAGAAGTGTACAACAGGTAAGACAATGACACGGACACAAATATGAGACGAATGTCAGTTCTCACTGAAGAAAATACTGTCATCATATTTCCATTGAATCCTTTAGAAGTCCTGTCAACGTAGACAATCAGTCAGTCTCCGCCGTGTGCGTCAGCTCATAAAGGTTAGTGCAACCGATGACTAAAGGCCTTGAGGCAGAGGTTCACGATTGAGAAGAAAAACAATCTCTCTCATTCATGTGGAGTGTCATCCTCGAGAGCTGTTTCTCCAGGGGCCATCCCTTAATGATCCTATCATGTGCTCCTCAACAGGGTTACTTTTTAATTGCTCTTTGGTCACTCTGTGAACAAACAAACTGCTGATAAGCAGCTCCAGGCTCCCTGCAGACCTTTGTAAAAAAGTCTAGGGAGCCTCAGACCATGTTCGGAAAGAGCAAATCATTACAAAAACCCATTACAAAAACCCATTGGTCACCATAGCAACACATGATAACAACACAAGGGTCACATTTTCGTCCCATTGTGGTTGGAGTAGCTAAAACCAAACATCTGATCTCATCAAACATATGAAGCTTCTGTTAGTTCAGGCAGGGCACTTTAAGTCGAACTGGTTAGGGTTAGATATCCATCAGACCTAACAATGTATAGACACTGGGACGCCACTGGCTATGAGGGTAATACTTGTTGGTCGTCCCACCCACTGCCACAGCCTCCCCCCACCGCCACAGCCTCCACCCCAGCCTCCGCCCCAGTCTCCCCCCACCGCCACAGCCTCCACCCCAGCCTCCACCCACCGCCACAGCCTCCACCCCAGCCTCCACCCATCGCCACAGCCTCCACCCCAGCCTCCACCCACCGCCACAGCCTCCACCCCAGCCTCCACCCCAGTCTCCACCCACAGCCACAGCCTTCCCGCTTGGTCGCTCTGTATTTAACCTACCTACGGGGTTTTTGGTGTTTTTGTATTTTATGGTGTTAAACTTCAGCCAGGGAGCTGTACAGAGCAGAGCCATCCAATTACGCCAAACTTAAATGTATTTCCATTGTCATTAAACAATGATTAAACCGATGTACTGTAAGTGTCCTGACTGAACTAGGTGATGTTTGTTTTCAACTGCAACAGAAAGTTATAATAAACATGTGGAGAAGTAGTTGGAGGCTTTAGAGAATATAATACTTACCCACCAGCCCAACACTGTGCCAGCTGCCTCAGAGACAGAGACGATTGCACAGTTAATATATAATAATATGCCATTCAGCTGACGCTTTTATCCAAAGCGACTTACATTGCACTGAGTGCATACATTTCTCAGTATATATATGGTCCCAGCAGGAATCAAACCCACAACCTTATTGTTGTTGTTAACACCATGCTCTACCAACTGAGCCACAGAAGACCACAGTTATTCGTGGTGCTGCACCAGCTTCATAGGACATGTGAATAACAACTAGATGTTTTTTGGATGTCGGGGGAAGGTAGGCGGTCGGAACTGTGAGGTTGGTTCACTCTGAGCCTCGTGGGCGACAGGTCCGCAGCGGGCCAAGCAGCCTCCGCTGCCCCAACCCTGGGGAACTACAGGCCAAGCCCTGCCGCCAATATTGGGCTGACCTTCGCCTGCCTGCTGGCTGCATTGCTCTCTCACTGGTGGGTAGTTAAACCAGAGTCACATAATGAAATGAGCTCAAGACCCCTTGGCCCTGGGTGGATGAAGGGCGGTATTTTAAACAGATCAGATCACAGCCCCGCAGATCGCAGCCCCCTCTGTGGTGCTCTGTGAATAAATCTCAGGCTTTTTTACAGAGCGGTGATTAAATGTTTTACTGGGTCCGTCTGCCGCAATTCAGGAACAGGGGACCGGTTCCAGAGAAATTGAATAAAATGCGGTTTTATTTGGCATTGTTTAACGGCTTTGAATATTGATGGTTTTTTAGGCTCTAGAGAAAATGCCTGCAGTTAAGTACTGGTCATGATAGTAATAACGCCTAATTCCTCCAACCTTCATTGTCTGTTTGTCTCTGAAAGGTTAAACAATAGCTCCAATGTGTGGAGAGACACCCTGGCAGATGCAAAAGTGTTTGGGTTTTTGAAAATGTCAAGAGAATGCATTTAATCTTCCTGAGCAAATAAATGCTTCAGACCAACTGTAAACACAGCTAGCTACCTGACATTATTCCTTAGCAGCACCTACTATTAGAGGCTGTTTAAAGTACACTTGTTTACAAAGAAAAGACAGCAGGCAACAAACCGTGGTTGGTGTGGGAAGAGAGAGAGGGGGGGGGGGGCTCAGGCATTGTTAGAGCAGTCAGCAAAGGCATGAGCTGGGAGTAGGTTGGTGACATGGTGTTAATCAAACCGAGGTGGATGTATGAGAGAAGAGAGGAGAGCAGGAGGGGAGGGGGAGAAGGAGGAGGGGGGAGGTCAGGAGGGGAGGGGGAGAAGGAGGAGGGGGGAGGTCAGGAGGGGAGGGGGAGAAGGAGGAGGGGGGAGGTCAGGAGGGGGCGATTAGTAAGAAGGAAGGTGTTGATGACCCATAACTCATAAGGGCATTTTCCACTCCCTCTCTCCCCACCCCATTGTAACGGCCTTTGTCCTCCATGCCTATGTGTACCTGTTTATTACACACACACACACACACACACACACGCACACGCACACGCACACGCACACACACGCACGCGCACGCGCACACACACACACACACACGTCTGCGTGTTTACCGCTCAGAGCCTGTACTAAATAAGACTAATTAGACTGTCAGAGGGACGGGGGAGGGGGGAGGGGGGGCACTCTGCCCCCCTGGTGAAGTGACAGCAATTAATTCTGTGCTGAATGTGGCTGTGATGGCGATCCTTCCTCTGGAGGTGACAGCATTCTGACACCTCATTGTACCCCAAGTTCGCCTTGTCGCCCATAGTTGAAAACAACAATAACAACAAACAAACAGACAAACAAACAAACAAACAAACTACTAGGAGGAGAGATATAATGGGAATGTAACGCTTTGGATGTGGCGTTCCATTGCCGTCAACATTGTGGCATGAGTGAGTTGAGTCCATCCCGGTGGAACTTGGACTTGAAACACCACACAGATTGGTACAATTGTGTCTTCTGAAACTCTGTCCAATCACACATTATACACCGTCTATCACACAATCTGACTAACCATCCAAAAGCAGCATATTCTGACAAATTGAAAATCAATCAATTTGGTCGAGTAACATGTCTTGCAAGTGTGGATGAAATAAAACCTTAAAATCTTTAGTGGATGAAATAAATAAATAAAAAGCCTCTCACATCTCCTTGTCTACTACTGTATCTTGACTGTTGCCCTCTGCTACAGCTCTCCTCTCCTCAGTGGTCTATTGTGAAGCGCTGCACGTACCTCTCCACCCTGGTGTACCTATTGTCTCGTATAACACCTCACTGACTATAATGCAGACTGTTTCCTGTGTACCGTATATATCTGCATGACAATATAGGGGCTGCTGACTTTATTGCTGTGTAATTTCCGTCGGATCCCTTAACTGAGTCGTCGGCTGCTTTTCCGTAATTGTCGTCCTTGTCAGTTACCTTGGGGAAACGGGGGTCGCCTGAGCTAACACGTCGAAGTCAAGGGGTGGAGGAGAGAAAGGGAGAGAGAGAGAGAGAGAGAGAGAGAGAGAGGACAGGAACGGAATAGCTATTTTACGATAACAATCCTATGGCATCCCATAACCATGATATCACATAAACTTTACATATGAAAAGGTTTCAATTTAACCTATACTCTGACCTCGCCCTTCACACCCACAATATCTAAGGTACAGTTCATACCATGTAGCTTCCCCTAGAGCCAAAGTGGAGTACGCGTACCCCTGGGGGTACGTGGATCGATCTAGGAGGTACATGAAATAAATCTGTGATTTACCTTCCCAAACAGTCCTGTTGAATAGCCGACTGCACTCTGCAGTACCAAAAATAAATGCATGCACCCTATCCAACAGATTAATATTATCACAATGTCTAACATGTAAGGGATAATGTTCATAGAATATCAATTAGGCTACAAAATAACCGACAGGGGGTACATGACTGTTAAAGGTTTGAGAAACACTGCCCTAGAGAGTCATAATTCAATCATTTCCACACAGACATGCGACAGCCAGTTGGCCACTCAATCTCATCCCTATCGTCCTCCTCGTTGGGAGGAAGATAAGAGACGGTGATTGCATTGTGTCACTTTTGCTTTCGCTCCCTGGTGAAATACATGGGGGGTGGGCAGGGAGGCGGGGAGCGCGGGGGGGGGGGGGGGAGGGGGGCAGACGTCTGCTGTTTGATCGAATCAGACGCTCGCAATATCCCCGTCCAGCTGGCATTTGAACATTTGAATATTTAAGCCATAATGAAGAAATAGGGCGGCATGTGACATTTTCTGTGGTGGTGGTGACATCCGTCTCCACCGTTTTTTCCGCTCAGATTTTCGATGGAATTGGACCTAAGGGAAGGACGGAAAATCTGGTAAAACCGTAACAATGTTTCCACCCCTGACTAACCTTCTAGATCCGGATAGATGACACACCTCCTATCCCCTCTCATACCAACCACCCCTGACTAACCTTCTAGATCCGGATAGATGACACACTGGCCCATTATCGCTTCACCTCCTATCCCCTCTCATACCAACCACACCTGGTCCAGGGAGACCTGGGTCACCTAATGACCTGTGTGTGTGTGTGTGTGTGTGTGTGTGTGTGTGTGTGTGTGTGTGTGTGTGTGTGTGTGTGTTTGTGTGTGTGTGTGTATTTGTGGAAGTAAGATGGGCTGCACTGTCCAGCTGATCCAGGGGCCTCGGAAGGCAACCAGAGGAAGAAATAATGACCTTCAAGACTTTGCTAAGAAATATACACTAAGCAGATTTATCTGGGAGATTTTACGACTGGGGGTCTCATTTGAATCTTCTGCATTAAAATATGGACAATACACCTAGCTACGGTGTATATCTGACTGTGTGTAACGCTGTTGCATGATATAGGGGGCGGACTTTGTTCTCAGTTCATTGTTGTCAGTAACCTACCTAGTTAAACACACACTCTTCAGTCATGGGTCAATAAACAACTAAATTCATGTGTAATGACTGCTCAGACACATGTTGTGTTAAT
>NC_139664.1:152013-182013 GCF_951799395.1 Argentina silus | reverse complement strand
TTGTTAATACTGTACATAGTATCACTATCAGAGGGAAAGGTTGTTAATACTGTACATAGTATCACTATCAGAGGGAAAGGTTGTTAATACTGTACATAGTATCACTATCAGAGGGAAAGGTTGTTAATACTGTACATAGTATCACTATCAGAGGGAAAGGTTGTTAATACTGTACATAGTATCACTATCAGAGGGAAAGGTTGTTAATACTGTACATAGTATCACTATCAGAGGGAAAGGTTGTTAATACTGTACATAGTATCACTATCAGAGGGAAATTTTGTTTACGAAAACCTTCGTAAAACACCACAGTAAAGTAGAAGGATGTATTGCAAAAGGAACTAGTAGAATGGTTATATACAGTCCTGGGTTAGGGTTAGGGTTAGCCTAACCCTAACCCTAACCCTAACCCTAACCCTAACTAGTAAAATGGTTATATACAGTCCTGGGAAAGATGGGTTAGGGTTAGGGTTAGGGTTAGGGTTAGCCTAACCCTAACCCTAACCCTAACCCTAACCCTAACCCTAACTAGTAAAATGGTTATATACAGTCCTGGGAAAGATGCGTTTACCTGTAGGTTGACTGAAGGTTGGAATTAAAATTGGAAGAAATCATTAACCAATTCACTTATGAACCCAATACAGGCAGTGATGATAAATGATCCGTGTCTATACAGTATGTGTACATGTGTGTATGTGTGTATTATATTTAGCTTACCATGAAATGATAAATAGCTGTACAAAGGGTTAGGTTAAGTAGAAGTAGAATTATTATTGTCTTTTCGTGTCCTCCAATTAGGGGAGCTTTGAGGCAGGGGAAACATAAACAAAAATTTAAAAAATGGCTAGAAATGATGCAAGGAATTCTATTTACTAATTGCAAAGCTGATCTTCCCCTTAAAAAACTGTCTTCCGTCAATAGGGTAGAATCTGATGCATATTGAGATTTCTCAAATTACTATATTACACTCAGAAATGAGCCAACCAGTGATATAGCCTGGTCAAGCAGACTTAACCTGGTCTGCTCCATCAATGGTCTACTCCAGTGGTTCCCAAACCTTTAACAGTCATGTACCCCCTGTCGATTATTTTGTAGCCTAATTGATATTCTATGAACATTATCCCTTACATATTAGACATTGTGATAATATTAATCTGTTGGATAGGGTGCATGCATTTATTTTTGGTACTGCAGACGGCAGTTGGCTATTCAACAGGACTGTTTGGGAAGGTAAATCGCAGATTTATTTAGCATACCCCCTAGATCGATCCACGTACCCCCGGGGGTACGCGTACCCCACTTTGACAATAGTGGGTCTACTCCATTACACCGATTGTCTTTGTATCATTCCATTCATCTCTCTCTAGTTTTCTAAAACTGCATTGTCACAAAGCACTTACAAAAAAACTGAGCACGTAAGGACCAGTAGAAGCAAGACTGAGAAGATTTTGGCAAGAGGTTTTTGCTTTCTTAAATTGAAGTACACAGGAAAGAAACTGTGGGAGGGTAATTTGATTAAGGAGCTTCTTGTTTGCCTCACATAGGGCAAACTGAGATGACTGTAACAGCCATACAGTTGAGACAGAGTGAGACAGAGCTAGCACAGTCAAAACAACATGTATGATGTCTCTATAGCTTGGGAAAGGTAGTGTGTAGTACACTACTGCAAGCGAGGTGGGTGGATGTTTAGATAGGAAAGTAATTTGGTGCTGAGAGGTCAAAGGTCAATAGGCCTTACTATCACAGTGAAGCAGCCTCTTTGTCATGTCACCTAAGGCGCTAACCCACATCCTCTGACTAAATTGCTGGGATAATTAATACTAATCCTGTCAGTTCTACTGCTGCTGCTAATGTTGATGATGATCATTATGGATGAGAAGCAACACTTTGAAGATGACATGTCTTTAATCATCAAGACTTTGAGCTGCAACTTCTGGACTACGTGTGGAACACGAGGGTGATTAAGGTAAAAGTCTTAAAGCCTGACCTCTCGCGTCTTCTCTGACTGAAGATAACAACCCTCAAATCCCTGTGGAGACGATCCGGTTAAATAAAGGTTACACTGCGTTAAGTAAATAAATAAGAGTCAAAGGTTCTTCTTTAAAAAGGCGCCTAGTGCCATTCGGCTCATAAAATATGGAAGCTTTAAACCCAAACTCTGTCACAATACTGCCCCTCTCCTGTGCCCCTTTCCAAAAGCTGGTTTCAATTTATAGAACCAGAGTATTTCTCCCCACATCCCTTTGCACCAACCCCCCCCCCTCACCCCCATATAATCCTACCCACACTTTTCCTGACTTACACTTCCACAGTCAAGTCCCATTAGAGGACTGGGGATAGCGTATCTGAACAGCCCCAGGCCCACTGGTAAATGACTCGAAATAATGAAGAACATGTGGGTTTAGAGACGGGAGGAGGACCATGGGCACACACGGCACACAGGAGGGGGCTTGGAAGTTCATTTGGGTGTATGGCTGATTGTGAGGGTTAGATGAGGTGGGAAGACCCAGGGGGTGATTATATAGATTTGGGAATATCGCGGGAGAGTGCAGGGGCTGAATTTCTTTTTTTTAATGATTTAAACATTTTAACTATTCCTTCTTCTAGCATTGTGACTGCCAATAGCCCATTGATTACTTTATCGTATGATGACTGTTGGATAGATGATTCACTTACTTAGACAGATGCATTTGTTGTAAGTCGCTTTGGATAGAGGCATCTGCTAAATGCCATAAACGTAATGTAAATGTAATGTAAATGTAATCACCAGACAAACAAATAGCCTCTTGAAAAAAAGAGGCTAAAAAACTAGCCTCTCGTCCAGATTGTAAGTCCTAATAGTGCTAATTAACAAGGAAGCAGTGAGTTTGTGTGCTACTACTGTATGGATCTCTACCTAATCCAGACTATTAATTCAATAGACACGATTCACACTATATAAGTGGTTTAAGTGGTGGTTCCCTATGCAGTATTTAAGATGTGTAGCTTTACTGCAAGGAATTTGCAATGTAGTGTGGAAAGGCATTGTGGTCCCTTAATTGGGTTCACTTACGTTTTTATTGAAGAGAGAGCCTTCTGCGAAGCATATTAAAAAGTTGAAGGGTCTTGAAACAATTACCGCACCACAACAATATACATCTCCATCATAATTCATGATAATTTGATGGTACACAAAAACAATAATATATCAAAGTCAAAGGGAAAATATAAATCTTGGATAGTTTGGATTTATTAGATGCTAGAAGTAAACAAACCAAGACCCCCACCCCCCACCCCTCACCCTAACCAAAGGCAAAACAATGCTAGAAAGAGAACTTGACAACTGCGAGACAGATGTGTTCACATTTGCACAAAAAAAACTGTGTATTGAACTATGAAGACACTGAGAAAGCCACACTTAAACTCCTCCTGACTAGCTCAAACTAGCTCCTGAGACTAGCTCAAACTAGCTCCTGAGACTAGCTCAAACTAGCTCCTGAGACTAGCTCAAACTAGCTACTGAGACTAGCTCAAACTAGCTCCTGAGACTAGCTCAAACTAGCTACTGAGACTAGCTCAAACTAGCTCCTGAGACTAGCTCAAACTAGCTCCTGAGACTAGCTCAAACTAGCTCCTGAGACTAGCTCAAACTAGCTACTGAGACTAGCTCAAACTAGCTCCTGAGACTAGCTCAAACTAGCTACTGAGACTAGCTCAAACTAGCTCCTGAGACTAGCTCAAACTAGCTCCTGAGACTAGCTCAAACTAGCTACTGAGACTAGCTCAAACTAGCTCCTGAGACTAGCTCAAACTGGCTCCTGAGACTAGCTAAAACTAGCTCCTGAGACTAGCTCAAAATAGCTCCTGAGACTAGCTCAAACTAGCTACTGAGACTAGCTCAAACTGGCTCCTGAGACTAGCTCAAAATAGCTCCTGAGACTAGCTCAAACTAGCTACTGAGACTAGCTCAAAATAGCTCCTGAGACTAGCTCAAAATAGCTCCTGAGAGCTTAAACTCAATAGAGCCACAATCAGAAATTGGAATTTGTCGGTGTGAATACAGAAGTATTCCACAAAAAGGAGCAATAATTATATGAAATGAAGCATACAGTGTACATACTGTACAGTAGATTCAGACAGTAGTCCCAAAAGGTCTGAGATGGAAGAGATGTACAGTAATTACGCTTGCTAATCAAAGTCACATCAGGAGTGCCAGAGGGGATCATCTCTGTACGCAGTATAAACTGTCATGGCTTCTCTACTCGACATGGGATGGTTGTCTATTGTCACTGTTTCAGGGGACTGAGCCAACTATAGACACTCTGCCATGGCATCCTTATCTGGCTCAGCATTCCATTACAATAAGCAATTGACTGCTGCTGCTTTCTTGGCTAGGTCTTCTACCTTGCAAAAGGGACTTTAATACTGTGTATTAATGGGCTTTTCCTGGTTAAATAAAGGTTAATTAAAACCATAATAAAAATAAAATAAAATACTACACTGCTTCTGGGGAAACAGTTAACTTAAATAATGTTCACACAAGGGTAAAAGCAACCGAACTCTGATAACAGATTTAAGGTTCAATGCAAAGTTTTCAGAGGCCTCAGCTAATCGATAAAAACTAGGTTGAGAAACTTGCAAACTTCTACTCCAGCTTTCTAGAAATCTGGCCGAACTGGCATGGTCGCTCACGGTTACCCTGACGGCTTACACCCTCCACTCAGACAGCACCCACAGACAGTCCCCACAGACAGTCCCCACAGACAGTAACCACAGACAGTAACCACAGACAACACCCACAGACAGTACCCACAGATAGCACCCAGAGACAGTAACCACAGACAGCACCCACAGACAGCACCCACAGACAGCACCCACAGACAGTCCTCACAGACAGTCCCCACAGACAGCACCCACAGACAGCACCCACAGACAGTAACCACAGACAGTAACCACAGACAGCACCCACAGACAGTAACCACAGACAGTAACCACAGACAGTCCTCACAGACAGCACCCACAGACAGTAACCACAGACAGTAACCACAGACAGTAACCACAGACAGTAACCACAGACAGCACCCACAGACAGTCCTCACAGACAGCACCCACAGACAGTCCTCACAGACAGTAACCACAGACAGTAACCACAGACAGTACCCACAGACAGTCCCCACCGTCCAGTGGCCTTCCGTTTGCTGTATCACTCCACAAGCTTCTTTTTTTTTGTGCATTTGTCAGAGATTTTTCTGAGCTCCTGGGGAGAAAGAGCCATGCAGGCAAAGCTGATGGAGGGAGACCCTCCAAGAAAGCACTTGAATCAAAGAGCACCTTCTAGAACAGGGAGACACAATCAGGTTGGGGGACAGAAGGGGGTGGGGGGTGCTAAGCAACCAAATCGTCGATGATTGTATAATCAGGTCGATTTGATAAACCCCAGAAGTAGTATAGTGACAAATAATCAAAGCAGGGTTGTCATGAAACCCGGGGCGGTCCAATTTAATGCTGGGATATGTTAATCTGTACAAACTCAATGAGGTTGTTTTGACCTTGCAGTGACTGGGCATTTGTGTGCATGTGTGTGTCTGTGTATCTGTGTGTGTGTGTGTGTGTGTGTGTGTGTGTGTGTATGTATCTGTGTGTGTTTGTCCGTGCGTGCATGTTCATGTGTGTGTGTGTGTTTGTGCGTCCGTGCATGCAAGTTTGTGTGTGTGTGTGTGTGTGTGTGTGTTTGTCCGTGCGTGCATGTTCATGCGTGTGTGTTTGTGTGTGTGTGTGTTTGTGCGTCCGTGCGTACATGTTCGTGCGTGTGTGTGTGTGTGTGTGTGTGTGCGTGTGTGTGTTCACACATATTTGTGTCACAGAGGGAACATGACAGGATTAGTGTCCAGGCAGTAGCGTGAGTCTGTTGGCATAGCGGTTAAAGTGTTAGCCACCTTCTGTTAGCCACTTAGCTTGACAGTGGATGCACAGTGTGTGTGTGTGGCGTGTTATGCTAACACATTTAGCCATGGAAAAGAATGCACTTCAAATAATGGATGAACAATATAATTCTGGGGCGCTTGGTGGCGTAGCACACTAATACCCATACCACGTAATCGCAAGGTTCCTGGTTCGATTCCGACCCCCGACACGTCTTGCATGTCATCCCTCCTCTCTCTCACCCATCCTCCCTGTCAATCTCTACTGTCTCTATCCCAATAAAGCAGAAATGCCCTAAAAACATATTAAAAAAAATAAAATAAAAAAGAACAATAAAAATTGTGGACGAAACTGAAGCGAGTTTTCACTTCAACAAACGAGCATTGGAAGCAAAACTGAATAGGTGGACTGTGAGAGAATGGGGTTACACATACGCATGTTAAAGACCTTCCAAACCCACTTCAAATAATTCAATCATCCTTTAACCGCCATAATTCCCTTCTTCATTCTGAATGTGATCCATTTTGAAATCCCCTTCTTGACTTGTGCTCCTTATTGTTCCTTCTTGTGACTCACCATTACCCAGGATAATGTACCATTACCCAGCTCCCCTACTTACGGATAATGTACCATTACCATTAAAACATTATCCACAGCAATCATGCTTTTGAAGCTGTAGTGAAAAGAAATAAAGGAGAGAGGTTGACTGTCATTCACTTCCAGGAGATAGCAGATAGCAGATGGGCATTGGTCTGACAAAGGAGACTTTTGTCTGGGCGTAATCCAAGATCTCCTTTTCAGTGCTCCTCGTTGTCCTTGTTCCTTCCACCTCCTCTCGTTCCTCTTCAAGAGGAAGTACCCGGTTTATACTGTATCTTTCAGAAATATTTCTAAACAAGAGTCCTTGACTCTTTCAACTGTGCTCTTCAGACTTTGAAAAAGCATTGATTATCTCAGTTTAAGAGATGCTTTACAGATTTGATTGCAGGGCAGGTAATGGGCCCTCTTCACTGTTGATTGAGATGAGATTGACAATCTGAGGAAGATCTTAGACAATGAGGGCTTCAAGAGTGTGAATGTACATGTATGATTGTGTCAAAGCATGTGTTGAAAGTGTGAATGTTGTTGTATATTTGTCTGTGAGTCATTGTGTGTGTCATATATGTATATACGCACAGGTGTGCGCATGTGTGTGTGTGTGTGCGTGCACAGCAACCACATCCCCTACAATGACAGGGATCATTACTAACATATAGAGAGGGTGACAGGGAGAAAGAGCAGGAGAAAGGAGAGAGAGAGAGACTGAAAGAGCAGGAGAGAGAGAGAGACTGAAAGAGCAGGAGAGAGAGAGAGAGAGAGAGAGAGAGAGTGTGTGAGAGAGAGACAGAGAGAGAGATTAAGGGGAAGAGGAAGCAAGAGAGACAGGGAGAGAAAGAGAGAAGGAAGGGAAGAGGAACAGAGGCTGGCAGGAGGAGAAAGGAATGAGTGAGGACGTGGGTGACAGAGTGGGAAGAATGACAGAAAATGGAGGCAGGCGTTTAGATTGATGATGCTGGAGAACTAAAGGAGAAAAGGATACAAATAAGAAAGACTTGAGCGTCAACAGAAAAACATGCTGACTTTCATCCACGCCTAACAAACCTACATTAAAAGCACACAAAGACATTAAGAAAGTCATACACAAACACGGATCTATACAAACATAGGCCGCGGCAAAGTTCCCTCTTCTTAAAATGAATTCAACAAAGTAAAGAAATTAAAATAAAGTGGGCTAGAAAGTTATTCTGAGTGCGTACAGAAACACACACACACACACACACACACACACAACTTTTGGACTACACACAAAACGCAGTACACAGCAGAGCAATTTCCTTCAGTATGCGACTAATGTAGATGACCATTGATCAAACAGAGCACCACAGCTTGCCCTTCCCGAAAAACAAAAATGTGAGATAAGGGACCAAAACACCAGCAGATGTCCTCTCCAGAGAAACCCCATTTATTTGGGTATAAAACATTTCCCTCTGCGATGAAGTCCCAACATCGCAGCACGACCATTAATTGTCCCACTCCAGCACCACACATTTCAGACAAGGAGCGAGAGGGTGCACTTAATTGGGTATTAGACAGATACCCGCTAAGTTTGTCTCATTATGAGAGGAAGTGGATGCACCGCATTGCAACTCTCACCCATTTGCCGGCCCCTGGAGGGCTAGTTTGGAGGGAGGGGTAGTATTTACTGTGATGGCAATTTCACAAGTAAAATCATGCACTCTAGAATGTCACTCTAGAATGCCACTCAGAACATAGAACGTTCGTGAATAGAGTGTGTGTAGAATCATACTACTGTGATGACATCGCCAGAGGCTCACCACACCTGGCAGAGGCTCACCACACCTGGCAGAGGCTCACCACACCTGGCAGAGGCTCACCACACCTGGCAGAGGCTCACCACACCTGGGTGGAAATAGTATTGTTATTGTTATTATTATTATTATTATTATTTTTTTTTTTTTTTTTTTTTACAATTTTCTTTTTTCAGGGTGCACTGATTTAGCTTGCCCTGTCCAATAATCCCAAACATAGTCTAGTTCCATTAACCAGTGAACACACACACACACACACACACACACACACACACACACACACACACACAATTAGCCCTGAGTCATAGGCGCCTGTGCTGGCCATAGTCTGGAGGAGTAGGGGTGATGGATGAGGATGATGTTATGCTAGTGAGGTTAGTGGGGTTTGTGTGTGTCATCGCGTGCATCACTGTGAGTGGAAGAAAACTCCCACTCCCACAATGCAACGTGAGCTAGAGACATGGCGTGTGAGAACACCAACCAGAGGATAGCCGTGACTCGTAACGCCAGCTTCAGTGATGACTACTAACTAACCCTAACCCTAACTGAAGAATGAGGTGAGGTGAACATGCAATACGTCAACCAGTCCTAAGAGGGTTAGGACTACGCTGAATAAACCAACAGAACAACAAGGAGGAAAACATGTACACAGCACCACAAAGACCACTTTGAAAACATCCACCTCGAAACAAATCTCATTTCCAATAACACCCATGTTTTCTCATCCCCTGCCGGTGTCTGTTTAAGCCTAGGACAGAACATTGTTATACACAATGTTAAAGAAAACAGCGAAAGTGAATCTCCTCGGCAGCTAAACGTCCTTCAGTGGTCCTAATTCAATTGTTTGTCCCGGCTAATACAATTTTTCTGCTCTTTCGTTTGATCAGCAGCAAAAGTATAATCCTTCTTCATCCTATGATTTCTCCGTTTCTTTATTTATCTATTTGTTTGGATCTTGCCAGTTAAAGATAGAACATGGCAGAGCTTGTGAAGTGTTTATTTTGTGTGTGTGTGCCTGCATGCACGTGTGTGTGTGTCTCTATGTGTGTGTGTGTGCGTGCATGCGTGCGTGTGTGTGGGCTGTGAATATATAAATATGTATGTTTAAGTCACTTGGGTATTAAGGGACCCAGCCTATCCGTGTTTCACCTGCCTATTTCACTTCTTAATCAGTCTTATTGATCCCACCATCCTTCAATCAATATTTGTCATGCATCCCGTTTTTCTCACAGTAAACATCTCAGGCCATCTGAGCTGATTTCACTGGGGACAAATCAACCAGGCAAAGGATTGCTTGTTGAAAACGCTTGTTGACATCGGAGAGTAAATTTGTATAGAGAATGGCACGATCATGGACAACATTTATTTTTTTCGAGTCCTCAAATAACCGCTGCTCATGCCGAGGATACGGTTAAAAACATTAAATAATGTGATCACAGGCTTGAACATCGTCACATCCTTGTGTTTTTTAAGTGCTTCTAAATTCTCCTCTCAGCTTCAATACGTTGTCTAAGAGGCCAAAGATTTAGATTCCGCATTGAGAGAAAGGGGTGATCCTTGACAACCACTTGTCCTGTGTGGCGGAGATCACAGTGACAGCACGCTCCTGTAGATTCTTCCTCTACAACATCAGAAGACACGTCCATTCCTCACCAGAGAAGCAGCACAACTCTTGGTCCAAACACTTGATCTCTCGCCTTGACTACTGCAACGCACTCTTGGCCGCCTCCACCATCAGGCCTCTGCAGCTCATCCAGAACGCTGCCGCCTGTCTGGTGTTCAATATCCCCAAATTCTACCATGTCACCCCCTCCTCCACACCCTTCACTGGCTCCCGGTAGCAGCTCGCATCAGATTCAAGACCCTGGTGCTTGCCTACCGGGTGGCAAAGGGAACAGCCCCTCCCTATTTGCAAGCAATGGTCACCCCCCAAACCCCTGCCTGGTCACTCCGCTCTTCCACCTCGGCTGGCCGCCTGGCACTGCCGCCTCTACGGGGATGCAGCATCTTCTTTTCACTGTCCTGGCGCCCGTTCCGATCCGTTCTGAGACTTCCTTCGTAAGTCAAAACATTCGTATCTCTTTTTTTTTTTTTTAAAAGGGTTCGTGTGCAGGCGGCTGCCAGTTCTCGCGAAAAAAAAGGATTTGTATCTCAAATTTTCATTCGTATCTCAGAGCACAACTCGAAATTTCAATTCGTAACTCAAAACGTAACTCAAAACATTCGTATATTGGGGCATTCGTATCTCGAGGTTCCACTGTATAGCTATTTTAGCGTGATACATGTTTTATTTCATACTAGATGTAGAATGTCACCACTCGCTAATATGGCTGAAAATGGGAAAGTGAAATAATGAACATTAGTCAGTTTTATTACGGTGGGTTCAAGTTTGACAGCCAAATATCAGCATTAACACGTCAGCGTTACAACGTCGTGAGCTTGTTTGGGTGTCTCTTCAGAGACGTTCCACTTTACCAGAATCACTCTCCTGAGCAGCTCTGCTGCAGCTCTGCTGCATGCAGCTCAGTCATTAGCATTCTCTCTACCTTGCTGCTCCAATATCGGAGGCATTGTTTTACTCCAAACAAATGTCCCACTAATCTCTCCTGAGCAAACCTTCATAACAGTCAACAACAACAAAGTCCTTAATGGGGAGTAATAGCATCAAAAACTCATATCCGTTTCTCCCCAAATGAACAGACAAAAGAGATCTTCTGAACAAAATGGCGACAAGCCACTAATCATTTAGCAATTATGTGAGGATGGACTAATTATTGTGCTGAAAGGGTTGAGACTACCGATGTTACAGAAGAGATCCCAATGCTGTCAATCTAGCTAATGGAAACTTTACAACAGAAGTTTCAAACTTTGATCTGCAAAAACACTGCAAAGCTGCAATGCAGGGGCGGATTTCACTCTTGATTAAGCATTGGCTTACTTTTTCATTTAGCTGAATTTGGATTGAACCATTTGTCACAAATGTCCCCGTACTCCTCATCTGAATTTAAGGAGGTGTACTGAATAGCGCCTTTATGAGATATTGTATAAGTGCACCACTCTCTTTTTAGGAGAAAATGTGGGAGGGGAAAGTGGGAGGGGGGGCCATAGAGAAGTACAGTACATCAAGTTGAAATCCTCTGCTTGCTGTCAGGGAAATGATCAGCCATTTTCTAAGGCCTGTAATTTAAGGCTAATGTGGCTTACAGTACCGTAATTGGGCTATTCACAAAATTGTTGGATTTTAGTTCCCTGTGATTGTTTCATTGTGGAACATGCCATGGGCATCACATGCAGTATTTAACTGCCAGAACTTTTTTTTACAATTATGAGTAAAACCTTTGACTTTCTCCAGTTTGTGCTCCTATCGCCGTGGCAACGAAAGATTAGAATTGAGGATTTCTGCAGCCTTGTGGAAAAATGCACTCACATTATGGTGTGTAGTGTGTATTGGTGGTGGTTGAATAACGTCTATACAAACAGGCATCTGTAGTAGACTGTACAATAGGACATGATGAGGTAGTTGATGGAAGTTGAGACAAAAACATACTTTTTCCTTCATTTCTTCATTTCTTCACACATCATCCACAACTCACTATTTATGATGGACTTTCAATACATTGGATAAACATCATACCACATGTAGAAAACTCAGCCACTAAGTCAACCACTAACTCACTAAGCTCAACCGCCCCCCACCCCCCTTGAGTATTATGGTTGGCAGGACTTGGCCTGTCACCGCTGCCTGCCTGGGTGATACCCATGACAGAGGCATGCCCCAGACTGTCAACAGCCTGGCTGGCAGTGCCAAGGGACGGAGCAACAGCTGGAGGGAGTGGGTGAGAGAGATGCCCTTCAAAGTCAGGGCAATGATACAGACACGCAGCACGTCACAACACGTTCTCTCTGAGCCCCCACACACACACATACCCCCCCCACCCCCACCCCCATCCCCACCCCCATCCCCGATGGCCTACATTACCCCGGCTTGACAGATGAGAGAATAGACTCACAGAACCTCAGTCAGACTTAGGTAGTGTTTCTGGGAGTTCAGTTTGTGGCGAGATTGATTTTTGGAGATCACTTTTTGTTTTTTTTCTGCTTGGTTTTTCATGTTCATGTGATAAAACTAACGTCAGGCGTGTAAAACACGTGACGACAACGCTTCAGGCAAGCTATTATTTACTATTATTTCCCTGCTCTGTCATTTTGCTGAAAATAACCAATTGCGGCCCTGAAAAAAGCCACTTTACTGGAAAGTGATGTCATGTAAATGGTGTTATTACCATGAGTGATAGAGCTCATGGTAATAACTTTATTAGTCCATCTGTTGCACAATGGAACATGAGGCATGTCAGCCATACACATTAACAAGAAGAACAGGGTCCCCAGTCAACACACACACACACACACACACACACACGCACACACACACACACGCACACACACACACCTCACACACGCACACACACACACACACACCTCACACACGCACACACACACGCACACACACACACGCACACACACACGCACACACACACACACACACACACACACCTCACACACGCACACACACACACACCTCACACACGCACACACACACACACGCACACACACACACACCTCACACACACACATACACACACACACACACACACACACTAGAAAGATGCACAGGGTCAGTCACAGTGCAGCGCCCCTGGAGCTAATTTAAGTAACTTGCTTAAGGGCACACTCACAACGCTAATAGATTTTACCCAGGATCTACAACCAACAATCCTCTAGTTTCCATTTAAGACCCGCACTGTAAGTACGTATTAGAGTAGTTAAACTAAATACTACAATCTAAAAGACTCTTCCGGCCCTTTTGCCCTTCAGCTGTAAACAAACTACCTTGGGCCCCAATTAAAGTGTGTGTGGTACTGGTGTGTATGATGTCATGAGGAGCGCTGAGGGAGAAGTGGAAGCAGGGAAAGAGCTCGCCTCAGGTGATGGAAGGCACGCTCTCTCTTCACAGCTGATAAAGACCTCCGCTGTCTCTGACTGCATTGAGCAAGATGGCCGCCTCATCAGAATGGGAAGAGATGCCCTCGCAGTCAGGAAGCTGTTCATTAAAAACATGCACAAAATCGGAGACAAAGCAAGAAGCTAAAATGGGCCCCGGATGGCAGATGGGTGATGACAATTGAACAGCTGTTAGCTCCATCGCACAATACCAATCGATTAGATGGCGGGGCACGAATCTCTGTGCCTGGCAGGGGTAGGTGTGTATTCTCTCCTGCCTGGTTGAAATTGGATTTGCATTTTTGGAAGACGACAGTTTCCTGTGTGTGTGTGTGTGTGAGTGAGGTGTGTGTGTGTGTGTGTGTGTGTGTGTGTGTGTGCGTGTGTGTGTGTGTAATGCATTCGGTGAGACTGTTACCCCAGTAACAGCAGACAGTTGTGTTAGCTCCTTGCACAGCATAATCCCAATGTAGCATTACGGGACGCTCTCATTCTCCCCTACTCAGCTGTTACTCTCATTCTTACTCAGCTGTTACTCTCATTCTTACTCAGCTGTTACTCTCATTCTTACTCAGCTGTTACTCTCATTCTCCCCTACTCAGCTGTTACTCTCATTCTTACTCAGCTGTTACTCTCATTCTTACTCAGCTGTTACTCTCATTCTTACTCAGCTGTTACTCTCATTCCTACTCAGCTGTTACTCTCATTCCTACTCAGCTGTTACTCTCATTCTTACTCAGCTGTTACTCTCATTCTTACTCAGCTGTTACTCTCATCCTTACTCAGCTGTTACTCTCATTCCTACTCAGCTGTTACTCTCATTCTTACTCAGCTGTTACTCTCATTCCTACTCAGCTGTTACTCTCATTCTTACTCAGCTGTTACTCTCATTCCTACTCAGCTGTTACTCTCATTCTTACTCAGCTGTTACTCTCATTCTTATCCGACTGTAAAAGCACTTTGAAATCGCTCCATTAAGCCGGAGTAAACCCACAGACTATAAGAGGGACTTATATTATCTTTATGATCATTCTTGACTCCTGATGCCGATCCCTGCAGTATGTCACTTGGAATCACAGAAGCATCTTCGGAATACCAATCGGAGGATTAGAATGTAAGAGACAATGAGTATTTTTTTTATTTTTTAAACGAGATTCAGATTTGTTCCGATCTTATTCCAAGCGTTGTTATAAGCAGCTCGAAAAAAGAACAAGTGAGCGAGGGGAAAAAAAGTAATAATCTTAAATCTCTTCACTTGTCAAGCGACCCGCCAGCCCCACAAGAAGCCATGATGGCTGAGATAAGAGGACCCGCCAACCCCACAAGAAGCCATGATGGCTGAGATAAGAGGATTTCGGCAATTATTCACCAAGATATTCAGTCTTATTTCGGCTGCAAATCAGATGTGTCTGCTGATCACAGTCTCCCATGTGTGTGTTGGCGGCCACTCGGACGGCGTAATCCGTGATGATGCGGAGGATCACACGCCCAGGCGATTTTTTAATGCATTTCAGAATACTAAGTGGAACAAGTGTGCTAAACAAGAGGCCACTCTCTGGAGTCAGAGTGGTCTGGTTTAATACGCCTGCAGGGGTGAGTCTCTGGATGCAGAGTGGTCTGGCTTTAATACGCCTGCAGGGGTGAGTCTCTGGAGTCAGAGTGGTCTGGCTTTAATACGCCTGCAGGGGTGAGTCTCTGGAGTCAGAGTGGTCTGGCTTTAATACGCCTGCAGGGGTGAGTCTCTGGAGTCAGAGTGGTCTGGCTTTAATACGCCTGCAGGGGTGAGTCTCTGGAGTCAGAGTGGTCTGGCTTTAATACGCCTGCAGGGGTGAGTCTCTGGAGTCAGAGTGGTCTGGCTTTAATACGCCTGCAGGGGTGAGTCTCTGGAGTCAGAGTGGTCTGGCTTTAATACGCCTGCAGGGGTGAGTCTCTGGAGTCAGAGTGGTCTGGCTTTAATACGCCTGCAGGGGTGAGTCTCTGGATGCAGAGTGGTCTGGTTTAATACGCCTGCAGGGGTGAGTCTCTGGATGCAGAGTGGTCTGGTTTAATACGCCTGCAGGGGTGAGTCTCTGGATGCAGAGTGGTCTGGTTTAATACGCCTGCAGGGGTGAGTCTCTGGAGTCAGAGTGGTCTGGTTTAATACGCCTGCAGGGGTGAGTCTCTGGATGCAGAGTGGTCTGGCTTTAATACGCCTGCAGGGGTGAGTCTCTGGAGTCAGACCTGGAAATAAAGCACCACTCCGCGCCTCCGAGTCTGGGCTACAGCTAAACATGGGAATCGAGGAAGGCTGGTGGAGGTAGAAATCAGAGGACGGGCTCATTGTAATGCATGGAATGGAATGAGAAGGACAGTGAGAATGGGGGTACCATTCTCCACCAGCCTCTACTGATTCCCATGTTTAGGTATCCTATACTCTGGACGCAGAGTGGTGCATACACATACGCACACATACGCACACACACACACAGACACACACACACACACACGTGTTTGATACCATTCCTCATTCCATTCCATGCATTACAATGAGCCATTACAATGAGCCTCCGATTTTCGCCTCCACCAGCCTCCCCTGATGGGACTATGTTCAATAAATTGCACAACACTAAATTGTTATCCACCATCCAAATGAACCTAACTGGGGATGTTGTTATACTATGTCAGTGGCACTACCACAGTTGTTGCCATTACACTCGGAGAAAACTTTCAAACAAAACATTGCCATGGTCATAACCCACATTGAAAGGCAGAATAAATGATCATATCTAATGCCTAATCCGTCCTCAAGGGTCGAGACACACAGACTTATTCTTAGTATGGACCCAGACTGACAGTGAAGCTAAAAATGATAACCATCTGGATGTTTCCATGTCTCCTTGCTGTCCATTCATCTTCCTGTCTGTAAGTCTGGAACAGTTTTTTTTTTTTTGTGTGAAGTCGCTCCAGCGAGGAGACGGCCAGAGGACAGCCCCCCCCCCCCCCCTCCCCCCCCCCCCCCCTCCCAAAGAGCACTGTGAGGGTTCAGGCTGAAGGCAGAGGGGCGCTCACAATAGAGACCATTTTTCTCATCGCAGATGCTAAACCCCCCCCCCCAGCCCCCCCCCCTCCCAAAAACAAAAAAATGAGGGTGAAAAGTTGATTGCGTCTGTGAACAGAAGCAGTGAGGGAGGGATGAGAAAATGAGAGAAATAGGGAGAAGAGGGATTGGCACGCATAACCGCTTCGACTGGATGTGCATAACATTAACAAAATATGAGGAAAACGTAATTTCCCCTGTTCTCTGAATGTGTGTCTTGGCAAATCATGTTCCCTAAAAATGCAGCGCTGCTTGTAACCACTGTACATGCAGCAATGCTAAATACATGTTGGGTATTTTGTGTCTATTTAGACACAATACCCCCTCATACAGGCTGTCAAGACAAATAACCAGCAATTTCATGTTCAAAATACTGGAATACCGCTCAAAGCCAACATTAACTAACAACACTGCGAGCATGTACAGCTGAAATGACAGCCTTCTAGAGTTAGGGTTAGGGTTAGGGTTAGGGTTAGGGTAACCCTAACCCATGTACAGCTGAAATGACAGCCTTCTAGGGTTAGGGTTAGGGTTAGGGTTAGGGTTAGGGTTAACCCTAACCCATGTACAGCTGAAATGACAGCCTTCTAGGCTGAACCCACAAGTCCATCAACACTGGTCTCAAACCCGTCCAACCGTCTCCCCCACCAAAAACCTCACTGGTCTGAATGGTACTGTACAGACCCTATATGAATTCAGTTTGAGGCCAATAATGATAGCCGTGAAATTGAACACGCACGCACACACACACACACACACACACACACACACACACCGCTAGTGCCAGGCTTATGGTGACACATGAGAGTTCTGATGCCCAGTTGTGGTAGGTGACTGGATTTGTGTGCAAAACTCAGGAAATCACTCCAAGCTGGTGCTGAAGCTCCATAATGATTTAATGGGGCTCTGCTGTGTAAAGGGGGAGACAATTTGGGCCATGATGTCGAGGCATGGAGCAATAATACCAGGATGAGCCACTTGACAGACAAGACTGGAGCTACTGCTTATGAGTTGAAGCGTGGCCATCCATGTTGTTCCCGGTAACTGAGAGTTTCATTCTGCTTACTGCACTTAAAAGGTAGGTACGAGTTTTTGGCTTTCACTTTCATTGGATATGTGCATGACATCTTTCTACAGGAGGGCATTCATGAATAAACATCTTGCTATTTTTCAAAATTCGACATACTGTATTTGTCAATAATTACGATCAAATGACATCAGCACCAGAGCCTGACTCCATCATTCATAAAGGTGAGGAATGTCACCTGTAATCATACCAGGCTCAGAGGTGCGTGCACAGCAATGATACTCTCCCACTGTAGTGCAGAGTTGAAGCGCGGTCATCCATCTTGTTCCCAGTAACCGAGAGTTTCATTTTGCCGGCTTCTGATGACAGATGGGCGCTGGGAGCTGCTCCCTGTGAAAGATCAGCATCTCGCTGACTCTCATATATGGGGTTTGAACTCTCTGTGTCAGAGGGGACGTCACAGGGCACAGCCGTGAGGGCAGAGAGTAGTGATCCTACCAGACGTAGCTCTGTGGCTCAGTGTAATGCTTACTAAAAGAATGTTGCCACGGGTTAAACCCTGAGTTTAATGAAAAAAAAAAAAACTACAGTACCCTTGCTGCCCAAGTCAGTCGCTAAACAGCTAATTGACTAATTCAACGACATGAGAAGACATTGATTGTGAAGCGTACCGCAGGGCTCAGTGTACTCCACCCCAAGTAACAACTGTGCTTTCTATCTAATTGGCATACCGTGCATTCAATAGATGAGGTCGCTGAGCATGAGTAACGCAATTAACACATATTGTGTCAACTCATCACGGCTATGTTAGTGGCTCTCCTGGTTCATGGGGGCCATCTTTCCCTCCCTTCCACATTGCTGACTCCATCCTCTGAGGTCTGACCAAAAACCAAGCAAGGTGCTAATTAAAAAACCCACCAGGAACGGATAATGGCATTGTCTCATGCCCGACGCAGTCACAGCCGTCACAAACTCCGTCTCCGTAATTATAGCCCTCAGTTCTGTAACGCTGACAGTGTGGCACTAATTGCTTTCTCTGTAATTCCGTTACGTTTTTTTTTTTTTCTCGTTTTTTTTGTCTTTATTTCCCTGTGAGACATAATGAAAGGGAAGTCTTCGGCCATCTGTGCCAGAGGCACCGAAAGCTTGGTAGAAACTGGAGGATCAGACTCTGGTTTGTGATACGAGTACAAATACGGTTCCGTTTAGCAATGCTAAGCAGCTGAGAAATGAGTCCTTTATTATAATGACAGGGTACAGGTGAATTATGGGTGTTCAGCGCGTCACAACATGGTGGCGGCGTTTTGTGCGCCATTTTTCACACATGCAATTCAATTGCAACACTGTAATCAATACAGGACTTTTGATAAATGGTGTAATAAGACAGCAAGTGCAGCCGCACACCGAGTCACTTACACACACACACACACACACACACACACACACACACACACACACACACACACACACACCCTAAGTAAATTGGTCTTCTGATACAGTACCTGCTTCAATAATGAACCTTCACATTAGGTTTGTCATTGGTTGTTACACCCCACTAAGGTCATGGAGAACTTCACTGACGTCAACATTTTTGACAATATATTATGGATATTATGGGTGTCAGATTTCAGACAGTAAATGTTGACATATCTGTTACTAACGTGCTAATTTAAATAAACATAGCATACAGGGTTTTGATAGGAGGTATTATACATCATATTTATATTCTGCCCTTCACGGAGAGCAAGATAACATGGAGTACGGTAAATCAAATCTGACTGTCCTCGGGTTTTATGTGGAGTTTTAAAACAAGGCTCATGTCCTTTTTTGAAAATGTTCCCAATTTTACCCTGGTGAAACACTGTACTGCAGTGTAATGAAGCTTTTACTTTCATATGGATTTCTTTTAAATCTTTTCCTATTTCTCTTGGGCCTATTTCTCTTAGGCCTTTCTCTTCAAGGATATTTTGGGTTTCACATTAATGGGAATATCCCACATCAAAGTTATTTTTGGATTGGGGACAGAAATGACTGTCACATAAGTGGTTTGCAAAACGTAAGTGAAGTTTGGCTTACATCCTGTTACCACATCCTGTTACCACATCCTGTTACCACATCCTGTTACTACATCCTGTTACTACATCCTGTTACCACATCCTGTTACTACATCCTGTTACCACATCCTGTTACCACATCCTGTTACCACATCCTGTTACCACATCCTGTTACTACATCCTGTTACCACATCCTGTTACTACATCCTGTTACTACATCCTGTTACTACATCCTGTTACTACATCCTGTTACTACATCCTGTTACCACATCCTGTTACTACATCCTGTTACTACATCCTGTTACTACATCCTGTTACTACATCCTGTTACCACATCCCCCCATATAAAGAATAAGCTGTAAGATCCTAAAAAGGGATTTTGAAATCCTGGGACAGTATCCAGTCGAGGGATTGAAACTGATAAATGAAGTTATAATAAGATATTTGAATCCCCTAGGGGTATCTTTTCTCTCTCCATCTCCCTCTCTCTCTCTCTCTCTCCATCTCCCTCTCTCTCTCCCTCTCCCTCTCTCTGTCTCTCTCTCCCTCTCTCTCTCTCTCTCTCTGTCTCTCCCTCCCTCCCTCTCTCTCTCTCTCTCCATCTCCCTCTCTCTCTCTCTCCCTCTCTCTCTCTCTCTCTCTGTCTCTCCCTCCCTCTCTCTCTCTCTCTCTCCCTCCCTCTCTCTCTCTCTCGCTCTTTCTCTCTCTCTGTTAATATTGTACTGGCGTGGGACTTTGCTTTAATTTGGGTGAGGACTGCTGTCTCAACAAAGATTCATACTGAGCCCAAGTGCAATGTCGAGCGGATAAGTCGTCCTGACTTCCAATCTCACAAAGCTGATGAAAGTAAACTCATAACACCTGCCACAACAACAGATGTCAATACCGTCACAATAATGCCAGAGCATATAATGGTTATTGGGTTGTGTGATTGCCTTACAAGTTCATAGCTGTGGTTGGTACTGCATCTGTCACAATATTACGACTTAGATTTATCACAAACTGCTTCAAGGTTTTATATCGACAACGATCAGTATTTTACCATGAATATGATTATGTGGACCCTAAAGCTCAGAGTCTGCGTGGTGTTTTTTTTCCTGAAACCTCTAATATCTGAAATAAAGGAAAAGCAACCAAAACATAACGGCCTACTCTAAAAACGTGCAATCTTTTTTTTATGTTTTTATTACCCAGTGTTTTGTTTGTTGTATTTTCTATATACATTTTTATCTACAAGGTACTTTTATTTTTTCACACATTATAACTTTTATTTCCATTTTTCCACATGGCAATTTCAGTCCTTTATGGTATATCTGGTATTACATGCTAAGTACATGCTAAGATATTTTTCATTTGAACTAATATAGTTCTTGAGATTTTTTTTAATTCCAGACTCTGTGTGAACAGAAAGGTGTGGAAATGTGTTACAGAAAAAGCTCCACAGAGGTCGCAGGATTACGGCTAGTTTGACTCCTAAAGTTGGATCTGTGGTGCTAACGGTCAATGGCTTGTGACAGACATTAGGACTGGACTGGGGATGGGGCGGCCGTCCAACACACGGGTCAGAGCTTCACTTCACATCAAGACCCAATGAACAAAGTCGCACTTGAGGTTTGATTTCATTTACGACAACGCTTTGCTCACCTCGTTGCCGGATTAATGTCCTGTTCCTCCTCTCTGTGTAACACACATCATCAGGTAGGCAACGGCTGGACCAGCAACGGCTGGACTGAATACAAATTCGGGAAAAAATCCTCAGATGACCCGATTAGGGTAAACAAAAAGATTCTGAAGGTCAGAATCAGAAAATGGACAGAAACAGAAACAAATGAAGGTCATATGCCATATACAGTACAGTACCATGGCTACCACTATACTAACTATACTATATATAACTAAACAATGCCATGTCGTTTGCCGAGAGGGAATGTAAGTAATAAGTAATGTCATGTGCTTATATATTGGTGTATATAATGTTACACAACCACAAATTGTTGATGGTTATACAGAACATCCCGATAATCAATCAGCTGGAAGGACTATTGAGCTGTGACCCCAGCGGTCATGCATCACTCAAAAAAATAAATAAATAATTATCCACAGCTCAAAGAACAACAGGGCAAGGCACATTAAATAATAAGCATTATGGGATCACCCGATTTTGCTGCTCCCAATGTATGATTTTTTCTCTCTAAAAAGGGAAAGAACAACTAGGAAGTCTAAATCAGGTATAGCCCCGTCTAGACTTGCCAGACGTGCTAGACAGACCTGCTGTGTTGTAGCACAGTCACCTTCTGTACGACCAAATGTGTGGTGACTTTACTTTACTCAGTGTGTTTGACAGAGACAGTGCACATTGATCAACTGTTTCGTAAGTGCGCCAGATTTAGCACCAGAAGGCTGGTCTCACAATCGATCCCTCCCACCATTTTCCCACAGTACATAAACAACAAAATATAATGACCCAGGCATCAGTGCAATTTAACTTCGGCAGGACCATGGCGCTTTTGAAAACCAATAACAAAGTAATAATCTCCAAACCCCTGTTCAGAGGCTGGTGATGAGTCGAGAGGGCATTAACTATGTTTTCTCTGGCTCGGTGCCATCTAATAAACTTGTCTCACCATGGCAACCACCAAAGCAGACTGATAGACAGTATCACGGTGTACATTCGTATCAACTCTTGATACAAATCAGAACTGAACCCTCTGCTGTCATTCATTTATTCGCAAGGCCTTTTCTCTCAGGCGAACTAAATCACTACACTGTGCTGACAATACACAAGACAGGGAGGTTTAACCTCTTAAGCTCCACTGGCCCATAATTGGGCCCAAATTCTGCTTTAATTTCATTATTGATTTCATTATTGATGACTTTATCTCCTTGTCATGTGTAGTATGTTATTCTGGACTATGATCTGAGCATATCCACACAACCTATCAAATGGCATCCTGCTTTTGCATATTTCTAATGTTATAAGCAGTTTAGTTTGGGGCTGATTTTTAGGCGGAAATTAGTCAAATAAGGCATGGAGTTTAAGAGGTTAAGAGTGCATGAATGCATGATACCAGAGAGGCTAAAAACCATTACTGAAGACCAGTTTGAGCAAGGGCTCTTTACAGCCTTGTGTATAGTTCCTTTACTGTTAATAATAACAATTTTAATTGTTGTTTTAAAAAAAGAAAAAGTAATAATTAGCATTCTAGCATTGTGACTGCCAATGGACCTGGTCCAGCATAGACTTATGCCTATGGTGACAGATGGCCAATGGACCTGGTCCTAGCATAGATGTATGCCTATGGTGACAGATGTACAGATGATTCACTTACTTTAGACAAATGTACTTGTTGTAAGTCGCTTTGGATAAAAGCAACTGCTAAACATTAAAAAAACTATGTAAAATTAAAAAAAATAATGTATAATAAGGTTTCTGCCTTTAGACTAGGGTTAGGGTTTGGGTTTCTGCCTGTAGACTAGGGTAGGGTTAGGGTTAGGGTTAGGGTTTCTGCCTGTAGACTAGGGTAATCACAGAGCAGTCTGTAGTAGCGTTTCGACACAGGCAGTGGGCAGGCGTCGTTACGCCATCTCATCAGGGATTACCCATTTTAATTACTTCCTCCTCTCAGCTATCGACGCCTGCCTCGGTCTGGATGGGCTCCTCAGGCGACATGCTATTCAAATCAATTGCAGGGATCTGCACAATGTTTGTATGATAAGATATGCTAGGTATTTTTCTGGGCATTGTAATCCAGTTTGCATTGAATAGATAAGGCTTCCTGCCTCCAGGGGTGATCACTGCCTCCAGGGGTGATCTTTGGACGTCTGGCACCATTCAGATGTATTCAGATGAGTGTGGTTCTGTACCGAACCAATATAACAAGAACAAGGGATAGGGAGAATATTAAGGATGTTCTGTATGATGTACGTTTGCTCAGCGCTAAGTGCCAGCTTGAATCATCAGACCCTTATTTTTTACTGTTCTCTACCGGAGGTTAAAGCAATATACACCATTTAGCTGACGCTTTCATCCAAATCGACTTACATTGCAGTGAGTGCATACATTTCAGTATATATGGTCCCAGCAGGAATCAAACCCTCGACCTAAGCGTTGTTAGTGCCATGCTCTACCAACTGAGCCACAGAGGACCATGCAATGCTGCGCTTGGTTTCGTTTCCAGTTTATCTAGACTCTAGAGGACTGTCGAGTGGTCGCAAATGGCTCATAAGTTTGTGCCATATTTTCCACGATCGATTGAATAAATTATGTCAGCCACAAAACTAAATCAATCCAACCGATTGTTCAACACAGCAATTATACAAACGTTAGTTAAGATAGCAGATATTATGCAACAAGTGAATGAGGAAATGGATTTACTGCTTGATGTGCAACGCTCCCTACAGTAACAATAAGTAGGGCTATTAGTTAGGGGCACTACACCAATGCCTGAACCAAAAGCTGACACGAGTTTGTAAAAACCCAACTAACATGATATTACAGTTAGAGGTAAAAGCGAGGAGTGTAAATTGATACTGTATTGGACAAATTGGCCTTTGTGCATTAATTAGGACAGAGAGAGCGCTTCAAACTGTCTATGGTAACAAGAACAACTAACCTCTGACCCCTGATATGGATAACTCCTGGACAGGAGGCTGGTCAGTCTCTCTGAAATGTGACAGCTAAGGCTCATTAAGGACAACTTGCTGTCAGTCTCAATGGTTTTAATGGCTCTGAATGCACTCTAAAGTACTGTAACAGTGTCTCCCTTCTCAGCTTCACTCACTCTGATGGAGAGAGAAATAGGAAGAGAGAGAGAGAGAGGGGGGGAGGGGGAGAGAGAGAGAGAGAGAGAGAGAGACAGAGGGAGGGAGGGAGGGAGAGAGAGAGAGAGAGAGAGAGAGGGGGGGGGAGGGGGAGAGAGAGAGAGAGAGAGAGGGGGGGGAGGGGGAGAGAGAGAGGGGGGGGAGAGAGAGGGAGGAAAACAGAAAGAGAGAGAGAGAAACAGAAAGAGAGAGGGAGAGAGAGAGAAAAACAGAAAGAGAGAGAGAGAGAAAAACAGAAAGAGAGAGAAAGAGAGAGAGAGAGAAAGAGAGAGAGAGAGAGAGAAAAACAGAGAGAGAGAGACAGGCACACAAAAAAGAGAGATGGGGAAATAGGGCAAGAAATGAGTGAGGGAGAGGAAGGGAGAGGAAGGGAGAGGAAGGGGGAGGAAGGGAGAGGAAGGGAGAAGAAGGGAGAGGGTGACACACAGAGAAAGGTTTAAAGATAGAGAGGCCAGAGAGATCTAGACACCGTGAAGAGCGAGCGAGCAGGAGAGAGGAGCTCATCAGTGTTATGGGAGCACTAATGAGGATCCTGGGGTGGCTGAGCACAGCAAAAAAACCACTGAACTCCACCATGTTAACGTGGCGGCTGTGTATTAGTCCAGAGATGGCCTTATTTAAGCAGTAGACAGGATCAATTGGGCCCTCTAATGCAGCACAACGAGATGGCCGCCTCCAGCAAGACAGGGTCAAGCACTTGCCGGCAGGCCGGCGAGGACATCTTAATTTGAGTTAATAATGTAGTGCAGAGTCGTGTGATGCAGAGCCAACTCTCATAGTATCAGTGGAAAAAAGCCTATTTATCTCTGAACGCGCATCGCTGTTCCTCTGAGCACCGTTGAGGATGTTTTCCCAATAATCATCATTCCATATACGTCGACATGGAAGGAGGTGGGTGCCAGGCAACCACACAAGCATAATCAAAAAACGAGGGAAAAAGGTCTGACATAGATTCCTGTTATTTGTTTCCTGGGCTCAAGGACACAACCAGCCACAACATGTTGCATGAATCACATTTGGGTATTTTTACTGAGCTGGAAATGCGTCACAGAATGTTCTCAGGTCAGACATCTCATCTAACCCTAACCCTAACCCTAACGCCATTGTCCAAATTACATTGGATGTTTACAATTTCATATGCACAGTGTAAGACCCGCATTACTATACTGCAAGCGTTGCAGTTTAAAAAATAACGGATTTTGGAACCTTTGTTCATGGTTGCATGATTGCCCATATTGTTTCCATTGTAGTCTGATGGGGGTATCACTGGTGCCAGTTGCTCAAAACAAAGTGAAATCACAAAATACTCTATTTACTATTTACGTAAAAAAGAGATCTGTTTAAAAAATCTGAACTTCTCTTTTAAGTCATAATGTTTATGAATTGGTGAATTTATAAAAATGTGGATTTAAGGTTCTTAAATTCAGCGAACCTCAGATCCTCCTAATTTGTTGTGCTATTCCATAACCAGAGACCCACAATCCTCCAACAAGATGTAAATGATGATGTTTGTCTACATTTGTACTGGGTTTGAAACTTGACTTAGAAGCAAACATATTTCTCTGTTATTATTTCTCTCTTGATGGTCTCTTTTCTCATCTTTAATCGTTCCAGGCTCTGCAAATTGCTTCTGGATATTGTGTTTTGTGAAATATGACCCTCATAAGAAAAGAGTAGTAGTTTATTGGGTGGTTGGTGGTGATCATTTTATGTAGTGATAATTATTAGCCTGCCCCGCATGTAGAAGTAGAAGAAGGAGAAAAGAGCAACACAATCAATCAAATGATGCAATGCTGACAAATTAAATGTCATAGAAATGCCAGTGATTAAATATGTAACGGCCGCTGAGAGAAATCACAAATAATTCGCACACAAAAGAAACCTCTTCATTGTCTATTTTAAGCACATAATCCAGTCCAGCACCGAGCTGAAAACGGTCCATGTCATTCTGTAATGTCCCCAGTGAATCCTTTGACTGAGTAAGGTTTTAAAATGTTGCATTCCGCCTGATGTCTGCAAAACATGACAGGGAACTTTCTGGTGGAGGTTCCGTCAATATTTTCGCCTAGTTCTGTGTCCCGTAATTCACCACTTTGACGACAGTGGGTTAGGGTTAGGGTTAGGGTTAGGGTTAGGGTTAGGGCTAACCCTAACCCTAACCCTTTGACGACAGTGGGTAGTTTGAGTTATTACCTTCACAAAACCTGTCATCATTTTCCAGCAATAAACAGAGCATGAATAAGGAGAAAGTGTCAGTGTATAACAGACCAATCAGCCCTGTGTCAGTGTATAACAGACGAATCAGCCCTGTGTCAGTGTATAACAGACGAATCAGCCCTGTGTCAGTGTATAACAGACGAATCAGCCCTATATAGGGTTAGGGTTAGGGTTAGGGTTAGGGTTAGGGTTAGGCTCTAACCCTAACCCTAATAAGGAGAAAGTGTCAGTGTATAACAGACGAATCAGCCCTATATAGGGTTAGGGTTAGGGTTAGGGTTAGGGTTAGGGTTAGGGTTAGGGTTAGGCTCTAACCCTAACCCTAATAAGGAGAAAGTGTCAGTGTATAACAGACGAATCAGCCCTATATTTGAATAAGGAGAAAGTGTCAGTGTATAACAGACGAATCAGCCCTGTATTTGATGGGGGAAAAAACAAAACATGTTTTGTAACACACATGGTTTGAACCTGAGTCTCCCAAGTGGAAGACTCAAGCATTTGAGGACAACACCTGCATTTGAATGTCTCAGGCAGGGCCTCATTTGAGGACAACACCTGCATTTGAATGTCTCAGGCAGGGCCTCATTTGAGGACAACACCTGCATTTGAATGTCTCAGGCAGGGCCTCATTTGAGGACAACACCTGCATTTGAATGTCTCAGGCAGGGCCTCATTTGAGGACAACACCTGCATTTGAATGTCTCAGGCAGGGCCTCATGTGATCCTGGAAGGATGGGATTCCAATCACAACAGACGAGGCAGCAGTAGAGGCTGGTGGAGGTAGAAATCGGAGGACAGGCTCATTGCAATGCATGGAGCAGAATGAAGAATGGTGTCAAGCAAACGTGTTATTTATACGATTTATTATTAATATTTTCTAATATTGAAAAATACACATCAATGTTTACACATCTCCTGTAGGTCTAGGAATTGGGAGGAAAATGTGATCATCCCTCTGTGTTCACGAGCTAACCCCACAGATTCTGACTCTCCGGTCGACAACATTAAAAAACTATTTGGCTGCTCTGATATAAATGTTTATCCCAGTTTGCCTCAGCAGCTCCCAGTGCCATCCAGCTGGACGCCTCGAGGCTTGGCGGAAAAAAAAAAAGGGTTGTGTTTTGAAGAGAGAGAAGAAACTTTAGTGTGATTGAAGTGGTGGACAAAATGAACTGGGGTGGTGTATAATTGTGTAATGGCGGCCAAGAAGGCATTCATGTGTTACAAATCCCGTCGGGAGGGTACTGTAGATGTAAGCTGCCTAATGATGAAGCCAAGCCGGGAGACAGAGAGACAGGCAGGAGGGGATGCTCAGACTCCACCAGTTAGAAGCCACAATACAGCCTGCCCAGAAGGACCTTAGCACTCTGTGGAGGGGCTGGTGTGAAGGGTGCCTCGCCTTTCACAGGAGATTACTACAGTATTCAAAATATCAAAATACCTCAGTAACTGACAGTGGCTGTTAGATCCGCCAGGACCTGCACCTCTGAGATTGTGGAGTGCCGATTGCCGATTTAAGGGCCTCGGAGAACGTTTTGGAGAACGTTTCAGGGATGTAAGGAGGTAATGCTCTCATAGCAGCAGGAAGGCAGATTATTGATGTGTGTTATAGGGGTGAAGGTTATCTCTATGAGAACTGAATAGGAGAGGTGGCACAATGCTGCCTCGGCTACCCTCCTTCTCCCCTTCAGTGGGTGGCCTGGTCTGTATAATCCCCACCAATCAATTACCCTTCACGGGGTAAAGTCAATCACGCAACGCCGGCAAGGCTTATTTCAGCAGTCTCGAATCAAAGGGAAAACGAGGGGAAGCATTTAAGCGAAACACACTCATTCCACAAACTGTGCTGACTGCTAATGGAGTCTCCAGATAATGCTCAAACCTGTGTGACCTACTCTCTGAATGTGATGGATTCAGGTAGTTTAATGGCAGTCTCCTGTTTTCACTGGCTCTGTTTATGGGTTGTTATATTGTAAATACGGCTATTTATTATGAGTGGAGGTCAGGTTTGATCCTGTGAAGAAGATCGGCTGTATTGCACACTCATTCCTACTAGACCCTACAGTATAAACAATACCTTCAGAATAGAACACTATACTGTAGACCGTGTTTTTTTTATTGATGATAGGTTTGTTTAACTACATCATTTGACACTTTCTCTCAACCACCATCAAGGTTATTTACCTTGAAATATTGTACAAGAGCTGAATGTAACTGAGTTAAGAGGTAAACCCACTTCTCTAGTTGTAATACCCTGACCTGTGCCATTGACTAGCTAGCTTTTCGGTGGTTGAGCTGGTTAACATTGGGTGTATGTGCTCTCCTTGTGCAAGGAAGCAATACTTTTCTTACAAACATTTCTTGTCAATATTTGCTATTTGTTTTTTATGTCCCATGCACCAACCTCACCAAGTCACTTTCCTGTATGTGCAAATATACTTGGCCAAATAAAAGAATTGTCTGATTCTGATTCTGATTCTGATTCTGATTCTGATTCTGTTTACGTCTGGGTGAAGCCTGTTACAGTGGTGCTAGTTGACTTGGATCGACATTTGCACCCAGCTCAAGGCTGGGGTCACTGTGGAGTGACTTTAGAGGGGTTAGCGTAACCAAGTTGAGACGGTGAACTCACTCTTCAAATCAAAATCCCCCCCCACCCGCACCATTGAATACCTAGCCTTTTTGGTGGCATAGCTCATTAACATGGTTGGGTGTTTCATGGGCGATCACGTGTTTTGTCAATACAGAGGACGCTGGTTTGAGACTTGTGTGTGAGAAAGCAATACTGCTTGCAGCAGAGCGACGCTTGAACTGAAACTACTGGGACTTAAGACAACAACGAGGACCACAATGAAAATGAGTCTGTTGACTTTATTGTGTTTTAATTAGCCCCAATGTGTGTATTGTTGACTTCACATGGTTGGAACAACTTAATATGTGTGTAAATTTTGACCACATCAAATCCATTCATTCATTCATTTGAAAAAAATCACCACAGGAACCAAATGACAATTCCCATCTAAGGACTCCCAGCTGTTTTCTCCTTGGGGCACAGTCACTCTGTGTTTCATAATCATAAAAAGAAACCCACAGAAGAGATGTGAATTAGACCCCCATTGTTGGCATTCAATGCAATCTCTACCAATTTATTCCCCAGATGATACAAGCACTAATCTAATAATGACAAGGAGGGGAAATTGCTACTCTGCTAGCCTCTGTCACACTGGCATGAACCTGGAGGGTGTGTGTGTGTGTGCGTGCGTGCGTGCGTGCGTGTTTGTGCATGTGTTGTTTCAGAGAGGAAACAAATGTGGATGTATTATTAGTAGTGATCATTATGAGCCGGGCTGGACGGTGCTCTGAGGACGGTGCTCTGAGGACGGTGCTCTGAGGGTTTTGGTGCTCTGAGGGTTTTGGTGCTCTGAGGACGGTGCTCTGAGGGTTTTGGTGTCTCTGAGGACGGTGCTCTGAAGGTTTTGGTGCTCTAAGGGTTTTGGTGCTCTGAGGACGGTGCTCTGAGGGTTTTGGTGTCTA
>NC_139664.1:122463-151813 GCF_951799395.1 Argentina silus | reverse complement strand
CATCGTAGAGTTTCGAGATGTACAATTAAGGGATTTGATCATCTGTTATGTGAGACATGGCCCAAATGCATTATTGTAAAGACGTTCGCGTGCATTCTGCTTTGCATAGCAATCTCGTTAGCGTGGGACGCAAAGACACGCACATTACCTTCATGCTCCATCGGTGGCGGAATCCGCATTACTTAAAGCTGGACGTTTTTCATGCATGTGTTTCGGTTTATTCATCACTTTGAGAGAAACAGCAAATTATGCAAATGAGGCGCAAACGGTCCATTCAGCAGATTTCCAATAGCCTTTTCCTCTCCCTTATTCATTCATTGTCCGTTGTCTTTCTGTGTTTTGATGAATCCTGTAAGGCTACTGGGCTATACATCACTCAATGTCAACTGACAACAGGAAATGAATGGTTGTTTGGAGCTTTGTTTCAAGCTCTTGTCTTTCATCCACCTTGAAAGATGGGGGAAAGGTGACCAATGACCGAGAAGACTCCAGCAACAAGAGGGGATCTGATTGGCAGGCCCCTGTATTGGCATTCGTTATACGACGGGTTGATGAAAACAAGTGATTGTGCATTGATGAGCATTGTGATTGGCCGAGAGGTGTTCAAAGCAGTAATTTAATAACGGTAATGTCACGGTTAAATCACCTATTATGGTATTCCTACGCCGCAGTAGATTTGGGTATCACGTTCCCTCGACAACGTTGGAACTATGTTTCTCAGCGCAGGGAAAAAACCACAACAATCTACCAAAAAATACTACTACTACTACTACAATACTTAAAGCATTGTTTTCTTGTCATAACTTTCTGATTTGTTGTGTAACTGTTGATTAAAGCAATAATGCCCTCGAGGCAGTGATTTATCGTCAATATTGTCATGGAAGGGGTTTGCCGGGACTCCGCTGTGCATCGTGTATAACTCCCCCTACCTATGGCAATGTTGACATCAAACCAGAGCCTCTCGGGCATTGTTCCTTAAATAACACCTTGCTGTAGGCATGTATAGTAGTAAAGAATACATTTATTTTTTCCCCCGGAAAACTGTTGTCTTGCAAGGTCTGCTGCAAATGAGTGAATGCAGAAATAAGTAACTAATACACAAATGTATAGTGCACTACACAGGTGAGGGATTAAACCAATAGTGTAGATCTAAGCAGGTTTTGGAAACAAAGCCTCTCGAGTCTCCTTTGTGTTTCCTTATCTCAGGCCTGAAATCCCAACCATGCCAAGGATTCTCACCCTGACCCCAAAGTTCGATATTCTCATGCCTTTCACCACATCAGAGTCTTCCACTCTCTTCCTGAAGGTCAGCCATTCCTTGTATGTGACTCCCCCTCCCCCCTCCCCCATTCCCTCCCCCCTTCCCCATTCCGTCCCCCCTCACCCAGTCTCTTCCCCCTCATCCATTCCCTCCTCCCTCACCCATTCCCCCCTCCCTCACCCAGTCTCTTCCCCCTCACCCATTCCCTCCCCCCTCACCAATTCCCTCCCCCTCACCATTCCCTCCCCCTCACCATTCCCTCCCCCCTCCTCCCTCACCCATTCCCCCCTCCCTCACCCAGTCTATTCCCCCTCACCCATTCCCTCCCCCCTCACCCATTCCCTCCACCCTCCTACCTCACCCATTCCCTCCCTCCCTCACCCATTCCCTCCCCCTCTCACCCATTCCCTCCCCCCTCCTCCCTCACCCATTCCCTCCCTCCCTCACCCATTCCCTCCCCCCTCACCCATTCCCTCCCCCCTCACCCATTCCCTCCCTCCCTCACCCATTCCCTCCCCCCTCACCCATTCCCTCCCCCCTCACCCATTCCCTCCTACCTCACCCGGTCTCTTCCCCCATGTTTTTATCCATCCACAAGTCAACAGTGGCTGTGCCTCCCCCCACTGAGTAAACACATCCGCACACACACACATCATGGGATGGCTAAGACTGTGCTTCTGAAATGGGTATTCCACTGTACAGTACATGCCTTTGAATATACATTGAAAATTAGGGGGGAGATTGTGATGGGAGACAGTCCAGTCCCCTCTCTCTGCTGCTATCAATCAAAAGCCACTGATGGCACATGTGGGCAATAATCCGTAGACATATGGACAGATTTGTGCTACAGATTACAGATTAGTAAATAATATTGAAACGCTCTTGTTAATTCACCAAAATCTAAATCCAAGCAACTGCTTTTATGTGTCATTTTCCTTGGTGGATATAATTAATTTGTTCTGCATAATTATAGACGGAAATATAATAAAATACAAAGTACAATATGAAGCATAACGATTCACAGTACTAAGAACACAAAATGACAGAATGAATAGACGTCCTTTGCAGCTTTGATGGAAAGTCTCACAAGTAGCACCACTATAAAGCTGCATGAAATCTGCATAAAGAAGTAAGCTATCATTGCTTAAATCAGCACTCCTTCATCTTTGGTTACTGTACGCCCAAGCAGAGGCCCTTTATGTTTGTTAAACTGAATGTTTAGCATTGGCAAACGTTGCTTCTACTGAGTTATTCTATGCTTCCCGTTTAACACAGCTGACCCCATATGTTAGCTGGGTGGGAGTGGAAGTAGCAGCATTCGGAAATAAAGAAGGTGGTTGTCACATTTGCCGTAATCCACCTTAAAGGGGCAAACTGGGATTAGTACATCAACTGTTTGACTTTTCAATTAACAGTGCCCTGCGTAATTATTGGTGACAGTGAAGCATTTGTTCTTCTTTTGGCACACACACACATCATGGGATGGCTAAGACTGTGCTTCTGAAATGGGTATTCCACTGTACAGTACATGCCTTTGAATATACATTGAAAATTAGGGGGGAGATTGTGATGGGAGACAGTCCAGTCCCCTCTCTCTGCTGCTATCAATCAAAAGCCACTGATGGCACATGTGGGCAATAATCCGTAGACATATGGACAGATTTGTGCTACAGATTACAGATTAGTAAATAATATTGAAACGCTCTTGTTAATTCACCAAAATCTAAATCCAAGCAACTGCTTTTATGTGTCATTTTCCTTGGTGGATATAATTAATTTGTTCTGCATAATTATAGACGGAAATATAATAAAATACAAAGTACAATATGAAGCATAACGATTCACAGTACTAAGAACACAAAATGACAGAATGAATAGACGTCCTTTGCAGCTTTGATGGAAAGTCTCACAAGTAGCACCACTATAAAGCTGCATGAAATCTGCATAAAGAAGTAAGCTATCATTGCTTAAATCAGCACTCCTTCATCTTTGGTTACTGTACGCCCAAGCAGAGGCCCTTTATGTTTGTTAAACTGAATGTTTAGCATTGGCAAACGTTGCTTCTACTGAGTTATTCTATGCTTCCCGTTTAACACAGCTGACCCCATATGTTAGCTGGGTGGGAGTGGAAGTAGCAGCATTCGGAAATAAAGAAGGTGGTTGTCACATTTGCCGTAATCCACCTTAAAGGGGCAAACTGGGATTAGTACATCAACTGTTTGACTTTTCAATTAACAGTGCCCTGCGTAATTATTGGTGACAGTGAAGCATTTGTTCTTCTTTTGGCTCTACACCACAAACATTTGGATTTGAAATCAACAGTCACTATGAGGTTAAAGATATAGTATAGATTGTCAGCTTTTATTTGGGGGGGTATTTGTGTCCATATTGGTTTTATTTTGATCTCATGGATGGTCAGTCCTTGCATCCATAGCTCCTTCTATGAATTACATTTCTCAAGCCCCATCGCTGTGACGACCACTCTGTTGTTGTTTCAACTCCAGATTGCCCCTTCAATTCTACAGAACACGCATTTTTATGGCTCTTGTGGGTGGAGACTGGGATTGAGGAGGGCCGCATGCCATTTATAATGGAAATGGCCTGTATACACATTGCAGTGCTGCAAAACAAAAAAATGCACCAGTCCAATTTCAGCCACACTTACCCGATGTGCGACACATACAGAGTTACCCTTCACACTACATAATCAATATACACAACACAAACAACCATTAACACAATTTGTTCCCACTGACAGAATTTGTATTCTGCACACACCAAGGTTCAGTGAGTCCACCCATACCGCGTTACAGCAATGTCAGCAACAGTCACATGAGCCCCACACTTGGAACCGCTACAAACACACACAGTCACAGCCGCCATGCTGTATAATGTGCCTTCTGTCTCACATTAGAAGAGTTATCAGCTTTTCAAGGTCTCGAGGACAGAATTTCATGCATACATAAAACATGAGCACTAATGACTACTCCCTTATTGTGCAATTACCATCATAATGATTTGTCATTTATTTGCTTTAACACCAATGTGAAGAATTGGGGTTTAATTAATAATTTGGGAATGTGAAATTAATTGGAAGATACTGCCACAGCAGCTGTGTGTGTGTGTGTGTGTGTGTGTGTGTGTGTGTGTGTGTGTGTGTGTGTGTGTGTGTGTGTGTGTGTGTATCCATGTTTTGCGTAGAGGACGCAATAAAAATGACTATTCTTCACGATGCTGAAATGTGACCTGGTTTGAAGACCAAATGGAAGAGGAGGGTGTGTGTGTGTGTGGGGGGGGGGGGGGGGGGGAGGCGAGCGGGGGGCTTGGAACAGAGAACTGACACTGATAGACTAATGTGGGGTGTTAGGCTCCGCTCCTGTCACTGTGTCATCTCTCCCAGCCGCGTGGCTGTTTCAGACCACACCGCTGAATACTGATTCTCCTCTCAGCCTCCTCTCAGCCTCCTCCGCGCTCTCTGAGAGATAAGGTGGAGGAATCGCCCGCTCCCGCCGCCCTGCTGACAGCTGCCTGTCCGGCGCCACTATCCTCCACTCCCTAACACGAGACCTTGAGGGTATTGCCATGTCTAGGCTGCCTTTTTGTGATCTGAGGCCAACACTGAGATATCAGCTGTGAATTTGTTTGTGTGAGATTGTGGCACAATATTGGAAGTAGGTAAAGGTACGGTGGCTGACAAGATTGGTTTCATATCTCTATCCAATGTGTTCTTCAACCCTGAGCCTTAGTAGTAGTGGTTGCATTAAAATGACCAAGACATACTGTACATACAAGTGTTATTAGATACAGATTCATACATGTAGGATTAAACACAGAGCATACGTGTATTATTACATACAGATACATACATGTGTTATTAAATACTAATAAATAGTATTATGCTGCTTTATAATACTTATACTTAATTTATAATACTATAATACTCCCACTGCGACCATATATACTGAAATGTATGCACTCACTGCAATGTAAGCCGCTTTGGATAAAAGTGTCAGCTAAATGGCATAAATTATTATTATATTACATGTGTGACACAGATACATACATGTAGTATTAAATACAGAGCATACATGTATTATTACATACAGATACATACATGTAGTATTAAATACAGAGCATAAATGTATTATTAAACATTGATAAATACTAGTATTATGCTGGTTTATAATACTACATGTGTGCTGGTGTTGGGGAGAACTGTGGGTAGTGTATTAACACCGAGTATCACAGCATTCAGCATTCGATGAGGAGCATTGACAAACGGCGTACAGTCCCTTTACATTCAATTTTACCTGTCATGTGTCCCAGCCAGTGACCTCTGACCTGCAGACACAGAGGTAATATCCAGCACAGTCCCCTGGAGGTCTCCCCTTCCATCCTCTAATCCTTTCTAAGACCAGCAAGCATCGCTCCGGTCCAGAGGAGATAACTAACCCCCGCTTCTCAGGATCCCTCTCTTTCAGGGGTCACATGTCAAGGTCACACACACACACACACACACAGACGCACACACAAGGCAGCCCATATATTAAATGAGTATCCCTGGACACAGCAGGAAAAAAGGAGTGAGCAAAGACTGAGATCAGCAGTTCCGTGGAGGACCGAAGTCCTGTCATGTTTGGATTTGTGGCACTGCTCGGTACACAGTGGTGGAGAAGGGTTAGGGTTAGGGTTAGGGTTAGGGTTAGGGTTAGCTATGCACTAACCCTAACCCTAACCCTAACCCTAACCCTAACCCTAACCCATGTTTGGATTTGTGGCACTGCTCGGTACACAGTGGTGGAGAAGGCAGACACAGCTCGGTACACAGTGGTGGAGAAGGCAGACACAGCTCGGTACACAGTGGTGGAGAAGGCAGACACAGCTCGGTACACAGTGGTGGAGAAGGGTTAGGGTTAGGGTTAGGGTTAGTGGCACTGCTCGGTACACAGTGGTGGAGAAGGCAGACACAGCGGTCGGCTCATTGTTTACATTTGCCACTGGTCAATGTAAAGCAACACATCCAGTGTCTGACAATATCTGGAAGGGATTACGTACCTATTCAATTCTCTAATCCAGGGGAGAAAATACCTGAAGCACTATGCCTCCACAAAGTCCATAAAGATGAGTCTGTATTTACAATGCCGACTGTCAGTGTGCTCATTGTTTGCTACATAAAAGCTGCTTTCCTGTTGTTGATGTTTTTTATGTACCTCTTGCGAGACTTTCTCAAGGTCAGACATCTTCCCGCGGGGAAACAGCAGTAACAGTGTTATGATGAAAACAAGTCCAGACCTCCGTACTCAAACATACTGACAGATATTTGTGTTTCATTCCAAGCTTGGTGGAGAAACATATTAAACCTCAATATAAAAGGAGGTATTTTTTAAACGACTTTCTTTCTTTCTTTTTCCCTTTTTTTTGGGTGACTTTTCTCTTTCTCATTAAGGCAGTAATGGTTGCATCTGCAGTCATCTCGATATTCTAAACTCAGGAGAGTAGCTTCTGAAAGGTGGCTATTAGAAGGAATAGAATCTCTCGGTAGCCAGGTGTGGACCTGATGTTCCCATTTAGTTTCAAAAAGCTGTTCCATTAACTTCAACTATCCAGCCTATTAACACGACTTTCAAACTGTGAACAGAGAGAGAGAGAGAGAGAGAGAAACAGAGAGAGAGAGAAACAGAGAGAAAGAGAGAGAAAGAGAGAGAGAGACAGAAAGAGAGAGAGAGAGAGAGAGAGAGAGAAACAGAGAGAGAGAGAAACAGAAAGAGATAGACAGAAAGAGAGAGAGAAAAAGAGAGAGAGAGAAAGAGAGAGAGAGAGACAGGCAGACAAAAAAGAGAGATGGGGAAATAGGGCAAGAAATGAGTGAGGGAGAGGAAGGGAGAGAGAGAGAGAGAGAAAGAGAGAGAGAGAGAGAATGAGAATGAAAGAAGTGCTAGCAAAGGGGTAGTGTCCTGTTCTGATGAGAGTAGAGTGGAGTAAAAGGTTACTGTTATTGCACCAGACAGAACAAAGAGAACATGTAAGTGGGTGCTACTTCGTAGCTCTCTGCTAGGGAACATGCCAAACAGCTGTGGTTTTGGGAAAGAAACCATAAGGGTCATTTGTCTGACATTTGGACAGCGTTTCATTAACAATATCTTTCCACTTTGACCTTTAACCTAATCTGGTGTCGTAGGTACGTAAACCTGCAGCCTTTATATCCAGACGGTTGTGTATGGTTGGCAGAAAGGACACCTTAATGATTCCCAAAACTATTAAATAAATGCACCCCCCCTTTCATTTAGCACTAGTCATTTATTTAGTTGCGAGTTAAAGACTCAGCACATGTTCCTCAGGAATAAAAACATAGTAATATGCCAATTAGCTGACGGTTTTATCCAAAGCAACTTCCATTGCAGTGAGTGCATACTTTTTTCAGTATATATGGTCCCACCGGGAACCGAACCCCCAACATAAGCATTGTCAGTGCCATGCTCTACCAGCTGAGCCACAGAGGAACACATGTTAGAGGAGGTATTGCTTCCATGGAGATGGGAAATGCAGCCCACAGAGGACCACGAAGAAGGGAAAACATTATCCAACTCCGCCATGAATGACTGTACGGCCCTCTTAGCAGGGTGGCCAGCCTGGATGGGAGCTGCCTATTGGCCCGGGGGTGGTGATATCCAAGGATAATTAAAAAGCAAATGAGAGCAGCGGGTGCTGTTCCAAAGCCATCTGGTTGGTGAGGCTTTCTCCCAGCCGTTCTCCAGTTTTTTTTTGTTAACACTAACGGTGACATTTTGACGGCGCAAAATAAGCACTGCAGTTGTCAAAATAAGCTCTCCCAATTCAATTTGTTTAAGGACACTCATGGGAGAATGTCTAGTGCATCGCAAGGCTTTTATGATGAAATTGTCTTGGTGGCTTCAAGTACTATATCTAGGAACAGGTATTGAGGCGCTCTCTTTGATGTCGAGATATGGATATTTAAAGGAATGTATTTGGAGGTTTACTTGATCTGTGTTCTGACAACAGGATCTACATGCTTTCTGACTGTACCTCACAGTATCTTTACGGACAAAGAGACTGCTGGAGAAAGGAAATGTTGTCAGTCTTGACAAAAAAAAAAGTGCAAACAATTTCAGTAATTGAACTGTATTGTTATTACAATATTCCCAGAGGCTATCCTTAGGTGAGGTCCAGTTAGAAAAAGCTCAGATCATTTCTCCCTCTAAACATTTGCCGCGACTACAGTAGTCATCATCGGGAACCTGCTCCAGCCTGCACCACACAAGGGTTATTCTCCTCTGTACACATCCATCCATAATCCGGAAGGAGCAGACGTGCACAGCTCTTCCATGGACCAGTGATGGATAGAAGTCAGCAGATTGTTGCAGCCTTAACCAATTTGTATGTAGGAATGCTGTGACATCCATTTCTAATGACATCTGCTTTCTTAGGGAGTCAGCCTTACAGTTTGACAGACACATATGTCAACATTGTGCTTGTGCTCGGGGCTGTCTAAGCCCTACTGTAAAAAATGTTTTTTTTTAAAAAGAAAGAAAATAGATCATCTAAATGCACAAATGCACAGATAAAACTGCTGACAGGATGCTGCTAAGAAATACAGTTATTTTGATTGCTACAGTAGAATTAAAAGAATCGACTCTGCCTTAACCCTTGTGTGGTCTTCGGGTCAAATTGACCCTTTTTAAATTTTTACTTGAAGAAAAAATATACAAGGAAACATTTTTTCAACCTGAAACTCCATGGCCTTGGCTTATTTACTGTGAAGAACATGTCAAAGAAAAAAAAATCATTGAGTGCACATGCTATACCCCCCCTACACATTTATGTCCTTCACAAGGTCTTCGGGTCAATTTGACCCGCATATACACAGAGACACACAGACTCACAGAAACATGCACACACACACTCACTCACACACATACAAACACACACACACACACAGAATCTGCACAATGTTGTTACAAAACATTCTGGGAAGCCAGAGGGAGGAGACCCTGAGAGACACCAGGGGACACGGGTGGTACTGGATATGTCACAGGGCCTCAGTGGCCACAACATCACTTGGGATAATTTTTTCACATCGTACAGCCCGGGACAGGAACTTCTCAAAAGAAAGCTGACAATGGGTGGAACAGTCAGAAAAAATAAAACAGAGCTCCCACCTCAGCTTCTAACTGTAACGAACAGGCCAGTCCATTCCTCCCACTTTGTGTTTACGGCCAACATGGCCCTGGTATCCTACATACCCAAAAAGGGCAAAAATGTGATGCTTATGAGCACTGGTGACACCGCACATACAGAGGAGACAACATGTGCCCAGGAACCCAGCTTCTCTAGCCATAGTGAGGAGGGTGGAGGAGGCTCCTGCTGTCCCACCTGCACGACCCACACAACCACAACCTCCAGTGCCTGAAGTAAGTGTCCTGTTGTTGTTGTTGTTTATGTGTGCATGTATCTGTGTGTGTGTGTGTGTGTGTGTGTATGTTTCTGAGTATCTCTGTATGTATGTGGGTCAAATTGAAATTGACTATTAGAAGATGTGGTGGGAAAAAAATCCTGAACTAATAAAGTATTTTCATTATTCTAGATTGCAGCTGGTGGCAACAAGAGGAAGCACAGCGAGGTGTGTGAACCCTCAAAGGACTCAAAGACACAAACCACATGCAGAAACTGCTAAAAGTACATCTGTAGGACACATACTCTCAAATTGTATGTATCCAATATTATTTCAGAATTGTTTGAAAGATGTATTTTTCAGTGTACTGTATTTCATTGACAGTGAATAAAGCAGTGTACATTTCGTTCATGTTTTGTGTTTCTATTTATTGTAAATCATCTCAAATTATTTTTGAGACATTTTTGAGAGATGTATTTCATATCCAGTGACTAAATCGATCTAAGTTTGGTTCTTGTGTTTCTATTGTCGTTCATCACCTGTATTTGCTTTTCACAGCTTTGATTATAATAAGATAAAGATGAAAATCAAATGAGAATATCTCCTCAAAAATAATAAACATCAATGAAAACATTGTTTCATTTCAACTTTTCAGAGATAAGCATTCCACCCAAGTCCTTATTATAGCAGATTTTTTACATAAATTATAACTTTATCACAAAAAACGAATTACACTTCCACTGTTAAATATGATCTAGCAGAGATTAATTGCAAATATTAATCATACATGTTATCTATATTGTTTGGAATTGAGATAAAGACAATATATGTTAAAGAGTTTTGAATGGAAATTTGTATTTTTGTATTGCTTTTAAAGCCCCAATAATGTCCCGGGTCAATTTGACCCAAAGACTTCCAAAGGGTCCAAAAAGTGAAGACAATACGAGGGTTAATCACTAAAGATTGAACAATATCTCATGAAATTAATAAACTCAATGAACAGTATTTAGAAGAACACACTAATTACTGTAACACTTCAGCTAACTCTTAACTCTCACAGCAGCACGACCACTTCATGACCAAGTATGCCTGTGCATTCTCAACCTTATACTGTACTGTGTGTGCCAGTGGAGGCTGATAGGGGGAGGCAGAAATCGGAGGACGGGCTCATTGTAATGCATGAGAGTGAGCCTGTCCTCCGATTTCTACCTCCATCAGCCTCCACTGGTACGTGAATAATGCACTGAAGTCTGGAGCAAAAGGAGCAATTGGTACTACAATAATACTGACCATGACAGGTCCTGTTACTTTGACTACTAACTACTACTTACTACTACTACTACTACTACTTACTTGACTACTAACCCTAACCCTAACCCTAAAGTTGAATCTAATCTAATCTAATCTAATCTAACCCTAACCCTTAGATCCTTTTCTCAATATGCTAGGAACGCGACTCCTCACGTCCTCTCCTCCGTCCTCCACATGGGTCCTACGTGAAAACGCATTGCAGGAGAAGATCTAAGCTCGTCCTCCTCCTGTACATATTCTCCTCCAGTGTTTTTTTAGATTCGAAGCGAGTGGAGGACGGAGGAGAGGACGGAGGAGAGGACGGAGGAGAGGATGTGAGGAGAGGACGGAGGAGAGGACGGAGGAGAGGACGGAGGAGAGGACGGAGGAGAGGACGGAGGAGAGGATGTGAGGAGAGGACGGAGGAGAGGACGGAGGAGAGGACGGAGGAGAGGACGGAGGAGAGGATGTGAGGAGAGGACGGAGGAGAGGACGGAGGAGAGGACGGAGGAGAGGATGTGAGGAGAGGACGGAGGAGAGGACGGAGGAGAGGACGGAGGAGAGGATGTGAGGAGAGGACGGAGGAGAGGACGGAGGAGAGGACGGAGGAGAGGATGTGAGGAGAGGATGTGAGGAGAGGATGTGAGGAGAGGACGGAGGAGAGGACGGAGGAGAGGACGGAGGAGAGGATGTGAGGAGTCGTGTCCCTAACAACTGAGAAAAGAATGAGCTTGAACCTCAGAGATGATCTCAGATCTCAGTGGTGACACATCTCTGTCCATAATTGGAGGATATTATGTGAGTGAAAGTGAAAGTCCTTTTAACTGATTGAACTGAGGCTTATCCTACTACAGCATTACCTGCAAGTTTGCTATGTGATGAAATTGGTTTGTGGAAAAAGCAATTTGTTGATCTTGCTTATGCTGTGCAATTCCCAAGAAATATACCTGTCTGGGTCATAATTTTTGTATTATAGATTAAATGAAAATAACGTCTTCGTACAAAGCAAATTTAATCAATTTTTTTCTCCTCTCTTTACAGTTCTCATTATTGTTGTATAATGCATTTGAGATCGAGCTCACCACATCTTTCCCTGAAAAGCTCTTTATTCATTCAGTGGAGAACCACCCCCTGCTCCACCGTTCCTCCTGACTCAGCAAGGCCGTATGAAATAACACTGTTTCAATTTAGACCGCTCCTCCAATAACTAGATGGAGTTCAAAAGGTGCTTAATCTCACCTGCCACTCAAGAGACTTGGCTTGAGCGACTGACAAGAACAGAGCACAAAATGGTGGCTGGTGTGAGAGCAATGTCTGCTGAAGTAAGCCGAGAGGTTTTTGATTAAACACCTTTGGAAGAGGTTTTGTGGATCCACTGCGGTCTTGGGGGACCAACGTTTGCATTAGAGCATTAGTGTTGGCCTCGGTTGTTGCCAAGTACTTGTGATCGGTCTGCAAAATAATACGCTTTAATGCATGGCTATTGAATTACTGGCCAGGGTACTGCTTTTTTTAATTCTACCTGGTACTGTAGTTGGTTGAACACTTTATAGCCACATACGTATCTGCTGTCCAGGATCTGAATGAATCCCTGATTAGAAGGAAATAATGGAAAGCAGAACATTTACATTACATTTATGGCATTTAGCAGACGACTTTATCCAAAGCGACTTAGAACAAATACATTTGTTTAAGTAAGTGAATCATCTATCCATCAGTCATCATAAGATAAAGTAATCAATGCTCAGACCAGGGGCTATTGGCAGTCACAATGCCAGAAGAAGTATTTATTTATTTTTATTAACAGGAGAGAAACTTGTACAGGGCGGAGGGGGGTAGTGGGGGTGAAGATGTCTTTAGGAGGGAAGAAGTGTTTAGCAACTCCAGGATGCTCTATTTGAAAAACCCTGAAGGTAACTAACAGTGTCTGTGGTAGAAAGACTGACCTGGAACAAAAGCCAGCAAACCCAGTAGTTCTCCGGGACCAGAGTTGGAGACCCTTACGGCTTATATTGTACACCCAGGAAATGGATGGCCTGTTAGACTTAAAGGCCTGCACTGCTTTTCATTAAGCCAGATACTTCTGGAGTGTGACTCCGCTCCTAAAGACCCATCATTCTCTTTTGTCGCAGGCAGATAAATCAGAGCTCCTAATCAGTGTATAAATATGCATGAATGGCGCTGAGAGTGCTTTTAGTGGTGTAACTCTTCACAATGGGCTGGCACGCGGCCTCCAACCTGTCACGAATCCTGGGCAGGAGAGGAACCTGAGAGATATCTGAAACAGAGGGAGAGAAGTTCTTTAATTCATTATCGTAAATTAGATTAAAATTAAAAGACTCGCAAAAAAAAAAAAAAACGCAGAGGAAGTTAGTTAGAGGTTTTGGACCATTCTGTAGCATTCCTCAAGCAAATGTTCTTCTTGTTCATTTACACGGGTGAGATATGAGGTGGCAAAACATAAAGAATTACAGAAAACCATACATTTGTAACCATTTTGGACAAAGTGTAAAGTGTGTCAGTGACTTGAGATTAATGCCTTTTCAATTTGGCGTTTCTCGGTGCCTGCCAGGTTTCCTCTCTCTCTGTTAAAGTGCCATTTCTCCTTGTACTAATTGAATACCCCGCCCTTCTCTACCCACACCATTGTGTATTGCACATCTATCATTGTTTGTTGGGAGCCAGTGTGGCGTCCTTACCACTGACTTTGAGAGAGCACTTCATCTTATTTGTTTGTTCCCCGACACGGGCATGATGCACTCATGACCGGGCTGGCCATTTAGAAGCTGGGTAGCGTTCAAGAATCTAATACTTTATCATACACTGCTGCAATTGCAGTGGCTCTGTGGGAAGACTGTGTGTAGAGGTTAAGTGGTACAAGTAAACCACAACTAACTATCATTGGCAGCTAGCAAATGTAATTGATTATCTTTGGAAACTGGGGTGTCTAGAGCTGCTAAAACTGTGGCTGTGATCCCTCATGAATGCAGGCAGAATTTGCATTTGCAGACTTAGAATACAGATTTTTACGGCTGCCTCGATGGTGCGGCCTCCCCAGCTAGCGGCAAGTATCTCAAGCGCATGTTAGCTAATGTTCAAGCTTCCCTTTTGATTCTTGACTACTCTAGACCAGTGAAATCAGGTGAGAGGGTTAGGGTTAGTTAAAGGGCCACATCAGTTAAAGGGAAGAGAGAAAATTAACCAGCAGGAACCTGTCCAGGAAAAACAAATATCGCAAACTCCTGATCTGTTGGAGTTCAGCTCAGTCACTGTTTAAATCCAGGCTCTATAAACATGAGAAGCACAGCCACCTGATTATGAGCCCCCAAGCCAAACCTTAGGGACCAGGCCCCTGATAACACACTGTAAATGCCATGAATATTTAGAGAGAATAGGCTGGTGCAGGTGTGGGAGTGGGGCTGCTTAGTAAACTACAGGTGGAGCGTGAGGACATGATTTCTCTCTATGTGAGGTGACATATATTGGCGTGCATTTGCCGTCACAGGAGCCTACAATTAAATGCCATTCACTCTCCAATCTATTTACCTACAGACTACCCTCCCTCATCGATCCAGAGCAAACGCTGGCCGATAAAAACAATGTGAAGTGGGCGGATTTAAAATGGCAGACGATGCTGTTGTAAGTGACATCTTTTACTTGGGTTTTTTCCTGATAGTGTCGTCGGAACAATGCGTACTACTGTACGATGCTGTGGGTTGAGGAGTTGAGACAACGTTTAACTCTAAGATGCTGTTTCGGGGGTTAAGTTTATTGCAGTGCATACAGTATATTTATCCTTGAAGATAAGTATTCTTTTGAACTCACCAATGCCCTTGGTGTGCCAAACCGGCAGGCCAACCTCTTAAACTGTCAACGTATTGGCAAACCACTGGGTATTGTGCATCTTCGACAAACAGCAACTGTGGAATTTCACCACTCCGAAAGTGTTCTGCACAATGGTAAGGCACAGAGTCCTGCAGCTTAAAACCCACATACTGCGCTTTGTCTGTGTAACGTTGTTGTTGAGTTTTTCCCATCTCCACGAAGGCTGTAGCTCCAGGTTCCCCACAGGGGAGGTTTGTTCACTCTCTCTCTCTCTCTCTTCTCTGTTTTCCTCCTCCTCCTCTTTCCACCTAATGATATTCATTGTTGTTGCTAGATGATGGTGGGTTTCTTGGGCCATCGCAGTGTGGTTCTCCACACCACCGTTTTCTACCCCTGAGGAAGAGTTGAGTAGGTGGAGCCAGCTCTAATGAAAACCACAGGGCGCCTCATTCCTGGGTCTGACTGCTCTTCTGAAGAACAGAACTCTGGAATAGAGGCCGGGTGACTTCAGATGAAAACCGGCTTGACCCCCAGCCGCTTCGTCTAGCTTCAGGTGCTGAAACTGCAAGCTGCGACCGTGTGAACATTTACCATCCACAAGGACGGCGCAAAGGGGCTGGTAAACACAGCGGTGCATCTTCATAACTCTAATAAACAATCATTGCGGTTACAGAGAAATGGCCATAATACAAAACAGTTACAATTCATTCTGTACATATTTAAAATTAGATTATGTAGCCAAAAAAAAAATGCTGTTTAACTGGCCATGAACACATAGTTATTTGGAATTCGATTAGAGCTGATTCAGCGTCGGTTTGGAAGCTTAAGTGTTTTCAAGCAATTCTAATTAGAATGCTGGATGCTTTCATGGCCACAGAGATAAGACAATGCTGTTAACGATGGATTTCCAATAAGACGAGACAGAAGCTCCAATTTCTGGCAGGGGTAAGATGCGAACTTTTGTAGGTTATGCTTAGGCAATTGGCATATGAAAATCTGTCATCCATTTAATTTGATTATCCTTATTGCCACAATGCTCAGACAAGTGAAATATCCCAGTTAAATATCAACCTAAAACCCTCTAGAGCTGTTTTGTTCCACTTAATCCCCTACACGCATTCTCAATAGGTTGCTGAGGATACATATTTCAGAGCCCAAAGGTACAGTGCCAGTCAAAAGTTTGGACACACCTTCTCATACAATGGTTTTTCTTTATTTTTTATTATTTTCTACATTGTAGATTAATATTGAAGACATCAAAACTATGAAGGAACACATGTGGAATCATGTAGTAAACAAAAAAGTGTTAAACAAACCAGAATATGTTTTATATTTTAGATTCTTCAAAGTAGCCACCTTTTGCTTTGATGACAGCTTTGCACACTCTTGGCAAGTTTGCGTCCAAACTTTTGACTGGTACTGTGCATAAAGTTGCCTTGCCTTTTGTTCATGAGTATGACGAGTTGTGCCCCTGTACTGCCCAATGTCCAATCAGAATATTTCTATCTATTTAGGCGACCCACCTAGAGCAAGAGTTCCATATAATCACTTTTAGAAAAGGTATTCAAATCTCAATTCAATATATAGTTGCTTTTACTCACCTACTCCCAAAAGAGCAGTGGAGAAGAGCAGCAGGTTGATGGATGACAAATTCAGCAGGAGCATGTTGCTTACATCTCAGAGTAACACTTGACAATGTGTTTTCTTGATAATGAGACTGGTTACGAATCATTTCCTCGTTGGCATTGGCAGGGAGGTAAATCCCTTCACCAATCATGTACATGTGATAGATGGTGTCATGTGTTTCCAGAAGGTACTGCAGTTTGCTTCTATTTTCCAATGAAAAAATAACTACTAGCTTCATAAAATAACTATACTCCTGGACAATATCACTGGATGTACTGGACATATACAGCAGAATGTATACATATACAGCAGAATGTATACATATGTGTACTGGACATATACAGCAGAATGTATACATATGTGTACTGGACATATACAGCAGAATGTATACATATACAGCAGAATGTAAACATATACAGCAGAATGTATACATATACAGCAGAATGTAAACATATACAGCAGAATGTATACATATACAGCAGAATGTAAACATATACAGCAGAATGTAAACATATACAGCAGAATGTAAACATATACAGCAGAATGTATAAAACATATACAGCAGAATGTATAAAACATATGTGGGAATAAAACTAAACAGCATGATGATACTCGCTAATGATGTCATAACATGTACTGTGTCACCTGCTGTATAACATGTACTGTGTCACCTGCTGTATAACATGTACTGTGTCACCTGCTGTATAACATGTACTGTGTCACCTGCTGTATAACATGTACTGTGTCACCTGCTGTATAACATGTACTGTGTCACCTGCTGTATAACATGTACTGTGTCACCTGCTGTATAACATGTACTGTGTCACCTGCTGTATAACATGTACTGTGTCACCTGCTGCCCTCATTTAACTTCATTACTGCGAGCTGACAGCCAGCAAGGGGACAAACAACGCCCCCCGACCCTGCCCCCCCCCCCCACCCTCTCCTCCATCCATCCCCCCCCCACCCTCTCCTCCATCCATCCCACCCTCTCCTCCATCCATCCCCCCCCCACCCTCTCCTCCATCCATCCCCCCCCCCACTCTCTCCTCCATCCATCCCCCACCCTCTCCTCCATCCATCCCCCCCCCACCCTCTCCTCTATCCACCCCCCCCTCCCACCTTCTCCTCCATCCATCCCCCCCTCCCTCGCTCTCTCCAAAGCCCACCTTTCTCAAAGGCCTATTATATTATACCGTACAGCCTATCGGGCAGTAGTTCCCAAACTTGGGGTCGGGACGCCATGTGGGGTCCCCTGATTTCAAATTGGGGGTCCCCTTAGAAAATCAAACTCACCTCTATGATTTCATAAACAAGACACAAACTTTTTTATTTTGTATGAAGAAAAAAATACTGTATGTCTATGTATTGCAGCTGTAGCCTATATTGCAGTGTTTTGGGGTTCAATTAGCATATCTTTTATGCGATAACAATAGACATCATTATTCATTATTCATTTGGGAACTCATGCTATACTGAAAGAGCCAGGTCACTCTGCTGCTGTGGTAGAACTCAGGTTTCCTAACCTACTGTATTCACCTAACAGTGAAACAGAACCAGAGACAAGGGAAGAGGAGAGGAAAACATCACCTCTGTCGTCTATGAGGCTATATGAAAGGAACAAAAAAGATATTGGAGGAAAAAGTAATTTCCTTTTCTCTTTCTGAGCCACAGCGAAAGCAGTGCAAGGTAATAAGGAAGCAATGCTTCTAATGTTTTTATTGGTAGCAAGCAATTCTTCGATTGATAAGTTCATGTAATGTTCAATCTCTGAAAACAAGTTCCTATGATAACAAGCCTACCCAGACAAAAGTAGGGGAGCCACACAGCAACCGATAACATGAGTCCCTGTGTGTTTCTCATATAAACAACATTGTGAATTGATGTAGCTGACATGAAACATCCCATGCTGTGCAGGCTAGTTCTGTCTTTAGTTTGCTGTTGCTCTACTTTGAACCAAGTTGTGTGTAAGACTAATATCAATATCGCACGCTTGAAAGAACCCACCTTTGAAAATGGCATTTCTGAAAGCAGGGGGTTCTGTGATGCTGTTGTCACACTTTAATGCAGTATGAAATGCTGCTAAGGCCTAATGTCGGACCGACAGTCCCCCTGGCATGAGCGTATATCTCAGAGGAAGTCCAGATAATCCTCTGACATTTCACTGGTTTGTTTATCCTACGATGCTTTTTCCACCTCAGGAAAAAACAAGATAGGTCAAGTAATCAAGCAGTTGGTGGAGCGATTAAGTTGGGTTCATGGAGAGTTTGGTCGGTTTATGAAAAACCCAAACCAAGAGGAATGTCGGGTGAAACTGAACACAGTATTATTGACTTAAGGCATTTTAAATAGTCACAGGTAGATGTTTACAAAGGTAGATGTTTCACAGGTATATGTTTACAACAGTATGGTATGTTATGACTGAGTCCCCACAGAACGTTCTTCTCTATACTCTGGATGTGAATTAGGGGGGATGAGACATGAGCTACCTCAAAATCATCAAAAGTCTAATGTCGGGGCGCTTAGTGGCGTAGCACACTAATGCGCTTACCACGTAATCGCAAGGTTCCGGGTTTGATTCCGACCCTCGACCTGTCTTGCATGTTTGCATGTCATCCCTCCTCTCTCTTCCATCTTTCCTGTCAATCTCTACTGTCTCTGTCCCAATAAAGCAGAAATGCCCTAAAAACATATTTAAAAAAGTCTAATGTTGGTGGGTCTGTAAATACTGGCTATTTTTGTGTGGATTGTATTAGATTGCTGTGCCCGTAGTCTCACAATGCCAAACACACACAGCAGCTGTGAGCAGAGACTTTCCCCATGTACTTTTATTGGTGCAATGTGACTCTAGATTTGCATGATTTGTTTTCCTGACTGAAAATGTATCATCATGTAATTGAAAAAAATAGGTGACCCTACAGAATGTCACAATGTAATTCCGACACTGTCTGCACTCTGAGGGGTTAGAGAGAGAGAGAGAGAGAGAGAGAGAGAGAGAGAGAGAAAGAAAGAGAGAGAGAGAGAGAGAAGAAAGAGGAGCTGGCAAGAGGGAGAACAAAAGAGAGAGGGAGAGAGAGGGTGAGGGTAGAAAGAATGAAAGAAGCTAATGGGGTCATCCCGAAAAAAAACTTTCATTTTCACCTCAGTCAATGTCACCCATTTCACCATCATTTTAGTCTATTGGCAATATTATTTAAATCCTATTTATTTAAATATTATTTAAAAGAAAATAAATACAATTTAACAATGCTTTATGGCTAGTTAGCTAGACATTTCGTGATAGTGTTTGCACTACGGCATGTGAGTGTCAGGGGAGGCTGGTGGAGGCAGAAATAGGAGGACGGGCTCATTGTAATGCGTGGAACGGAGTCAGGAATGGTATCAAACGCGGGTATTTTACACCATTCCTTAATCCATTCTATGCATTACAATGAGCCCGTCCTCCAATTTCTACCTCCACCCGCCTCCCCCGGTGTGTGTGCCTTGATGTGATGATTCACCACTGGTGAACTGCGTTCTCTTGGCAACCAGCCTCCCCTGACACACACACACACACACACACACATACAGTAGTTCAAACACTCGAACATCACAAAATGGCAGTTCAGAACAGCCGTTGGGCAGAGTGCACAACACCGTGCACAGATGTGATAGACAACATTTGCATGTGTCGCATTTGCTTTGGCATTCCCGCAAGCTCAAAACGCCCCCCCAGGGGGCGCTATGGCTCCCGTTGTGAAACAGTGTGTTTGACGGTGTAGCTTGTTGCTTCGTGCTAACTATATACACACCGACAAAGCCAACACTCTCAATCTACAGGAGAAAGGAACGATTACAATGAAATGCCAACTGACGGTAACACTACAGACACTGTCAATGCTTATGGGCCAGGGATGATGTCACACACTTTCAATTCACGCATGATATCTGTGATACGATAAATCTGAGTTGATTTCATTGTTAGCGGTTGTCCCGATTCTGTCAAAATCGGATTCCTATCAAAATAAGGCCACATTGTGTTTAGACATTTAGTAAATCGATTCTGTTATTTAGACTAGAAAGAGGGTTTGTTAACATGTTATAAACGTGTTATAACTGAACATGTGTATGGTAATACTGTAGTACAGTACCATGAGAGCCACTTCATGTAATAGATGTATGTAATACTGTAGATTCTTGCTGCTGTATGGTATTTGATGTCATGTTGACTTCTCAAGTCGTAGGAAAAATGTGTGCACTTTCCATCATATAGCCCTCTAAGCCAGCGAAGAAACGTCAGACAAGAAAAGGTACAGGTAGCAGCTTTCACAGGTAGCAGCTTTCACATCCCTCACTTTTGTCTACCTCCTGCTGTCGGGGGGTGGGGATGGGGGTGGGAGGAGGGGAGGGGGGGGGAGAGGAGGGGAGGGGAGGGATGACCTTGATGAAAAGAGAACGGGATGGAAGGAGGGAGGGAGGGAGGCAGGGGAGGGAGAGGAGGGATTGATGCCAGGCCTCCACTGTGGTCTGTCAGACTGTTATCAATGCGATTGGGAGGGGGGCAGCAGGGCTGTGGGAGGGGGGCAGCAGGGAGAGGAGAGACAGTGACAGAATAACAGGAGGGGGGTGGCAGTGGGGGGTGGGGGCTTTGGAGAGAGCGAGGGAGGGGGGGATGGATGGAGGAGAGGGAGGGAGGGGGGTGGATGGAGGAGAGGTTGGGGGGGCTTTGGAGAGAGCGAGGGAGGGGGGGATGGATGGAGGAGGGGGGGGGGTGGATGGAAGAGAGGGTGGGAGGGGGGGATGGATGGAGGAGAGGGTGGGAGGGGGGGATGGATGGAAGAGAGGGTGGGAGGGGGGATGGATGGAGGAGAGGTTGGGGGGGCTTTGGATAGAGCGAGGGAGGGGGGGATGGATGGAGGAGGGGGGGGTGGATGGAAGAGAGGGTGGGAGGGGGGGATGGATGGAGGAGAGGGTGGGAGGGGGGATGGATGGAAGAGAGGGTGGGAGGGGGGATGGATGGAGGAGAGGGTGGGAGGGGGGATGGATGGAAGAGAGGGTGGGAGGGGGGATGGATGGAGGAGAGGGTGGGGGGGGGGGCAGGGTCGGGGGGCGTTGTTTGTCCCCTTGCTGGCTGTCAGCTCGCAGTAATGAAGTTAAATGAGGGCAGCAGGTCCGTGGAGAGACGCGGAAAGGGGTGATCACCGGTGGGCAGAAGAAAGGAAGCAGAAATAGAAGGAGTGGAGGTGATTGACAGAGGGAGGGAGGGAGGAGTGGCGCTGGCTCAGTCAATCAATAACTCCTTTTCTCTCAGGCTGAACCCCCCTATCCCCCTCCCCCCCCCGCCCCTCTCCCCCCCGCCCCCCCCCTCCATCTCTGCCAAACCACTGACCTGACAGGGGGGGCTTCTTTCCGTGTGTCTGCATGTGTCATCGGCCTGAAAGGAAAAGTCACCTTCTTCCATCGTTTTAATGGGATTTTTTAACAATGGGGAGATCTGGGACCTAGAAAAGAAGGCGCCTTCTCATTCTTTAATGCAGTCCATGTGCCAGGAGCCAGGTGGGTTCAATGTCGGCGAGGACTTGAGATCAATGTTTTTCTATTCTGTCTCTCAAAACTCGGGGACACCAGCCCACAGGCAGTGACACAATGGGGAGTGTGCATCTGTCCATCACACTTGAAACACTGAATTATATAATGTCCAGTACACGAAGGATAAAGAAATCCTTTTAGAAAAATACATACAATGGCTGATGTAAGGTCATTTTCTGGAGGGTTAAACAACTATTTCCATCTCATGACGTCTCATTTCCTTTTTTTTGTGTGATTATTTTGGAATCCTTACACAGCAATCGGCTGTTCCATATCAGCTGCGATTCTGAAAATTCCACCTTAGGCAGAAAATTCTGATCCTACGCCTTCATCTTCATCCAAATAACATGCAGGTTGTATGCAAGGCAGTAGCCCAAGGCTTTGAGCCAAAGGCGTTAGTTTTAACTAGCACTGCCTGTACAACAACACTGTCAGTCTGACCTGTCCTGGAAACACTGGACCTGAACACCACCGGAAGCTTCTTTTTCTACTCAGCTCGACTACAGAGGTCACAAGACCTGTTTTTCTTCTGCCATATGTTTCAATGTAATTAACGGCAGGGGGGCACTGAGGATTACAACCTTGAGGAAGGTGGATGACACCCTAGCAGGACTCTGCTCAGCATTCACAGGATCACAATGACATCGCCACTTCCACAACACACTACAACAAGTTCACAGCCTTGTCTCATGCTGTACCTCTCTGGTACCAGACTTCGCAGAAAGGACACCTTAACGATTCCCAAAACTATTAAAAAAAAATGAAACTATTAAATGCACCCCCCCTTTCATTTATCACAAGTCACTTATTTTGTTGCGGGTTAAAGACTCAGTACATGTTCCTCAGTAATAAAAACATAGTAATATGATACACACCATTTAGCTGATGCTTTTATCCAAAGCGACTTACATCACAGTGAGTGCACCGTGAACATTTTCAGTATATATGGTGCCAGTGGGAATCCAACTCACAACCCCTAAGCATTGTTAGCGCCATGCGTTACCAACTGAGGCACAGAGGAACACGTGTGGCTCTGTGGCTCTGTGGCTCAGTTGGTAGATCATGGTGCTAACAACGCTTAGGTTGTGGGTTTGATTCCTGCTGGAGCCATCTATACTGAAATCTATGCACTCACTGCAATGTAAGGCATACACAGTACCAGTCAAGAGTTTGGACACACCTTCTCATTCAATGGTTTTTCTTTATTTTTATTATTTTCTACATTGTAGATTAATATTGAAGACATCAAAGCTATGAAGGAACACATATGGAATTATGTAGCAAACAAAAAAAGTGTTAAACAAACCAGAGTATGTTTTATATTTTAGATTCTTCAAAGTAGACACCTTTTGTCACCCTTTGATGACAGCTTTGCACTCTTGGCAAGGTGTGTCCAAACTTTTGACTGGTACTGTATATGTTAGATGAGGTATCGCTTCCATGGAGATGGGAAATGCAGCCTTTAGCTACCAAGCCCTTAGCAGAACGCACATTACAACGTTATAAAATGGCTGTGCCAGTACGCACTACCCGTCTACATAATCAGCTTAATCATAATCATCTCCATAACTTAGTTAAATGTACCTGCTTAGCCTAACAGACAGACAGAACAACAGATTTAGTGGAATCATTTCATTCTGATGTGAACATAGAGTTGCTTCTTCAGACCTTCTGTTAGCTTGCTGTTTGTGACACCGTCAAGTTCTTTGCGAGACCTGACAGCTGCAGCCCATCGGTGAATCCACCGTGTGGCTGAGGTCGGGGGGCCACCGTGTCACAACTCGCGCTCAGTGAGCCCAATTAGGGTAGGCTTGGTTCAGGTGTGTGCTTTAGCGTTACAAGTTGTAATGCTGTTGTTTTGGCACCAAAATGGCACCAACCTTTATGCCACCACAAGGCCGTGTTAACAGGTGTAGTCATTAGGTTCCATTGGCAGTTGGTGGTTACGTACTGTGTTTGCTGGGTGGAGCCGTGAGGAGGTGAAGTGTCTCCTGGAAAAAAAACTATCTGGAACATTTGGATATAATAATTATATATATATATATATATAATAATTGGCTTTGTTTTCCTGGGGTCAAGGACAAATGCAGTTCTGTGAAACACCATTTAACTTCAAATGAAGTTCCCCACAGCGATCCCCAAAAGACACTTTGTATGGTTGCCCAGCCAAATATTTTACATGACCTTTACTAGCGGTGTGTTCCTTGGTTCTCGTTAACGTTGGCAACTGTTTTTAGCCCCTGTTAATTAAATTTTTAATTGCATTTTAATTGAGAGCAAGGTGCCATTTCCAATAACACCAAGGGCAAAAGGATGGCCAAGAACAAGGAGATGACATGGCGAAGATAATGAATTGGCAGTTGTAACATACACCACAATGAAAATGGCAATTGTAACATACAACACAATATGGGGGTTGAAAGAAAACCTTTAACAATCGTTTACAGCGGCGGCCATTTTGTTGTGCTCATGTCTCTTGTTGTTGTACTGTATTCATTTCCTTAATCTATTATCCATCCAATTTTGATGAGGGGTTTCGCTTCACTTATTCCATTAACTTTATTGCTAATAATATATTTCATTATGCCCATTATTAAATAGAATTGCAATCGGCTTGTGATAGCTTGCGTCTAAAACAGTTAATTAACTAAATGAATGGTGAAACCCAAATAAGAAAACACAAATTAGCATACAGTAATTGAATGTCACTCTTAGTTATTCTGCTTTCTTGAAAGGATGGATGGGCACTATATACACACAATGGTCACGTACACACACACACACACACACACACACACACACACACACACACACACACACACACACACACACACACACACACATAGACACACACACACACACACACACACACATACACACACACACACACACACATACTGTATGCACACACACAAGAACATCCACATGCACACACACACACACACACATGCACAAGGATACACATACAAACACACACAGACACACACATACACACACACACACACACACACACACACACACACACACACACACACACACACACACACACATTGATATGCTAAATACAATTATCTGCATAGGCTAATCTACAGTATTGACTTTGACAGCTTCAGCGTTACGGTTATGTCCTTGCGGGCAAATGATAACGATCTCTGTGCCTTGGGTATACCTCATGTGTTGGATAGAGTCAAACACATGCCAACAGTTTAATGCCAAGCATTCAATAACATGTCTAATGAGTCTTATTCCAAATCTCACTTCAAACCATGCGCATAACCTCCTAGAAATACCTCCTGAGATATATGCTTCATATAGATGTAGTTTAATATAATATAAATGCCATTTAGCTGACGCTTTTATCCAAAGCGACTTACATTGGAGGGAATGCATACATTTTTCAGTATGTATGGTTCCAGCAGGAATCGAACCCACAACCTAAGCATTGTTAGCACCATGCTCTACCAACTGAGCCACAGAGGACCATGTTTAGCTTAATCACAATGGCACTTTAACCATTCAGATAATGACGTATGGCCCCTTTCCTCCTTATGAAGTTGGCTAGGACTATAAATATCAAGCCCTATACCTGTGAGCACAAAATGAACATGCCGGATCCCTGCCTTCCAGCCTGCTGCTGCACCGTTATGGTGCATCAATATCGCCGGAGAAGATCACACATATACCGCATGGCAGGAGCTTCATCACGACTCTCTGTGCCCGGTCAGGAGAAAGATTTAAGAAACAGAGTCAGGCGGGAGGGCTGGCGGAGAGGCTCTTTCGCTCGCTTCTAATGAGGATGAGAAAAAATATGGGCTTTTTCTTCCCCTCTTCTGGTACTTGAGACGCCTGGGCAGGGGCGATAAAGTGAGGGGGGAAGGAATGCTATTCTTTATGGAAGTGGCTCTGGCTCTGGCAGAGGGACGGGGCCTCCAGAAATAGAGGATGGGTTGGTAGATGTGCCATCAGCGCCTGACGGAAAATGTGTCTCATCCCTCTGTCATTTCATTCCTCTTATCTTACCAATGAATACTTTTTCCCTCAATTTCCACTTCTGTGTCTCTACAGTAGACGGCTACTCCATCTGCCTCAGTCTTTCATCTCCTTTGCCTGTCTCTGTCCATTCTATCGGCATCCTCCATTGTTCTCAACTTTTTCTCCCTCTTTTCCGATAACTCTCCTTACTGATCTCTGCTAATCTCCACGTTTCACATACAGTACCAGTCAAAAGTTTGGACCCAAACTTGCCAAGAGTGTGCAAAGCTGTCATCAAAGCAAAAGGTGGCTACTTTGAAGAATCTAAAATATAAACCATATTCTGGTTTGTTTAACACTTTTTTGTTTACTACATAATTCCATATGTGTTCCTTCATAGTTTTGATGTCTTCAATATTAATCTACAATGTAGAAAATAATAAACAAATAAAGAAAAACCATTGAATGTGTCCAAACTTTTGACTGGTACTGTATAACTTTGAAAATGGAAAAAATACAGATTAAACGATTAGTAAAACGATTGTGATGTACCACAGTATGTTCCTAATGTGTAAGGAGAAGGTCATGTGTCTTATATGATAGATGCTTACATAAAAACAAACCAGTAGCTTGTCTATTCTGTGTTACTCCAATGGACAACTTCCTGGGCAGTGACAGACACTAATCTAACAGCTCTTGATGGCAGGGAGACACAGGGAACGTAATCTGTCATATCTTTGCATAGGCTTTGATAGAAGAACATGTAATCTGCCTTAAAAAAGTGAATTACATATCTTGTTGATGCATTTCTTCTGCATACTTTTCTCCTGAGGGCTTGTTCTTACAGTAGGATGAGTTCAGGCAATTAAGTTTCAAGTGGGGCATAAACATGCCTTTGTGGAGAGATACTTACATTTCAAGATAACATTTTTGAGAGGAACATTGTGAACATTGTGAGCCATATTTTCCCTCTCGGTGCAGTTCCAAAGACCAGCTGCACATATGACTGACAACGTCTCATACTGTAGTGAAAAGAAAAAGCAACAACAAATTTAAGCAAACAAAATTGCATTGCACAACATTAGCGAAAATAACACTGGTTAAACCAGACATTCACACCCCAAAATCTCCCCGGGCTTTTAGCACCAGGGTTAATGACAGTCAATTTAATTTAATTTCACCTCCATATATTCCCCCTAATAAACCCATGTGTCGATAAAGACTTGAGCCATCTACAGGGTGTATCCTGTCACTCTCAATTAGACGCTCAACCATCCAACCGCGGAGCTACAGAAAACAAGAGTCAGGGCATCATTAGCCACGGGTCAAACTGCATTAGGCTCCGTCACCCTGTCGTCATGGTTAAGCAGGCTAGCGTGCAGCACACTGGCGGAGGTGGACGTCGGAGCAGGTCAACCTAGACGTAACTCACATACAGTACCAGTCAAAAGCTTGGACACACCTTGCCAAGAGTGTGCAAAGCTGTCATCAAAGCAAAAGGTGGCTACTTTGAAGAATCTAAAATATAAAAACATATTCTGGTTTGTTTAACACTTTTTTGTTTACTACATAATTCCATATGCTTCATAGTTTTGATGTCTTCAATATTCATCTACAATGTAGAAAATAATAAAAAATAAAGAAAAAACATTGAATGAGAAGGTGTGTCCAAACTTTTGACTGGTACTGTACCCAAACAAGCCCAGTTTACCCTGCTGTTTGTCTTTCTCCAAACAGTTGAAACTGTACAGAGGTTTATTAAGGGGGTGCAATTCTAGCTGTTTTAAAAAAATAAAAATTAAAAAAAACATGAGGCTTGATTGAATTGAAATGCCATATCTGTCCCTCTGCCCGACATGAAACAAATGAGCAGAGTGCTGCTGTTCACCACTATGCTTGAGTGTAGGGCGTTCACAACTGTTTCCACATCCAGCATATGTACAGTTTGCAAACACTGGTTTATTCAATGACAGAAAAATAATTTCAACCCAGATGATTATAGAGAATGTACATGCATGCTGTAGTGGAGATAATTGCTGTGTGTGGTGTCACTCAAAAGCCTCTGCTTTTGATACACGGTGGCATAGAAAATGAGCTATAAGCAGGCTCTTTTGTAAGCTGTCTCATGCTGCTTTCATGTGTATCAGATCTGAAGCTGTACATTTTTTCATTTGAACGTACTGATTGTATTCCAAAGGCTTTCATATGTCTTTCTGAAAAATTCCAATTCCACATTCCATGCGGTGCAGACAAATATGCTTGTATTGCATTTTTAGGTGCAAAACACAAAATCGAGTTCCAGAGACTTCATTGATGCACAGTTTGAACTCATAATTACATAATTTCTATAAGGCTATTTCAGTCGTACCAATTTAACCTGCAGAGATAATGCTCCATTTATTGATTCTGAAGTTTCAGCCATTTTAAAGGATTTTTCATTCCACTGAACAAACAACATAGTTTGAGAACTCTTGTCTTTAAAATGGAAATGTCTTTATACAGCAGTAGAAGGTTGTAATGGATTTGATTCAGTGATTGAACTAGTGCTGTTCCTAACCTACAGTGGCCATAGTAACTCCAGCATCAATCTCATACTTGAAACGGTGTAAGTACCATAAGAAAACAAATTATTAAAAAACATTTTATTTAAAAGTTCAATACAAAACATAGGTTAGGTCCTCAATAATTGGCTCCGTCCTCTCAAAAAAATATGTATGCAAAAACACCGAAAATGACTGGGTCCCATTATTACCCCTTGGGGAACTCCTGCGAGCTCAAATGTATTATCCCAGCCGTAGAAATAGTTCCTCATCACGACAGTGTCAATTTGAAACAGCATGACTGCTATCCCTGACAACTTAAGCTGACACATACCTCTCGCTGTTTCAAATCAGAGTCTGGTGGTGGAGGAGGGATAAATGTGTATCTATCTAACCTTGTTGTCCTAGTTGCAGCGGTTGGCTTGGCTGCCTGGCAGGCAGCGAGCGGAGCAGAGCAGACCTGAGCGAGTAGTGGTGGGATGAGAAGAAACTGATTAATCCTCCCACAGTTTGAGGTTAACAGCCTGTCGCTGGACCACCTTATCAGATGGCCAAGATCAATGACAGAGCGGATGGTGACCACAAATGCATCCGTTCCTCCCCCCTTACTTCCCCAATGGTCCCAGACCATCCCTGTATCTCAGCAGAGGCTAAAGGTGACATGAAACCATTAACCAATATCATCCATTGCTTTAGGGGCTTGTCTTTCTATTTTTCTCCATGTATTGTGTGAAGACAGAGAGAGGAAATGCAAGGGGTTGGTGGATGCCAATGCCAATGTACTGGACTGTGAGATAAATATACTGCATTGACTATTTGTTACCATAGACTCATCTCCTCCCGCACAAACCCGAGTGA
>NC_139664.1:107463-109963 GCF_951799395.1 Argentina silus | reverse complement strand
TTCCCTTCCTCCCTTCTCTCTCTCTCTCCCTCCCTTCCTCTCTCTCTCCATCCCTCCTCTCTCCCTCCCTTCCTCTCTCCATTCCTCCCTCTCCTCCCTCCCTCTCTCTAAGTTATTAGTAAGATGTTTGTTTAAGATATGTTAATATATAATATGGGCCGTCTCATGTTGCATACTGTAAATATCTCATACTGTAAATATACTGTAAATATCTCATACTATAGATATCTCATACTGTAGATATGATGTTTTTTTAAAGCACTAAGCATGCACTAGGCATGTCACAAGGCCTACAGTACATGCATGGGTTAGTATTTTATTCTAGATTACTGTAAACTTGTGTCATGTCTTCTTGGTCTGTATTTTTTGTCTGCAGTTTCTCCTGCAGTGTTTTTGTGGTAATTTGTGTGGTAATTATTTGACCTCTGCTCTTCCACATTTGACTAAAGACCACGGCAGCAGCTCATTGTGTTCCATTAACTTCCTCTTCACACTCTCAGGCCCAGGGTGTGTCAAAAAACGTGAAATCGTGACTACATGTATATCCTGTAGAGCACTTAGAATTAAGCTGGATCGCAGGCGTTTCCCGATAGCGATGAAACTTCTGCTTTTGCAACAGTTTGGCAGAGGAAAGACACATTGAGAAAAGGCTCGTTTTGTATGCTGGATGGTGTGGAGACAAGCAAACAACGCGACGTAATTCATTCTGAGATGGAAGACATTATTCTGATCCCAGCACATGATCCATATGTTTAGGTTGTGGGTTTGATTCCTGCTGGGACTATATATACATATATACTGAAATGTATACACTCACTGCAATGTAAGTCGCTTTGGATAAAAGCATCAGCTAAATGGCATATATTATTATTATATTATTAGGGATTGTTTGACCTGACCTGTAGACCTAGATAAAAAAAAAAGTATTTAAAGGGTTCGCATTTGCTTGAGCATGCCTGGAGTACCAGATGGGCGGGGTTTGCACTTTTGGGACTATTCCATTGGTTCCATTTTGCCAGGCAAACTCAATCAAGCACAGCAAAGCATTTGAAATGATTTGAAATACTTTTTGAATCCAGGCCTGCCGACCTGACATGAAACATGTCAGTGGCTTAATAGATATGTTAGGGTTAGGGTTAGGGTTAGGGTTAGGCGTTACGGTAACTGTCTGCTGTCCAACTCACTCTTAACCTTTCTCATGTGTTCATCATCCCTCCCTTATTATAGAGTTTGGCCGGTCTGTTTTAACTGCTCTTATATTAACACAAAAACCATAAATCATCACCAAATTTAGTTTAACATCTTTTTAAGCTGTGAAACAATGTCTTCAGCTAGTGGTGAACATGAGTAACTGCAGTGAATATACAAAGAACAGACACTGAAAATGTATTTCTACAATTCTATGTATTTTTTCCTATTGTATGTACAGTACCAGTCAAAAGTTTGGACACAAACTTGCCAAGAGTGTGCAAAGCTGTCATCAAAGCAAAAAGTGGCTACTTTGAAGAATCTAAAATATAAAACATATTCTGGTTTGTTTAACACTTTTTTGTTTACTACATAATTCCATATGTGTTCCTTCATAGTTTTGATGTCTTCAATATTAATCTACAATGTAGAAAATAATAAAAAAATAAAGAAAAACCATTGAATGAGAAGGTGTGTCCAAACTTTTGACTGGTACTGTATGTATTTTTACATTTCATTACCCATTAATTTCCTATGGTGGTCATTTTAGACCTGGAACCCCACAGGTGTGACAAAGTTGACTAAACCACTCAAAATTCAATGAAAGTGGTGATCAGCAATTTTATATGTTCAAATGCCTCTTGTGGAGGAAAACATAAGGCAATCAGATGAGGCAATCAGATGAAAAACACAATATTTATGATTTAGGAAAAGTTGCAAATCAGTCAGATTTAACCGGAACACTACAGGAAGATTAAACAAGACTAGACTGTTCAGAATGAGTCATGCCACAGCATGGCCACCGTCACAGAAGAACAGAACTGATTTTATTTTGCTCGCCGTGGGTACAGTTCAGAAGTTGGCAACAGAACTGATTCCTGGATCAAATAACTAGGGATTATCATCTAACTGACTTGAGAAAGAAAATGATCTCTTTTCAGAGGTTTAAGTGGCGGTCCGTAGCACTCTATGTGGTTTGGTGCTGTGGTTTGGTACTGTGGTTTGGTACTGTGGTTTGGTACTGTGGTTTGGTACTGTGGTTTGATGAGCGATTTGGTTGTGTACAATTACCAATTAACTGCTAAATGTGACTAATGTAACATATAGCTGATGTGACATGCACTCAGGGCTATGGATACATCACAATGGTGTGTGTGTGTGTGTGTGTGTGTGTGTGTGTTGTGTGTGTGTGTGTATGTGTGCGTGTGTGTGTGCGTGCGTGCGCGTGCGTGTGCGTGAATGAACAGGGAGGAAGGGGCGATCAGTATACAAAACCACGTTAGCACTGTCACAAGCCAAGCTGAAATTGGAT
>NC_139664.1:95000-107263 GCF_951799395.1 Argentina silus | reverse complement strand
TTTTCCAGCTACGCGTGGCGATCGACATCAGCATTGTATGTTGAAGCAGTCCATTTCAATGTAGCAGATCAATTGATGTGACACTACCTGGCGGTGAACCCTTATTTTATGCTGAAGTTGAATATGGTATATGCATGGCCTCTTCCACTGTCTATGGCTCTTTCTAGCGATCGAATCATTTCCCAGTTAAGCTGGCTGAGGGTGATAACTCCTTCAAAGATAACAACTGAGGAACTGAAAAGAAGAAGTGTACACTGTAGAAATGCCATCTAGTGTGTGTGTGTGTGTGTGTGTGTGTGTGTGTGTGTGTGTGTGTGTGTGTGTGTGTGTGTGTGTGCGTGCGTGCATGCGTGCCCGTCTGAGTGGATCAAAGGCTCAGACAGAGACGTGTCGCTGACTAGCATTTGAGATATCATTTGAATGGGGTGGCTTCTCAACAACAAACGCAACCTCTCTCGGAAGGTATGGGGAAGGCAATATAACTGGACTCAAAGCAAAAGAGGAGTAATTTCTCCTGTAATGAAACTGCCTACGGCGCCCGTGTGGGGAGATGTGTGGTTGGCACCATCAGCACATTGTTATCTCCTCTCCCCTCCCATTTCCCAGCTAAGAGCCAGAGACGGACCTCCCGGGTCGCTCCGGCTCAGTTGAACAGACGCCATTAAATAAGACAGTAACACCTGGAAGACAGAGAGCGAACGGGGGAGGAAACGGGGGCAGAGGAAAACACCAAGCACGAAGTGTACAGTAGCAGGGGAGGCTTATTATCACACACCAAATGAAACAACGAGATACCTCCGGGTCACCACACACCTGTTAGTTTGGTTTATAGGGTAGGAAGGGAGAGCAGGGTTTCTAGTTGGGCAAAATAGATCAGAGGAGAATCTTGTTATGATATGCAACCCACCCACCCCCCCCCCGGCACCCCCGCCCCCACTTGTGTTTGATAGCATTCCTCATTCTGTTCCCTGCATTACAATGAGCCTGTCCTCCGATTACTACCTCCACCAGCCTCCCCTGTGTTGACACATTTATTGAATAGCGGTAGTTTGGCAAAGAAACTGATCTAAAACCATCTTTGGCGTTGTACACCTGTTCAAGATGGCTGCCGTGTTTCGGGCTCCTGAACGACAATGCAGCTTTTTGCTTATTTTATTGTTACACTGACCCACTTTACTTTTTTTACTGACTATTTATACTGTAAATTGTGTCATGTCTATTGTCTTATGTGTCCAACAATCGTCACTGTCCAACTGTCTCACTTATCTTGTGCTATGTCACTTATTGTCTTGTCCTTGTTTCATTGCACTACTGCGTATTTGTATTGTTTGTATTATTTGTATTATTTGTATTATTTGTATTGGATGCTGCATTGTCAAGGAACCGAGCCCAAGAATTTTACTCCCTGCACTCGTGTATGAGACAATAAACTTGAAACTGAAACTGAAAACTGAAACTGTAGTGAAGACAATCAAATTCTCAAGTGCAAATTGGGGCACACAATGTTGGTTTCTGTGCAGTTTTTCTGCAGTTTACATCATCTCTTTCCGTTGTTTTTTTTGTTCATCTCATATTATCCCATTATTGGAGGATCTCATGTGAAGCAAGAGCGTTGTGCTGGGACACAGGCTCCCCCCACAGGCTGGTCTACAGGGGGCCAACGGAATGCCAGGTGGCCATTCCAAACATCCCGAAATCGGAACATAGAAGCGCCTCTCACATTTAACTCTCCTGAAATCTTTTTTTTTTTTAAACATGTTTTTTAGAGCATTTCAGCTTTATTGGGATAGAGACAGTAGTGCACCATGCACTTGTTTAGGCGTTGCCCATTAATTTGCATTCAGAAATGATATCAAGATCTCCGTCCGGCGGTAGTTATGAGTGAATGAAGCAGATTGTCCACACGTATTCTGTTGACAGACAACATTAGGTTTTGCACAAAAAATGCATTCTTGTATGTCCAGTTATTCGATTTAGCACTAGTAAAACCCTGAATTGATTATGAGCACATACTATTTTTCTAAAGTTTTTTCCCCACCACTTAAAAGGCTTTTAGCAACTGATATTAACAGAGATATAGTGCCTAGTCGGAGCTGCTGCCCCCTTGATCCCCTAATGGATCATTCCTGTTTTCATTTTGAGGAGTATTTGTTAAACGTTTTGTTGTGATTGTTGACAATCTGACATGTCTAAAACACCTTACAAACACTTATTTTTTTTTACATTTTACATTTTTGACATTTATCAGACGCCTTTATCCAACGCGACTTACAACAATAATTATTATATATAGGCAAAATGGGGTTTGAAGGTTGGAAGTAGACTGGGAAGTAATCTGTGTTGTTGATGCACATTAACTCAGAAAAGGGAATTTTGAGAAAATTGAGAAATGTGTGACGCAAGATGTAATTCTAGGAAGAGATCAGACAAATTATTATTATGCATGGGACCTGCTTGGAACTGGGCCAAGGTCAATATCACAGGGACTTCCCCATTGTCTAAAAGCAGTAGCAGCTGCAGCAGAAGCAGTGTTGCTTTTACAGCCACTTGTGTGGTATCAGTCATCACAAGACAAGCCATCTGTCTGGGGCAAGTTCCTCCACGACCACAATGTCCTGCTATCAAATGTTACCGTTGTAAGATGCACAGCCCTCAATCCAGCTACATTTCCCCCCACAGAGGAGAGGGGGGGGGGCCCCATGACTGTTTAGCTGCAATAAACCAACAATGTACACCTAGGCTAGATTTATCAGAAGAACCATTAGAAAACAGCGCTGTGGTTTGTTATGTAGATGGGTCTGCATCAAAGTGCTTAATATCCTCTCTGAATGATGTGGATTATGCAATTGTGACTGATCATGACACAGCAGAGGGCCATACACTCACCGGCCACTTCATTAGGTACACCTTGCTAGTACCGGGTTGGAACCCCTTTTGCCTTAAGAACTGCCTTAATTTTTTCTGATTAGATATTTGCGTTAACATGCAGTTGAACAGGTGTACCTAATAAAGTGGCCGGTGAGTGTAGACTGCCACACCATCTCTCCGCCAAGGCAGCTGAACTCTTTGCATTAACACGGGCTGGCATATTAGGGGAGGGGAAAGGAGTAACAATTTACACAGACAGTCGATATGCATTTGGGGTTGTGCATGACTTTGGAACATTGTGGAAAATGAGAGGGTTTATCAGGTCATCAGGAACTCAAATACAACACAGCCAATTGATACATATTTCCAAAATGTTTGTTTTATTTTTTTGCTGTGTTGTCACATGGGAAAGATCAGGCGTCCAAAGGCATGAGGGACATTGTAAATACTACAGTGGAGAATTTCCACCACAATAGTGTTATTTCAGGAACTATTTTCAGGTTATACACTTTCATATGACTGATACAACTTGTGTAACTACTGTGATTACATTTTCTCTTGCCACACCTCTAAAGTTCTATAGCCATTGTTCTGAGAAGCACTGTATGATTTACTATATGAACAGCGGTGATTTCGGAGGGAGTGGTGAGGGAGCGCAGTAATGGGGGAACAGACATATCTTGCCGATAGGTGTGAAATGTTGAACGCCGATTGATCAGTAAGAAAGTCTCCCCATTGTTCATTCTCTCCCGCCCTCTCTCACGTAAACACAAGCCCATCAGTCGATAGACTTGGCGGTGCCTACCATTATGTTTAAACTGTATAAAAGGCAACCCTGATAATCGTCTCTTCAGACTTGTGCTGAACGGACCCCCGGACCCCCAGACCCCCGGATTTATTTTCACCAAGTCAATTTCCTGTATGTGCAAATATACTTGGCCAAATAAAAGAAATCTGATTCTGATTCTGATTCTGATTCTGATTCTGATTCTGATTCATTCAAATCCCAGAAGAAGGTTGCAGCTGATTTTCTTCCTCTCTCCTTTCCAGAACTGCATGAGGCCTAAAAGACAGAGAGTTCAGAATGGGTCGGTAAGCATTTTTGATTCTCCTTTGACCTAAATCATCAGACAACAAACTCTTGTTCAGTTATTTACCCACATCATTTTAACCACCGTAGGGACCTTACCTTAACTAGTTGGCACCAACACTCGCCCTGCTGTGAGAGAGATTCAGGTGTTAGGAGTTGGAAGTCAAAAGACCAGAGACACCAGTAAATGTCTTATCTTTGGTGAAATCTGTTAATTTTGCTCATAGCATTTGTTTTAAGGAAAATGTTGGGCAATGTGTTATTGCTGCCTAGGATAGTTTAGCTGTGCTGGAGCCTATGACTGCTCACCAAGAGATTTCTTTCTGTAGTAGATCAATGCAGCTACTACGAAGACCACCCCCAGCAGTATCCCAGAGGCCCCAACTGCCAACTTATTCTTCTCAGAGTCCGACAGAGAGGGGTCTGAAATAACACAGGCATAGAGACTGACACATCAGGAATGACTCACCTGCACACCTCATACACACACACCTTGAGCCAGGTCTGAGTTGGGAAACAAATGAAATATACACCACTCATCTTATTGCCCTCTCATACCCTCTTACCCCAGTCAGTCATCATAGGCTGGGTGAGGCTGGCGTGCTCCACCATACAGGTGATCTTCTCTCCAGGTATCGGTGTGTGCTCCAGGTAGGAGTGGATCTGATAGCGCCAGTCCCCATCTGCAAGCTCCTGGGTAGAGGTCACGTCTGAGTTCTGTTCCTGTCCCTCCCTCATCCATGTCACTCTGATGGGTTTGGGGTAGAAGTTGTACGCGCTGCACACAAGCATGGCAGGCTGTCCGACACCGGGTGTCTTCAGTGACTTCACCGTGACGTTGGGCTTAGCTGGAGAAGGGGTTAGGGATCAACACCATCAACACCAAATTGATATACCAGAAGAGGGAGGAATTATCAAGCGCTGTCATTATCAATTTTCATGACAGGGCTAGGGGCTTCATCCCCTAGGGGTGACCCCAGCCATACTGTGACAGGGCTAGGGGCTTCATCCCCTAGGGTTGACCCCAGCCATACTGTGACAGGGCTAGGGGCTTCATCCCCTAGGGTTGACCCCAGCCATACTGTGACAGGGCTAGGGGCTTCATCCCCTAGGGGTGACCCCAGCCATACTGTGACAGGGCTAGGGGCTTCATCCCCTAGGGGTGACCCCAGCCATACTGTGACAGGGCTAGGGGCTTCATCCCCTAGGGTTGACCCCAGCCATACTGTGACAGGGCTAGGGGCTTCATCCCCTAGGGGTGACCCCAGCCATACTGTGACAGGGCTAGGGGCTTCATCCCCTAGGGGTGACCCCAGCCATACTGTGACAGGGCTAGGGGCTTCATCCCCTAGGGTTGACCCCAGCCATACTGTGACAGGGCTAGGGGCTTCATCCCCTAGGGTTGACCCCAGCCATACTGTGACAGGGCTAGGGGCTTCATCCCCTAGGGGTGACCCCAGCCATACTGTGCTGGCTCAGATATCTTCCTTTCTCATTGTGCTTTCCACCACTGTTTCAGCAACTATGGTGGCTGCGTAAGCAGGCCAGCCCAAGTCCTGATCTCCATGGTGTGAATCAGTGTTGTGGTTTGGAATGTATGGGGACTAGTTGTACACTAGGTCACAGATAACACACAGGTGCCCACAACAGAGATGGAAGGAGCACCTGGCCAAATGGACCCTCCTGTTATACGAGTATTAAATTAACCCCAGAAAGTCCAATGTTAACTCAAATGTGCCAACAACCAGCTGACATTCAGACAGATTGATTTTATCCTGGATAGCAAAATGGGGAATTCAAAAACTGTAAAGTAATTCGGAAATAAAATGTTTTACTTTATTAAATCAAAAATGCCGACATTATTGTGAAAAGTGCCATTATGGGAAAAGATAATAATGTGGCGTTTATTTGAGACAAATTTAGAAATAAATGCGTCATGCGTTTATTTAATTAATCATGTATTAATTTTATTTTTAGTACCAGCCTCACCTGCCATTATAATGTCCATAGCAAAAAGTAATGTAAACATGTGTAGTTGATGTTCATTATCATCCTATAGTAATGTAAACATGTGTAGTTACCCTACAGATTGTATCAGGTAATTATACTCACCCAAGTTTTTCTCTAAAATGTCCTTAGTGAAGTAGAAACCGGTAATGCATATATCATCCCTCTCAGCTGCTCGCCGAGCACATTCATAAGGATCCTGGTTAAGGTGGTTTGCCTGTTCAATTCCTCGGGCTGTGTATCCCTCAAACTTCCCTTCAGTGGAGTTGTACTTCATTAGCATCTTCTTGTTAAAATTAACCTCGAGTAAATACTCAGTTGTATGAGGATCGCTTGAGTTATAACGACACCAAATATCGAAGTGTCCGAAATATCCGTCTGAGCAACACACAGGTAAAAGAGAGAAAGTTAGCTGCAACAAATGAAGGGCTTTTGGAGACTTCACAACCTTACAAACCATCATGAGTGATCTGGTCATTATCGTCTTCTAAACTGCAAGGTTGCACATGCCCCATGCATTGTAAGGATTGTGAAATATAATCAATATAAGTATTGTGGAATATATTAAATATAATTGTGTATGGTTGGGTTAGGAAAACACTCTGGTGACACTCTCCGGGGTCGTGGACAGAGTGAAAGAGTGTTACGAAATGTTGTAACATTTCTGTTGTGAATTTGTGATTGTGCCAGAGATCCACCGGAGAGGAAGGAGGGACGGGGGGAGGGAGGGGGGAGGGAGGGGGGGAGGGAGGGGGGAGGGACGGGGGGAGGGAGGAAGGGAGGGAAGGGAATGCATGTACGTATATGTATGTATATGTTGAATAAATAAAATCAATAGGTGACATTAAAGATACAACACAGGACTTTTTCCACAAATTATTTACAAAACAATTTTAACTTGAATGTTGACTGTATATAATATAAATGTATTTCTTATCTCATTAGATGGCAGTCCTTCATTTCAAGCCGGCAAAATAAGCTTTTAGAGTTTATTGTTAGATCACCAATACCAACCTAAACTTTTAACTACACTGCACTTTTAATTTTTGCACTTTTAATTTTTGCACTTTTTACTATAATGCATTTTTTAGCTTTTTAACTTTTGCACTTTTATATCTTTACTCTTCTCTTATTTCATTTTCTTACTTCATTTTATTTTTATGCCTTGTGTATGAAATGTGCTATATACAGTTCCAGTCAAAAGTTTGGACACACCTTCTCATTCAATGTTGTTTTTTTTTATTTTGTATTATTTTCTACATTGTAGATTAATATTGAAGACATCAAAACTATGAAGGAACACATATGGAATTATGTAGTAAACAAGTGTTAAACAAACCAGAATATGTTTTATATTTTAGATTCTTCAAAGTAGCCACCTTTTGCTTTGATGACAGCTTTGCACACTCTTGGCAAGTTTGTGTCCAAACTTTTGACTGGTACTGTCAAGAATATTTCTATCTATTTAGGGGACCCACCTAGAGCAAGAGCTCCCACTCGAATGTTCCATATAATCACTTTTAGAAAAGGTATTCAAATCTCAATTCAATATATAGTTGCTTTTACTCACCTACTCCCAAAAGAGCAGTGGAGAAGAGCAGCAGGTTGATGGATGACAAATTCAGCAGAAGCATGTTGCTTACATCTCAGAGTAACACTTGACAATGTGTTTTCTTGATAATGAGACTGGTTACGAATCATTTCCTCGTTGGCATTGGCAGGGAGGTAAATCCCTTCACCAATCATGTACATGTGATAGATGGTGTCATGTGTTTCCACAAGGTACTGTAGTTTGCTTCTATTTTCCAATGAAAAAATAACTACTAGCTTCATAAACTTTTTTCAGACGGTGCAGAAATAATTATTGTTCTGTATCTTTATGTTAATCCCCCCATAACATGATACCGCCATCAGTGTATCGTATTTTCTTTATCTTCTTATTATAGGAGTACAATATATCTGCCTGGACACAGTCATGTAAGAACAACTTGATTTTCCTGATTGGCTGCACCACAACAAAGACAAAGTAGTTTACTCCATTTCAGAGCTTCACTTGTGTCTTAGTGAACTAGATGTAGCAGTGCTCCCTGAAAGACACCGATGAGATTAACGATGAACTACTCTGTGGTTATACTGATACTTACTGGAGCTGTGTTCACCGCTGCAGACCGTAAGAGCTTGGTTTATATTATCCTAGACACGCTATACAAGTTAGTTAATGTGTAATTAATGTATAATTAATGTGTAATTCTATATGGGAACCCATGTAGATACAATATGGACATCTATATGGCTTTGAGAAAATAGAAGTGGAACTACTCTGACCTTAGTTATTTGTTTGTTTGTGACCATCAATACGTTTTCTTGGATCAGATGAAACAACATATGAACTGTATTGATTAATGTTCTATTTATGAGGGTTTAAATGGGCATTATTTTTCTGTTTTAGTTATCTTTTCTGAAAGTCACACCATCTTGGGATGTCACTCAAGAGATACGGAGTTGTATACAGCGCTTGATTGGGAAGAACTCCTTTATATAGATTTTGTGAAGGGAGAAGCAGTGTGGACAGTGCCCAACATACCAGCACCTACATATCTTCCTTTCATTTATGGGTTTGCTCCTGAGGCCTTAAGTCAGTGCATTGCCTTGAGGCAATTTGGAGAAGGTGAACCCCTTGATGCAGAAGCCAAAGGTACGGTATGGGGGTGGGGGATAATGACTGGAATATCTCACTAAGGGCTCCATTTTGCATGAATCTGTTTGTGCATGACTAAGATACCTTTAAAAGAGGAGAATGGGCCCTTGATGTGTTAAGGAGGATTTTACCCTGTTAGACTTCGGCCTGTATATTTCATATTTACCTAAATGCTGTTGATAGCCTCTTTTTTCTTTATGGGCATATTGTTTTATACAATTTCCCCATAGGACCCCAGTCAATTAAAAAATACTTCTAATACGGCAGCAAGTTGATGTTCTAAACACAATAACATTTAAATATGTATACAGTACCAGGCAAAAGTTGGACACACCTTCTCATTCAATGGTTTTTCTTTATTTTTATTATTTTCTACACTGTAGATTAATATTGAAGACATCAGAACTATGAAGGAACACATATGGAATTATGTAGTAAACAAAAAAGTGTTAAACAAATATTTGATCAATTAAACAATTAAACAATTAAGACACTCAATTAACACTCAACTGTGCTACGTGTGCTGCTGCTGTTTGGAGAACTGAAACAATACAGGCATTCAAACCACAACAAAAACTTAGGTGACAAAAACTTAGCAACTATCTATTTTTCCGAGGGGGATGGGGTTTTTGGGACAGTCAAATGAGCACCATGTTACTGGAGGCATGGTTGGTTTACAGCTTTTCTGTATGTTGTAAAGAAACAAAGTTACTTCCTACACATTGTCCTGTTTCCTCATTTATCAAACATAACACTAAAAGTATTGTTCTGTTGTACTGTGCCTTCTCCTAGGGAAATCCTCCTTTAAGGTTGTTGTTAAACTCATTGTCATTTTTGTAAACTGATCAAAAAAGAATTGGATGAACAACCAGGGTGTCATTTTTTGCCTATGTGCAAACATTCAGTAAAATGACAGCCATATAAAGGCAGTGTTTGGATGTTCAACATTGCTTTGATCGTTTCTGTTTGCCACCCAGACGCCCCTGTGAGCTCCATCTATGCCAGAGGTCATATTGAGCTGGGGGTGGAGAACACCCTCATCTGCTTTGTGAATCATTTCTACCCCCCCTCCATCAAAGTCAGCTGGACCAAAAATGACATGACAGTGACAGAGAGAGTGTCTTTCCATCCACACTATCCCAATAAAGACGGAACGTTCCACCAGTTCTACTCTCTGAGTTTCACCCCAGAGGAGGGTGATGTCTACACCTGCACTGTGGAGCACATGGCCCTGGAGGACCCCCAAACCAGGATCTGGGGTAAGAGAGGGCATTCTGTTGTATGTATGCCTGTACTACTACATTCTGATGTAGTACCCTAACCCTAACCCTAACCCTAACCCTAACCCTAACCCAAACCAGGATCTGGGGTAAGAGAGGGCATTCTGTTGTATGTATGCCTGTACTACTACATTCTGATGTAGTACCCTAACCCTAACCCTAACCCTAACCCTAACCCTAACCCTTTATGGAGAGTTAGATGTCAGATGGCTTATTTGGTGCGAATTGAACACATTCCGGCTTGGGCCACACACCCTGAATGGTGTGCAAGCTGTGAGGTGTGTGTCCTAAAGCCTCTGCTAAATGACCTCCATATTATCATTGTTATCCATGTTTTTTTTCGTTATAAATGTCAGGCCACTAAGAAACTTCCCACTGACTGGCAGATTGCTGGTGTTGAATGTTGGTGTGACATCTTGGTCCCCAGAGACTAAAGTGGATGTGCCTGGAGTTGGTCCGGCTGTGTTCTGCGGAGTGGGCCTGAGTCTGGGGCTGTTGGGAGTGGCTTTCGGAACCTTCATCCTGGTCAAACAACCCCAGTGAAACTGTGTCTCTCTACAATGGAGAATCTGCATTGTCACATTATGGGAGCATTTCATATACCCTGTATCTCATTAAATTTGTCTGCATTTGAAGTAGTTTCAGTTCTGTTTGAATTTCTTGTACACTGCCATGTTACACTCTTGAAGTGTGTGCGTGTGTGCGTGTGTGCGTGTGTGCGTGTGTGTGTGTGTGTGCGCGCGTGCGCGCGTGCGTGCGTGTGTGTGTGTGTTGGGCTTAACAGTTGGAGTTTATCTTTTGCTGTTACTGTTGTTGTTGTTTTTAATACGTGGGACAGTACCTCCTATGTAATCACGCCACTATGTCCTCATACTTCCTCATAAAAGCCATTTTATAAAAAGTCCAGAGAGCGGCAATTGAGTGATCTAAAATCACTTGATTGGTGAAAGCAATGATGTGGAAAGCATGCTTTGACCAAACCAGTGCATACTGTATGCACATGTAAAATCTGTAGGGTTGGTGTGTAGTTACATAGAGTATGTACACTGAAGGCAACAGGTTAACTCTATATACAGTGGGGGAAATAATTATTTGATCCCCTGCTGATTTTGTTAGTTTGCCCGATTACAAAGAAATGAGCGGTCTATCATTTTTATGGTACTTTTATTTTAACAAATAGAGACAGAATATCAACAAAGAAGTCCAGAAAAAACACATTATATAAAGTTATAAATTCATTTGCATTTGATCGAAGGAAATAAGTATTTGATCCCCTACAAACCAGCAAGAATTTTGGCTCATACAGACCGGTTATATGCCCATGAGGCACACAGATTATTCCTGTCACTTTAGGAAAAGTACTCCTAATCTCTGCTTGTTATGGGTATAAAAGACACCTGTCAATAGAATCAATCTCTTCCATTCCAACCTCTCCACCACCACGGGCAAGACCAAAGAACATTCAAAAGGCAACAGGTTAACTCTATATATGTCAAATTGCATAATAGGATACAACAGTAGTGGCAGTAGGTAGTAAGATGTAAGAGAGGCTTTTAGTTTGTATGCCCCCAACCTCTGGAAATGGGTTAGGGTTAGGGTTAGGGTTAGCCCTAACCCTAACCCTAGCCTAACCCTAACCCTAACCCTAACCCTAACCCAACCTCTGGAAATGGGTTAGGGTTAGGGTTAGGGTTAGCCCTAACCCTAACCCTAGCCTAACCCTAACCCTAACCCTAACCCTAACCCAACCTCTGGAAATGGGTTAGGGTTAGGGTTAGGGTTACCAACCTCTGGAAATGGGTTAGGGTTAGGGTTAGGGTTACCAACCTCTGGAAATGGAGCGAGCTCAGTTCAGGCAGGACACTCCAAGTCAATGCTAGCTGTCTGCCAGGTGACAGATCAGCTGTTTACACCCAATCACATGTTACACTATTTAAGGGGTCAGTCTATACACCTCTGTGTAGCCTGCAATGTTGTTGCTGGTACTGTTGGTCGTTACTGTGCTGTGAGATTGTTGCTATTGTTTTTGTTCCCGCCACCACCGCCACCGCCACCGCCACCGCCACCCCCAGCCTCCACCTCCTTTGGCTCTGCTCCGTCTGTACCGGGTGGTTGATAGATGTATGGGCTCCCTGCCATGTAATCTACATGTATCTGTTGTGGTCGTTTATAACTCCCAGGCAGGGAGCTCTCAAAAGAGTGGAGCCATCCAAGTACGCCTAGCCTAATTGTATAACCATTTTATACTCAATAAATGATTAAACTGAGACGTGTGTTCCTGACTGAACTGAGGGGAGCCGAAACTGTGACTGCAACTTTT
>NC_139664.1:15000-90000 GCF_951799395.1 Argentina silus | reverse complement strand
GAAACTTTGTTAAATGACGTTCAGGTATGTGAGTAAAAAATGTGCAATGGAAGCACTTCAGGGAATATCTAAAACAACCACTCGTGGAGAACAGCAGATCTTATATGAATGAATGAATGAATGAATGAATGAATGAATGAATCAATCAATCAATCAATCAATCAATCAATCAATCTCTTATATCAATATCAAAACCATGTTGCATAAAGTTGCAAAGAGTTTATTTCATGAAGTTGCAAATACAGTTTGTTTGTATATTGTACACAGACATGCCTGTGCGTGTGTGACATCATTATTCACCTGTGTCAGGTGTTGGGGCGTAACGTGTGTGACATCATTATTCACCTGTGTCAGGTGTTGGGGCGTAACGTGTGTGACATCATTATTCACCTGTGTCAGGTGTTGGGGCGTAACGTGCGTGACTTCATCAACGAACTGGACAACCTGCACGAGTACTTCCGCTTCTCCTTCCCCAAAGTGCAGCCGCCCAGCTTCTGCGTGGAGGAGGAGTGTGAGACCAGCCTCACGCTGCACTACCGCAGCACCCGCAAGGGCTTCACCCAGTTTGTCAAAGGTGGGCGAGGAGGGGTTCACACACACACACACACACACCCACACCCACACCCACACCCACACCCACACCCACACCCACACACACACACACACACCCACACCCACACACACACACACACACACACACCCACACCCACACCCACACCCACACCCACACCCACACCCACACACACACACACCCACACACACACACACACACACACACACAGAGGGGAAAGAGATGTAATAGATGTAATATTCTCTGCAATATTCTCTGTAATATTCTCTGTGATATTCTCTGTAATATTCTCTGCAATATTCTCTGTAATATTCTCTGTGATATTCTCTGTTTTGTAATGTTCTGTAAAATAGTGTTTTGCTTGCACTATTATATAACTATTATTTTTGCAAAAATAGTGTTTTCCTTGCAGTAACTAATCCTTCAAGAGTTACGTTGTAAGGATGTGTACAAAGGGGTCAATATTATCTGAATGTAATATTCTCTGTTTTCACCATGTCTTTTTATAGCGATAAAGAAACATACAGTACCAGTCAAAAGTTTGGACACACCTTCTCATTCAATGGTTTTTCTTTATTTTTTATTATTTTCTACATTGTAGATTAATATTGAAGGCATCAAAACTATGAAGGAACACATATGGAATAAGTAGTAAACAAAAAAGTGTTAAACAAACCAGAATATGGTTTATATTTTTTAGGTTCTTCAAAGTAGCCACCTTTTGCTTTGATGACAGCTTTGCACACTCTTGGCAAGGTGTGTCCAAATTTTTGACTGGTACTGTATCTCTATGTAATGTTTATAATACCTTCATAAGGATGAGTGTTTATAGAGGTTTACTGAAAGGAAGTTCACAGGACTGCGATGTTATCGTTTGAGTAATGAAGGGCACACTCTCCATGTCCATCTGATATGTGATAATTTCTTAGCCAGGGGTCAAAGGTCAAAGGTAAGGCCCTCTTACAGTGACCCCCCCCCCATTACTATACAGAGAGAGAATCACAATTATTGCTGAAGTGTTTCCTTCTCCTGTTAACCATGTCCAAATGAATGTGGGTCCGTTGGTTCCATAGGCCAGCTCTCCCAGGTGGGACGACAGTTTTACAGCACAGACATTGAGGTGGAGATCCTGTCCAAAGAGGAGACTGAGAAGATGACATACGTGGTGCGTGAGACACATTTGTATGTCTTTATTTATATTTGTGTATAATATTATTATAATATATAATATTATATACATCATATTTGTTCATCATGGAACATTTTACAAAAGGATTGTTTGTTTCGATTGATGATTTTCAATCCAAGATTGAAGGGCTGTTGACCATGAAGTGCATATGTTTTTAACCCTTCATCACTAGGAAGCCAGTTCTTTTATATATATTCCATTTAGCTGACGCTTTTATCCAAAGCGACTTACATTGCAGTGAGTACATACATTTCAGTATATATGGTCCCAGCAGGAATCAAACCCACAACCTAAGCGTTGTTAGCGCCATGCTCTACCAACTGAGCCACAGAGGACCTTTTAAGTTCTTATTTGGCTTTGCACTGTTTTTACCAAACAAATTGCTATACTATATGTTAGATAATGTGTTGTGTTTTCTGTGTCTGTGTAATTTGTGTGTATGGTAATACTGCCTTATTGGCCAGGGACTCCCTTGCAAAAGAGATGAGAATCTCAATGTGACTTCTTCCCTGGTTAAGTAAAGGATCAATACATTAAAAACTGGGCACAGACAAAGATGCAGAAGTGATCCAGCAGTTGCACTGTGAGAGGGTTAGTGTTGGGTTGCACTGTGAGAGGGTTAGTGTTGGGTTGCACTGTGAGAGGGTTAGTGTTGGGTTAAGATGCAGAAGTGATCCAGCAGTTGCACTGTGAGAGGGTTAGTGTTGGGTTAAGATGCAGAAGTGATCCAGCAGTTGCACTGTGAGAGGGTTAGTGTTGGGTTAAGATGCAGAAGTGATCCAGCAGTTGCACTGTGAGAGGGTAAGTGTTGGGTTAAGATGCAGAAGTGATCCAGCAGTTGCACTGTGAGAGGGTTAGTGTTGGGTTAAGCGTTCTTGGTTGGAATCTTAATCTCAATATAGCTGTGGTCACGGTTAATGTGGCATGACTTCAGGTCATTGACCCTATTGATAAAGCTGGAGTGGGAGAGTTGAGGTTCAACGCTTAATCAATATGCACTGACAAAGGCCCATAGACAGAAACTTTAGCACTTTTAATGAAAAAGTGAAACTTTTTCAAGTAAACATTATGCAGGGGAGCGCTGTATACACAACCTATTAAGAGACTGCTCCTATGCCCAATTCCAGATAATTCCCCGACCTCTAGACACTTATTTAGATCTGAAAGGTTGTCAATATGTCATATCTCCACTGTGCCCTCTCATATTGCAGGCTTAGGTGTAATTCTCATGATATCACAATACAGTACACTTATCCATTTGATCTATTGGGAGGTAGGGGTTGATTTGGAATGGGGCACTAGAATCCTTTTCAAGTGTCAACTGTCAGCCCAACTGTCGTAAGGCCATAAGCTCTGCGCGGCTACGTTGCTATGGTTACCAACCGTCAACCGTCCCCTGGCTGCCAGGTCTACAAGATGAACTTCGATAATGCTGCCTTCAAGCACCGCATGCCCCAGCAGAAGACTGCTCCCGGGTACGAGAAACTCCCGATGAAGAGGGGCATCTTCTTCGACATGTTCCCCTTCAGCGTCATCTTCCGGCGGGACATGACCATGTACCGCATCGGCGATGGCCTCAAGGAGGTCTTCTCCGACCTGCAGGGCAAGAAGGTCAACGAGGAGTTCACCCTGGTGCGGCCCATGCTGGAGTTCAGCTGGGACAACGTGAGTGAGGAGAGGGGAAGTGGGAAAGTGTTTCACGTAAAAAAAAAAAATCATATTTTTAATGGAGAATAATGTTTCTTATTAGCAGAAACAGAAATAGTTGAATATCAACCCTTTTGTCTGTATTGGGGATTACACCCATTTGAAAAATAGAGTGAATGTTGAAAGGTGCCACACAGGGTCAGGAGAGGCTGGTGGAGGCAGAAAGATTTCAGCCTCCACCAGCCTCCCCTGTACTTGATGTATGCCCAGGTAAAGTAAGCCTCTTATCAGCACTGTGAAATACTGTTGTGCTCCCTGTGTCTCCATTCAGATCTACACTCACTTGAACAACGTGTTTGAGCTGCTGTCCAAAGCAGTGGTGGAGAGCAAGCAGAAGGTCATTATCCCCAAACTCAGCAAAGAGGAGCCAGAAGAGAAAGATGAGGGTGAGAAACCCAAGAGAGAGGAAGAGAGAGGTACAGAGATGGCGAGTTTTTGGCCTATATCCCTGCCCGCAACACAGTCAGCCGACAGGAGAGGGGAGTACCTTGTCCAGCTATCTTGCACCTTCAAGCTATGTTGGAGTGGATTATCCCTTTAAAGTCCCACTAAAGTGACTTTGACTTCCACATTAAATCATTTCTGGGTAAATGTTAGGTTACCTACTTTATTTGTATACACTTAAAATACATTAAAAAAAAAAAAGAAATCAAGAAGGAGCTTGGTTTTTTAACCGCAGTTTCCAGCAGACTATGGGATTGGTTGGGCATGTCTCTTGCATTTTTGATTGACAGTTCGTCATGAGCCTTCGTTCCTAGGTTCAATGTTTTTCAGCTGGCTGTAATGTTGACCAATTCATTAGCAGTCTACAGTGTCTCTAGTGTGGATTTATGCAGCATTTCTGTTTGCAGTTGGATGCTATTACATTTTTGGTGAGTTACTTTGAAGCTAGCTTTGTAAAGTGAGCAGGAGGATCTGTAAAGTCTTTTAGTACTCACCCTTTACAGTTTAACTTTACTCAGGTTTTACTCCATGATAGTCTAATAATTCCCAGTTTCCACTGTACAGTAACCATTTCTATAATAATCTGTATCGTCTTTAAAACAAGTCACACCTAATTTCTCACCTGTGGGTGATGCTAATTTGATTCAAACCAAAACACTGGAAATGACGACGTTCACTTTAGTGGGCCTTTAAGTATATGTAAAATGCATAGACACATGTGCTTTGTCATACTATTAAGAGGTCCACCTCAATTGGATGAGTTCACATCGTGTCCATCCTCTGTTAATCAATTGGTTAATTGATTGTGGTTGTTTGATTGATTGATTGAAAATCATTAATTCACTCGCTCATTTATTCATTCACTTCCTCATTTATTCATTCACTCCCTCATTTATTTATTCACTTCCTCATTTATTCCCATTTTCCTTATAGTATTACTTGTATTGACATTAGATGTTAAGTCAGTGGAGGACAGAAAGGAGACAGATCAGGAGTACAGCAGTGCTCTAACACTGTACAACGCCAACTCTGCTGGCGAGGACATCGAGCTATTGGCCTTCCAGACTGTCACCGGTGCGTATACCTGTCTCTCTTTGTCCTAAACTTTCAACTCTAATTGTCCTCGAGGGACATTCACTGTGTCCAAAAAGACATCAAGAGTAACTCTTTCCCTGTTGTTTCAAATACCAGTTTCTACCGTTGTGACCCTAACCAAAAACCCTTTACCGTGTGGCCCTAACCCTAACCCTCTACCTCCTCTCCCCAGGGAAGTGCAGTGAGACCATCTTTGAGGACATGAGGGAGCCCCCTAAGAAGCCTCTCCACCTGAAGGGCCAGATGAAATATGTTCCTCAGTGGGACTCCTTAATCTTCCTCAGTACGCCCATGTAAGACCACCCACAACATCTTTACCAGTCATGTTAAAGTCACACCACTATGATTACATTCTACATTTACATTTATGGCATTTAGCGGATGCCTTTATCCAAAGCGACTTACAACAAATACATTTGTTTAAGTAAGTGAATCATCTATCCAACTGTCATCATAAGATAAAGTCATCAATGCTCAAACCAGGGGCCATAGGCAGTCACAATGCTAGAAGAAGGATTTTTTTTTATTTTATTTTATTTTTTTAACAGGACAGAAACTTGTACAGGGGGGTCGTGGGGGTGAAGAGGTCTTTAGGAGGGATAAGCTTGAGTACAAAGATAACATTTTAAACAGTATATGCAGTGTTGGAATATGCATGCAAACAGTACCTTATACAATGATGATACCCTCTATATCCACCTCCACAACACCAGAGGTGCCTCAGCCTATTATGGAGCCCTAAGAAAAAACAATTCGGGGGCTCCCCACACAGCAGCATGACACTTTCAATGAATGACACAACACAGACAAAGATTTTGATAAGTAATTACATTATTCATCCAACAGGTTTTTACCCACCGGATAATGTAATAAAGTTGGACATTTTCCGTTTAACAAGTTTATTACATTATCCAAGCCAGTAATAACATTATCCAGTTTTATTAAATTATAAATGCGAAAGGTTATTATTACATTATGAAAACTCATTACATTACCCAGTGTTATCACATCATCGGTTGTTACTTACCCTTTCTCAATTCTCCTTGTCTGTTTGTCTCCCTTTTAATTTCTTCCCCCTCTGCTCTCTGTCCTCTTGCAGTATCGAGACGGTGGAAGACATGATTAAAATGGGCGTCTATGTGAACGATCTGAACCTGCACGACTCGAGCAGAGAGCTCATCTTAGCCGGAACACAGCAGTCAGCTGAGCTGCAGCTAGCTCTGGACCAGGTCAGTCAGACACCTGACCAACGTAGGCATGCTGCTCTTTCTATGTTATTCATTCGGTCACTCGTTCATTCATTCATTCATTCACTCGTTCATTCATTCATTCATTCATTCATTCATTCATTCGTTCATTCGTTCATTCATTCATTCATTCATTCACTCGTTCATTCATTCATTCATTCATTCACATGCTACACTACTCTATGAGAATGATAAACAGGTACAATGCTCCCATAAATCTTACACCACTAACCAGAGGAGGCTGATGGAGGTACAAATTGGAGGATTGGCTCAGTGCAATGCATGGAATCGAATGAGGAACGGATACCATTTCTCATTCCATTCCATGCATTGCACCGAGCCCGTCCTCCGGTTTCCACCTCCACCTCCAGCCTTCACTGACAGAAACATATACCACGATACCATGCACCATCAGCACCACCACCTACACCAGAAGTTTATTTTACCAATGGCACCAATGGCTAAACAGCAAGGATGATATAACGATGGAATACACAGAAATGCAGACATGTAATGTAGGTCACACAAAGAGTCTACTGTATCAGGGGAGGCTGGGGGAGGTAAAAATCGGGACGGGCTCATTGTAATGCATAGATACGTGTATTTGATACCATTCCTCATTCTGTTCCATGCATTACAATGAGACTGTACTCTAATTTCTGCCTTCCCAACTCCCCAAGGGTACGTGCTGAACAGCTGACCACCACAAGGTTGGGGCTTACACCCCTTTTGGAGAAGAAACTAGTAGATTGACAGCTCTATCTCTGGTGTGACCTCCCACCTACAGGAACAGCAGAAGTACGCCCAGCTCATGGAGATCATTAAGAAGCTGGATGAGGAGAAGAAGAGGGGCGACTCCCTCCTCTACGCCATGATCCCCAAGGCTGTGGCCGACAGGCTAAGGAAGGGCATCACCGCGCTGGAGACATGTCAGGTATACCAACCCAGAGCCACAGAGATACATGCTTTGTAAACTAGTCTTCATTCTGAAACGCTTTTCTTCATCGGCGTAGAATTGCCTTGTCACTTAGACGTTTTGATGCCGGCATTTCGTTCGTAACAACCTTGATCAACATCTGTGTCTGTTGTGTTTCTTGTACTAACAAGAGAGGTTGATCGACGACATTTATTAATTTTTATGAGTATGTGGGTTATGTGAAAAGATAAATAAACAAGGGGGGGGGCGCTTTGTGGCGTAGCACACTAGTGCGCTCACCACGTAATCGCAGGGTTCCTGGTTCGATTCCGGCCCTCGACCTATCTTGGATGTCATCCCTCCTCTCTCTCCCTCCCATCCTTCCTGTCGATCTCTACTGTCTCTATCCCAATAAAGCAGAAATGCCCTGCTTTATTGAAAAAAAACAATACAAAGGGATACAAAATGACACAAAGGCATGACACAAGTACAGCATATCAGTTTGTTGTCTTAGCATCCCGCCACATTGGATGTTGACTCTCACTGCCACGGTGTTCCCAGGTGTTCCCAGACGTGACTATCCTGTTCAGTGACGTGGTGAAGTTCAACGAGATCTGCATCCACATCACGCCCATGCAGGTGGTGGACATGCTTAACGAGATCTACATTGTTTTTGACACCCTCAGCGAGAAGCACAACGTCTACAAGGTAACTGACGCAAACGTGATTAGCTCTCTGGGTTTCAACCCCCGTTTACTCCACATCAAATTTCCATCCCTGGATAGAAAATAAAGCTGAATCTAATCTAATCTAATCAAAACTATACCCAGGAGACGAGACTGAGCTGAGCCAAGCTGAGCCGGGCTCTCCTGGAATGCTCTGGCCTGGTTAGGCAAGTAGCGAGATCTGTGCTGGAAAGGATAACGTGAAAATTAAATATCAGAGCCAGCACAGTGCAGTTTGGGTCAGCACAATAGTGTGAAGAGGGTATTACTGTCCTCGCCAATGCTTTTCGTGACGATTTATAAACCATCAAGTACATTTTTATTGAGAACACTTGGGCTAAAACCAGTCTTATGGTTTATAATCCACTATAAAGTACCTACCCAGCAGTGTTGTTATCCTTTTTCCACCCCCAGAAACCCCCAGTTGCAGGTCCATCAGTTTTAAAGTCAGGCTAAGGTCATATATCATATATCAGATAAAACCTGCTTATTTATTTGTGGCTAATCACACCTGGTGATCTACCTTAAAGTCGCCATTATGGAATTGTACTCTTTTGGCTTTCATAACTATGATTACACTATGATTACATTTTACATTTACGGAATTTAGCAGACGCCTTTATCCAAAGCGACTTACAACAAATACATGTGTTTAAGTGAGTGAATCATCTATCCATCAGTCATCATAAGATAAAGTAATCGATGCTCAGACCAGGGGCCATAGGCAGTCACAATGCTATAACAATAACAATGACCATAGCAATTTATTTACATAGCCCTTGTTAGACCGTCATTGTTGCAAAGCGCTTCACACAACAACAAAAAAACAGGAAAGAAAATGATTCATGATTCATACACTATCTATCACTATCTATCTTTCCAGGTGGAGACCATCCGAGACGCCTACATGGTGGTGGCAGGCGTGCCCAACAAGACCACCTTCCACGCCCACCACATCTGTGACATGGCTCTGGACATGCTGAGTTCCATCGACCACCTCAAAGACCCCTCCACCGGGGACAACATCCAGATCAGAGTCGGTGAGCACACAGGGGGGGTGGACAGGCCTGGTGGTCCTGGGTGGCCCAGTTAATAGAGCTTTGCAATGACAATGCTTCCCCCCTGGGAATCATTTATACACAAAATATATGCACCCACTGTACTGTAAGCTGCAAGGGTTGAAAGTGTCTCCAAAATGGCATAGTATTATTATTATGAATAATAATATGCCATTTTGTAAAAGCTCTTAACCCAGGCAGCTTACAGTACAGAGTGCATACATTATTTTGAATGTAGAGTCCCCAGTGGGAAACTGTGAAATCGGTGGTGTCAGATAAAAAGATATCACATAATATATTTTATGATCTGACACCAACTTGACAGTTTGATCTGATGGTGAATTGACACCCCAACCGCATCCCTTCTCCTCAGGGATCCACTCGGGGATGGTGGTGGCCGGGGTGGTGGGCCTGAAGATGCCTCGTTATTGCCTGTTCGGAGACACGGTCAACACAGCCTCTCGTATGGAGAGCAACGGAGTGGTGAGCTGGGCCTTCATACCCGGGGGTGTGAACAGACTTATGGAAGGGACCCAAAAAGAACAGACTTATGGAAGGGCAGGGGCTTTTACCCCCAAAAAGAACAGACTTATGGAAGGGCAGGGGCTTTTACCCCCAAAAAGGGCACAACGTTCTTTGCACTGGAAAGTGTAAAGTTACTATTTAGCATTAGTTAAATGGCATTTATATTATATTGGGTGGGGGGGGGGTGCGATTTTGGGGAAAAAACACCATCCAGGAGTGCACTTTGTGAGTGGTAGGGAAAAGGGTACGGTTTTTGGCCCCTTTGGGCCCCCCTATCCGCGTCCCTGTTAATACCTGTACATGTGCTGACCCTCTGCATTATGACTTAAAACATAATATTACATAATGATTCCACTATTAAATACTGTATGTATTTATGTATTTTGGATTCTTTACAACCTAACTAATAGTGAATCTATTAGTCACCCTAATCTATCTGTCTGTCTGTCTGTCTGTCTGTCTGTCTGTCTGTCTGTCTGTACAGGGCATGCAAATCCACATCAGCCAGACCACCGAAGACCATTTGGAACACGAGCCCTACATCATTGAGGAGAGGGGCAAGATCTTTGTCAAGGTGGGTGCCTGTTGCCCCGTGATGTTGTACCAACTCGTACATAGACACACTTTCACATTCAGATCTAAAATCTCACATCAAAAGATGGCAGTTTATCCTTTCAGGGGTCATTTCAAGGCCAAAGGGTGTGAATGGTTAGTGGCTAATATTCCATCATGCCAATTTGGATTCGGTCTGGAAAACCATACTGTTATTCTGCCTTATCTCTTAGGGGAAAGGCTACATGAAAACGTATTGGCTGAAGGGGAAGAAGGACCTGTCATTTAAGACCCCTGCAGAGCTTCGTTATAGCAGTGAACCGAAAGACTCAGAGGACAGGAGCTCCAAAGGGTGAGTGGAGAGGAAAGAGCCTATAATATGCTACGTCCAATGTCACTTAGCTTTTCTAGAGTGTGTATGGACATATGATGCCCCCTACTGGGTGAATGTGAGATCAGTCTGTTAATGTCACTAGTGTACACCATGGGGAGGCTGGTAGAAAGGAGGTAGAAATCAGAGGACGGGCTAATTGTAATGCATGAGGAACCGTGTCAAACACAGGATAAAAATGGTATCAAACATTGCATGCATTGCAATGGAGCCCGACCTCTGATTTCTACCTCCACCGGCCTCCCCTGGTGTACAGTCAGTAAGCCTTCCACTGTTAAGGCGTCCCTCTGTGTGTTTTATCTTTGCTTGGCCCGCAGCTCCACCTGCACCAACACCAAGCGCTCAACCTCCAACCTCAACATCCCCAGCGAGGAGCAGGCGGAGGGCAAGCCCACCCCCACGGACCTGCCCACTGACACCTTACCCCTGATAGAGGGCGCCGCTGAGCCTCACCCCGCCTCCGCCGAGCCCCAGGAGAAGGACAAGGTCAAAAAGACAAAGAATAACAAAGGGAGCAAGGCCGAGGCGCCCCCGCAGGGCATCACGGTGCAGGTCAACGCAGTGCAGGAGAACCCCGCGCTCCCGGCGCCCCTTGTGGATGGGCCGGAGATTGCGCCCCCCGTGCTGAACAACAAGAGGAACAGCTTCAGGCAGCAGTATGCCAAGCTGCCTGTCCACGTGCCCATGCGCAGCTTTGCCTGCTCCCTACAGTGAAAGGGGCGGAGCTAGAGGGTCGCAACCTCACATCTCAGACGACGGGGTAGCCCGCGTTCCTGCGTTCCCGCATTCCAAACCGTCTGCAAAGCAGTTGCGCTGCAAAAATTGACCGGTGGTCGCGTTCCGTTTCACCTACAATACCAGTCAAAAGTCTGGACACAAACTTGCCAAGAGTGTGCAAAGCTGTCATCAAAGCAAAAGGTGGCTACTTTGAAGACTCTAAAATATAAAGCATATTCTGGTTTGTTTAACACTTTTTTGTTTACTACATAATTCCATATGTGTTCCTTCATAGTTTTGATGTCTTCAGTATTAATCTACAATGTAGAAAATAATAAAAAAAAATAAAGAAAAACCATTGAATGAGAAGGTGTGTCCAAACTTGGTACTGGTACTGTACATTGGAGTCAGGCTGCAAGGTGCTAGATTGCTGTATCTTATTGATATGGTTACATGTTAAACACTTATCGTATTGCTTTGCAGATGGTCTGGAACAGCCTTTATGTCCGCTTATCATGTAATGCCCCAGTGTTTTGATTAGATGCATCCATAGGATCCTCAAAGCTAAATACAGGGCTGACTACATTAAAGTTGTTTTAATCTGAATTAATTGACGATCATTTATTCTTTGCAGAGTAAAAGAGGATGGGCCTCTTAATAAAGCATTCATGCCCTGTAATTGAAAACAAATAGTATCGCAGGGCAGGACCACTTTAAGTACATACTGACTGACACTCAAGTTGTAAGGCCTCACCATTGACACCTAGATATGTTGGTACAGTAACACACTGGCAGCAGCTGTTACCAATGCAGCAGGTCATACATGTAATAAATAATAATAATACAGGACAACATCACAGTTTATTTGACTGATTGACAGGTTATTTAAAGAAAACAGACCTATACGGATTGTGTCCAAACTTTTGCCTGGTATTGTACATGAAGGGTTTAACGTAACACACTCCTCAGCTCACGCCATAGAGAGAAGGGGAGTTTCAGTCAGCGGCAGACAGGTCAGATTAAATCAGTGACCTTCTCTGAACCGACGTGCTCTTATCTACAATAGATGTTAACTGACCCTGTATCAGATAAAACTGCTTTGCACTTGGAAAGTACCCAATTATTACCTTACCTTATTATTAATGCAAAAAAATAACATTTACTAAGCTCATCTGCATACTGCAGTCAAAATAGCGATCAGATTTTTGGAATTATTATGAAACCGTTATGAAACCGTTAAACCAACCAACTTGTTAGAGTATGCTATCTGTTTGGAACAAGGTCCAAAAATCATACAATATAACTAAATCCATTACTTGCACTACAGTAAAAGCAAATAAGGTAACGTGACGGTGTGCCAAACCACACACACACACACACACACACACACACACACACTTACACAACACTCCCTGTAGACGTTTCTGTGAGATATCATTACTCGATAAAGAGGAAGCCACCAGGAAACCGCTTAAGGTCTACTTCCTGTCTGTTGCCACGGTGACAGGCCAAATCTTTGCAATTGCACAGTTTACTATCTCTGCACGGTTAATTTCTTGAGAGAGAGAGAAAAAATAATAAACAATGAAGCAGGTGTCTCTCAATCCCCAGTCCTCGCTATGTGGGCTTAAATCCACTCCCTTTAGTTCAACTGGGCCTTGGTCTGACCTCTCATCCTAACACCTGAAAACAATCTTTGGCTCCAGCTCATGGCCCCACTGGACAGACCCTTTCAACAGTAGAGCCTCAGCCGGCTAGCTACCCTTTGGTCCAGCTGGTTGTCGTTCAGATAAACCTGCAGATAAACAGAGTGCTTTTCAATTAGGGACTGGCCAAGCCCATATGAATCAGTGCATTCATGAAAAGTAAAAAACACAACTGGTCTTGTTCATCAGAGGATGTTGAGACTGATCTACTTGAGCACAAGAACAAGACCAGTAATTCAACATTAGAAGATCTGAAAAACATCTGCTGTTGCTCAAGAAAGAGTCAATCTGTTTATTTTACACAAATTCAACACAGAATGAAACATTGCAAATGTGAAGACTAATCAATTCTATGGCAACCAGTACAAACAGCTTCACATAGAAGGCAATACAAGGTCTTAGGCATTTGTCCTCACTGGTTCCCCATTCCCCATTCCAAACCAATATGAGCTCAGCCATTTAGAAACATTAAAGTAACTATACATTAATGCCCATGGATGTCCGGGGTAAAAGACAGAACCTTTCACACCACGCAACATAATCCTTTAATACCCTGTCACCAGGGCCAGGACGATAACATAAGAGTTGGCTGTACAAATGTTAAGGTTTAGGATTAATTCACAGATTCATAAATTGCAGGAGAACAAAGAAAGTCAGAGAGAGAAAGAGAGAGAGAGAGAGAGGGGAGAGACAGAGAGGATTAACAGATGGATTCTGTATGAATCTATACTGCTGGAGAGTAATAGAGGGAGATAGACATGGAGTCCACTCCAGTGCTGACAGGAGTTGCATTCCTGCAACGGTGAATACAAAAAGGGTTAAGCCGCTCCCCTTTTAAACGGCTGCATCACTGGATTACTGCTAAATTCTTTCTGGGGTTTTCACTTGTCAGGACAGGCAGAGAGGCATGCTGTCAGCAGACAGAGAGAGAGAGAGAGAGAGAGAGAGAGAGAGAGAGAGAGAGAGAGAGAGAGGGGGGAGAGAAAGAGAGAGAGAAAGAGAGAGAGAGAGAGAGAGAGAGAGAGAGAAACAAAACGCATCAAAGTAGAAGGAAGGAGAAACCAGAGAGATACCGTAGTTTGAGGAGGAACAAGAGTTTGAATTTGAATTTGAGAAGGAAATACAAGAGAGAGAGAGAGAGAGAGAGAGAGAGACAGAGACAGAGACAGTGAGGTAGATAAAAACACGCACCAGGCTAAGGGGTGTGTCATAGCAATTTAGTTCCTCAAGGAAGTACAACTAAGCATTATCTGGAGAGAGGGTGAGAGCATACAAAAAGGCAACAAACAAAGAGAGGATTTTCTTTTGTTTTCACCTGGAAAGATGAAGGGATTCCATTAATCGAGTGCTCTGAGCTGACAGCCTGAGCCACGTGCAGAGGGTGACAGAGACGTCTGACACAGGAGGGAGGGGGACTCATTGACACACTCACAGGTAAGAGGGTGACAGAGACGTCTGACAGGGAGGGAGGGGGACTCATTGACACACTCACAGGTAAGAGGCTTCTCATCTGGCAGCAACTCAACCACATATTTACTGTGAACAGATATGCTCCTTCCTCTTTCTCTTGGTGAAATTACACATTTAGATCATGTTATGTTAAACAAGGGCCGAGCGAACGGCTAGCTACTGGGAAGGCCTACAGTCTGCTGATAAAGAGGCTAGAAAATGTGGTCAGGATCAAATTAGATCATGTGTGACTTTTTTTTTCCCACTTTGAAACTTCCCCATCGAACACTGAGGCTGGCAGACATGTATGTACTCAGAGTCATGCTGTAACAGGTACAGTGAGTCACACTCACGTCTGTATGACGCTGAAAACCGTCTGTGCGAGAGTGTTGAAAATTGTACAGTCAAACCATGAGCTGTGGACTTTCCCTCACTGTACTGGCCTACTTTGATTGAGCGCGCCCGATTGCCAGCGCTCTTGGCCAAAGGCTGTGAAGTGGCACAATGCATTGGACAGACAGCGGTGTTGAAAACAAGCTGTGTAGTGATCCCTCGCCACAAGGTTTCGCTTCCCTTCTGCGTCAACGAGGATGGGCGTCGGTCTCGAACGACTGATCAACGATCATAAATGTTAGATGAGTCAGGAACAATACCGGGTCCGTCTTTCTGAACACTTCAAAGTGCCGGCTGTGGGCACTTAAAAGTGCATTATGGCTGTCACAAGCACTTATGATTGCAGAGGGGTTTTTTGTCAGTACGCTTCGGAGCATAGAAGAGGAAAGAAAAGGGACGTCTACAGACCAGCAGGCATTTCATTCCATCAACACTTTCAGTGCAACACCATTGTGAATGAACATCAATACTGTTGCTGACCAGTCACTGGTCTACTACCGCAAATCCGCACAGGGGCGCACGGCGCATGGCCTGCCCATAGAAACAAGCACTGACAGAGAGCATCATCAGGAAAACAGGAAGGTTCCACACGTTTGTGAGATGCTCCATGGGAGAGAATGGCCTGGAAGGCGCAGGGGTTCCACCGGGCAAAGGTCATAGAGCGGCCTCCCGTCTCTCTTTCACATGATTGAAAGTGATGTACATTCTACGTTATCTATGAGGACAACTCTGAATGTCTCTGTGAGGACTGAGTGAGACGACTTGGTTGGGGGCAGGGGCGTGTTCAATGCCCCACAGTCTGGTGAAAGGCTGTGACATAAGCCTCCAGGGCTAGTGTTGGAGGGACCTGAACCAGAAAGGACCTGATGCATTTTAATTACAGTAGTATAAGTCACATTCTGTCTATTAACGTCAAAGGGACTCTCCACATCCCCTGCTAAGCCCTGTGAGAGTTCAGAGCCTTTATCCACACAGACACAGACACACACACACACACACACACACACACACATACACACACACACACACACACACACACACACACACACACACACACACACACACACACACACACACACACACAATCTCTGTCTCTCTTTCACACACACGAAAGCACACGCACACACACACACACACACACACACACACACACACACACACACACCTAAAGCTACACGCTGCAGTCATTTGTGGAATGCTAAATATTTACCTCTCCCGCCCCGAATGCCCATGCATAATCCTCCAATCAGCACTCTCCATCTCTGTATCAGTCAACTCGGCTCTCCTGTCAATCTTGAAATAGAAGACAATTATTTTCATGTGCTTCCTATTATTGGGGAAATGTTTGATGAGCCCTCAGCTTCTGACATTTTCTCCTTTCGGTAATGTATGTAAATGTAAATTACGTAATTGAGTTTTTCCATTTTGATTTTAGACGGCAGTTTTAATGAAACACTAATTTAAACTTGCGTAATGTCCCCTCCATCCATAAGTTATATAAATTCAAATTGAAGCTTGAGATCCCTTCATGAGGTAAAAATTGGAGGATGGGCTCATTGTAATGCATGTAGAGAATGAGTAACAGAATGAGTAATGGTATCAAACGCGTGTTTGATACCGTACCTCATTCCATTCCATGCATTACAATGAGCCCATCCTCCAATTTCTACCTCCACCAGCCTCCCCTGGAACTCAACGTACTCAATATGAAATGCATTCCCAGTTTGTTCTGTGTCCATTACAGACTGCTTAAAATAAACAGCACAACCGTTTCACTCCAGCCAACACACCAGACCGTCCCCAGCTGCTGGTCCATATTTCTGAGGGAAGGTATTGGCTGATGGGTGGGACACGTCTCCCAAATCCCAGTGGGCGTTTTTAGAGAAGGAAGGAGATGGAAAACTAATCTGAAATAGCTATCACGCTGCTCCACTTCTATTATCGCTGTAAAGGGGAAATTAATCTAATGAATGTTCTTTAATTCCCCACAGAGAGCCCAGAGCTCTGTACTGAAGCGTCCCATTAGAAATGTGACACTTATTCGGAATGAATGGATATGCCTGTGATAGGGACCCAGTCGGGTGTCGTATGGGGAATGAGTGTTTGCTTATTATCAGTGTTAGAGCTGGGAAGGGTTTCACGCAGTAGATGAAGTGTTGCCGCTAACATTAGCGGTAACACTTAGCATGCTTAGTCTATTAGCATGATGTGGTCGTTAGAATGTCGGAAGTGCATGAGTGATTAATTAGGTTATTCGTATGTATAGGCTGGGGCTGGGGGTGGAGGCTGGGGGTGGAGGGTGGAGGCTGGGGGTGGAGGGTGGAGGCTGGAGGCTGGGGCTGGTGGTTGGGTTCACCGTACAAAACTTACTCTCCTAGCAATTTCAGACATGTCACACCTGTTGAATGACAGAAGCATAAACATGGCTGCTTTTAAGCCTCTGGCTCTTGAACATGTGATGTTTTTGCATACATGTTTACCAGCTGTCCTGTCACCTGACCAACAACTGCTACCTTTGACTTAAAGAGTCCTGCCTGAACCAACGCTATGTTTAATTTCTGACTGACCTGTGCATCAAATTTGTCCTAAGATTGCTTGAATAGTGTCATTTATAAGCCATTTAGCTGACGCTTTTACCCAAAGCGACTTACATTGCAATGAGTGCATACATTTCAGTACATTTGCACCAAACACGAAAACACATCTGCGAGACACAGGCAGACAAATATAAGTTGAGTACATTTAATGGACACGCTGTTGTCAATAAACAAGATGCCTCGGTGAAAGTACATACATGTATAAAAACATATAAAATAGATGTTTTAGTTTTTTTGCCGAGGGGCGGATTCCAAGCTAAAGTATAGAATAGACAGCCATTGAGTCCAGTGCTGGCTTTCCCCCATTACCCCACTACTACTAACCCTAACCATATAGCACCACTTGTAGAAACCTGCCTTAGCTATGCAGCCTACCTCCCCCTCTTACATACTTGTCCACACAAGCCATAAGTGATTCAGGATGGAAATTATCAGCAGAAGATCCTTGTGGTTGTTCTCAATATGGTAGCCAAGATCTGTGCCAGGATTGTTGGGTTGGATTGTTGGGTATTTGAGGCGTTTTAGTGTAGACTTTTAGTTTATAGCTCAAAGGTGATATAATAATTGATTGGAAATAAACAGAACATGTTGATTCTCAACGTCATGTGTGAGTACAGGCTATTATTGGATAAAAGCGTCAGCTAAATGGCGTATTATATTACTGAAAACACATTGGAGGAGATCTAGGTTCCTCCCCTTACATATTCTCCTCCAATGCTTTTTGAGGATGAGGCGAGTGGAGGACGAGGAGGAGAGGATGCGAGGAGTCGTGTTCCTAACAACCGAGAAAAGGCTTGTGTGTAGTGCAACAGTTGTCTGTGTTTACCTGATGTGGGTCCACTGATGACCTCCCAGGGGGCGTCTCTCTGTGTCTCCTCTCTCCCCTGACAGCGGTGCTAGCTGTGAGGAGAGTCTGCAGCCTCGGTGGGGTATATCACCCCTGGTGCCTCCCCAGGGAATATGTGCATCAACAAAAACTACAAGAAAAAATAATAGGAGCTGAGAGGAGCTCAATAGAGTATTACCATAATCACAGGGTTTACTGAACTATATCTGGGTTAGGGTTAGGACTTTACTGAACTATATCTGGGTTAGGGTTAGGACTTTACTGAACTATATCTGGGTTAGGGTTAGGACTTTACTGAACTATATCTGGGTTAGGGTTAGGACTTTACTGAACTATATCTGGGGGATGACTGACATTTTTTTGGTCTAATCCTGAAATAGGTTTGGAAGGGTTATGCGAGGTAAAGATCCACATATATGCCTAAGTTGAGCTGCAACAATCAAGGCTTTTGAAAGAAGGTGACACAGTCAGATTGTTCAGAAAGGCACAAAAGCTTTCTTCAGTTATCAATCTATCAGTTTCCTATATTTTTTCTTCAGTACACCAAAACAATTGTGCCAACAACACTAACTGCACTGAAGACTGACGCCAACCTCTCTCTCCCTGCTCCGACCTCAGGTAACCATGGAGTCTTTCAGCTCCAAGGACATGGCCATGAAGGCCCAGAAGAAGATCCTCAGCCACATGGCCAACAAGTCAGTGGTCCAGATGTTCATTGACGACACCAGCAGCGAGATTCTGGACGAGCTTTACCGCGTCTCCAAGGAGTACTCTGGCAACCGCTCCGAGGCCCAGAAGGTGATAAAAAACCTGATCAAGATAGCGGTGAAGATCGGCGTGCTCTTCCGACACAACCGCTTCAGCCCCGAGGAGTTGCGTCTCGCCGAGGACTTCAAGAAGAAGCTGCACACAGGGGCTATGACAGCTATTAGCTTCTATGAGGTAAACAACCCAGGGGCTATGACAGCTATTAGCTTCTATGAGGTATTCAACCCAGGGGCTATGACAGCTATTAGCTTCTATGAGGTATACAACCCAGGGGCTATGACAGCTATTAGCTTCTATGAGGTATACAACCCAGGGGCTATGACAGCTATTAGCTTCTATGAGGTAAACAACCCAGGGGCTATGACAGCTATTAGCTTCTATGAGGTATACCACCCAGGGGCTATGACAGCTATTAGCTTCTATGAGGTATACAACCCAGGGGCTATGACAGCTATTAGCTTCTATGAGGTGTACAACCCAGGGGCTATGACAGCTATTAGCTTCTATGAGGTGTACAACCCAGGGGCTATGACAGCTATTAGCTTCTATGAGGTATACAACCCAGGGGCTATGACAGCTATTAGCTTCTATGAGGTATACAACCCAGGCCAGCATGTTCTGGTAGTGTTATTTGTCTGTGTTTGTAGTGACTGCATTGTCATAAGCTTTTTTGAGTTGATGATCCATCAGTCACATTGGGACAAACTGCTGAAAATGATCTAAATCGAAATGTGCTGTGATGTGCAAGGGGGTCATATATAATTTTGTAATAGTGGAGGATAAGTGAGAATTCATGGGTTAATAAATTGACATCTATAGTATGTTACACCTGAATTATTACAGAGAAAAATTTTTACCGCCATAGTAATAACATTGTTGTGACTCACCTCTCTCTTTATCCACAACTCCAGGTGGAGTTCACCTTTGACAAGGCAGTGATGTCAGAGATCCTGACAGGCTGCAGGGACCTGCTGTTGAAGCTGGTGGACTCCCACCTCACGGCCAAGTCCCACGGTCGCATCAACCACGTGTTCAACCATTACTCCGACCCCGAGCTTCTGACCCAGCTGTACAACCCAGACGGGCCCTTCCTCTCAAACCTCACCAAGATCTGCACCGGCCTCAATAAACTGGTGGAGGAGGAGAAGTTATGAGAGGAGAGTGTGAGCGAGACGACGCTTGTGAGAGACACTAGGAGCTCCACGTAAAAGGGGTCTGACGTCGGAACGCAAAGCTGACCGCGGTGCTGATCATAAGCAGGACATGTCCACCTGACGAGATTTGTGACTCTAGTGTTACATGATGTGGTCACTGGTCTGCTGCTTTCCTGAAAGGGACACTGGAGCCAGTGAACAACGTTGAGGATGTGCAGGATCCTGATAGAATGATGGGATCCTGATGTGTGTTGATTAGAGGTCATATCCATGTTATAAGTGGCTATGATGTTAAGCTTGTATCTCTTGTTGTGAAACTGTGTCTCAATGGATGGAGTTCCTGAAATGTCGGAATTAGGTTGAAATCGGGTTATATCACCTAATTTCTATGCAGTTGGGACTTCCGTCCAATGTTTCACGTTCGTAGCCATGTACTCATATACAGCTATTCCATTGATTTCCTGCTGTTGTTGTTGTTGTTGTTGTTGTTGTTGTTTTTCTCAATGGACATATGTACTGTATCAGGGAAAGAGAGACCCAGATGGTATAATTCTGACTGGATAGACACTTTAATTGGTACTAAAGATAGAATTGAAAACACTGGGGAAAACAAAAGATGAGCACACTGCCATCTGGTGGTAATGACTACATACTGGTGGTAGTTTGCATACAATTCTGTTATTAAAAAAAAAGTTTACATCTACTGTAGGTCTGTGGAGGTGCGAGTGAGTCATCAATACATTAATGTGAACCAAAGAGAAACTGGATTAGAATCTATAAGAAGTGGGTATCAGACAATCTATAGTTGTCCCATACATATAACTATTTCTATTTCTATGGCCCCATATCTAAGCTTGGCCTTGTACACGGTCCTGCAATTAAAGGCTCATAATTTGGTACCATATATTGTCTTAATTGTAAATATACTTGAATTGTTTTTATCCTTTAAAAAACAAAGGTACCTATGTATGACTTTCAGCATAAGAGTGACAAATGCATATTGTGTATGTAGAATGAAATGTCACGAGGCATTGAAATGGAGAAAAGGCATCTCCCAAATTGATGAGTTATTTTACCCTAAACCTGTGATATCTGAACATTTTACATGCAGGTATGTAAAACTAGAGTGTTCGCAGTTTACAATAATAATGTTGCATGGGTTGACCTGTCGAAACGCCTTCACACATACAGTAGAAGCATGTAGTGGGGCTTCATAGTAAAGTACGGGCTTCACAATAAAGTATGGGGCTTCGCAGTAAAGTATGGGCTTCACAGTAAAGTATGGGCTTCACAGTAAAGTATGGGGCTTCACAGTAAAGTATGGGGCTTCACAGTAAAGTATGGGGCTTCACAGTAAAGTATGGGCTTCACAGTAAAGTATGGGGCTTCACAGTAAAGTATGGGGCTTCACAGTAAATTGCAAGCTTCACAGCAAAGTATGGGCTTCATAGTAAAGTATTGGCTTCACAGTAAAGTATGGGGCTTCACAGTAAAGTATGGGGCTTCACAGTAAAGTATGGGGCTTCACAGTAAATTGCAAGCTTCACAGCAAAGTATGGGCTTCATAGTAAAGTACGGGCTTCACAGCAAAGTATAGGCTTCACAGTAAAGTAAGGGCTTCACAGTAAACAAGTCAACGCACCAAGGTTGTAATTGGTTTTGATCATCCATTTACACAAAGTGTTCTTCTAAAACCATAAAGACAACTTGGTGGGGATAGTGTTTCTGCTACATAACTGATTAGATTAACACTCATTTTCAACAGTGAGAGAAGCACATAACAGAGACCAAACATACAGATTGTATAGCATATGGTCAGGCAGCACAACGCTTCACAAATGAAATGCTGCCGCTGTGTCATGGACTGAGGCTATATGACTTCAGTCACCAACTGAACCCTAACCCTAACCCTAACCCTTTGTCATGGACTGAGGCTATATGACTTCAGTCACCAACTGAACCCTAACCCTAACCCTTTGTCATGGACTGAGGCTATATGACTTCAGTCACTAACCCTAACCCTAACCCTAACCCTGTGTCATGGACTGAGGCTATATGACTTCAGTCACCAACTGAACCCTAACCCTAACCCTAACCCTTTGTCATGGACTGAGGCTATATGACTTCAGTCACCAAAGCCAGTCAACTGTGAAATCACTCAATGCTACACAAATTATTCTTCAATCGAAAAGAGCTTTCAGACGGAATAACAGACACAACGACATGCATCACAATCAAGATTGAGCACTTTGACCCATTTAATCCACAAAACAAAAGTCAACTGTGTAAAGAAAACATATCTGTTTATCAATTGAATATTGTTCTAAAGACAGGGTTTTGTTTTGGTTTAGTATGGCCCTTAATGTTGGCAAAATCAGGGCTGCTACAATAGATCAGCAGTACTTTATGGAGCAACACTTGTAGGCAATTGTGTTCTTAATATTCTAGTGTAGTGTAGCAGCTGGTTAGTCCAATATAAAATGCAATAATTTACTACAACAGACTGACAAGGTAAGGAAAGAGTCCATGTCTAAGGACTCTAATGTAGGCTACATTGCATAATTGGACTCTACGAGGTAGCAATACTCATGTATTCAGTAGGCCATAGCTATAACTGAAAATCAAATTAATCGCAACAATCTCAGTGAAACTGGAGCTGCTAAAGTTTAGCATCATCAATAATGACAACATGGCAACAAACACAATTCACAAAGTTTCAAATTCTCACACTGGTTGTGTGTAGAACAGGACAGTGTTTTGTTCTGGGCAGAACACACAATTCATAAGTCATTTAAAAAAAATGATAAATAAAACATTGTAACAGTGCATTACTTGCTTGAAAAAAAATGTGCTTTTAAATCAAAATGTCACCAAAAGTTTGGCATTCCAGGAAAAGAGTCACAATTCTATCAACAGTGAGTGCTGCAGTGTTGAGTCCATGGAGCAGCAGGTGACTCAGCAGGGAGAACAATATCTCTTCTAAATCTATAATGCTAGATTGGCTTGGAGGACAATCTCTTTGTCTTTGTAGATGTGACCTATGATCTGCCTGACTTGAAGGGAATTACATCACAGCTCAAAGATGTCATCCTCCCTGTCTCGTATCTTCTTGGTGCGTTTGGTGATGGTGAGGGGCACAGCCCCGAGTGTGGCTTGCTGATGCATTCTGGGAGAGGACGTGGCACTGTGTGACCTGGTCAGCCGGTGGTCTGATGTCCTGCTGGCGCAAGCCGCCTCCAGTGCAGCCAATCTGTGAAGTAAAAACACGACGAATGAAATAAGAAACATCTTACTGTGCTTCTACGTGGAGAAAACATTATCATATTGGCATTTTAGTTGAGTGGACACCAGCCCACCTTATCATAAAGGTACAGAGACCACCAGACTAGTCTCATAAGAGTGTAGTGTGTTTGAAAAGACACAGAATAGCAAGGTGGAGGAGGGTATGATTTAACTCACCAACTGCCAAAGAATTCCTGAACACTCACCACCTAGAGTGCCAAGTGTTTTGTGGTATTTTACCTAGCAACAACACTCTGATTGGCTACAAAATGAAGCATCATCATTTTTAAAAAATGCTAGTGAATAAAGTCACCCTGGGCACTCTAGAATGTTGACAATTCGGGAGACTTTATTCAACCTCGGCACTGAATGAGTTAATCACCGTTTTTCTCCTTCTTGACATCTTCTGAGAGCTGCTTGCTTCGACTGGCTGATCAAACCATCCATCCTCTTCAGAAAATCCATTGGGGAAAGTTCTGAGGTCCCTTCTTCGCTGGCATCTGGCATCTTCTTCTCAGCAGTGGCTGCTGGTGTCCCATTTAGGCTGGAGTCTTTGCTTGTACTGCCCTGCACCTGGCCTGACCCAGCCAAAGATACCTCGTTACCGTTGGCATCAGGGTCTGACAGCACAGGGATACACAGAGACTTCTTCAGGAACATTGAGTCATTCGTATAAAGTCTGTTCGCTCTTTTAATTTGTTCCATCTGTAAGAGAATTATGGTATGGTTAGTGGTAGTAAGCCAAGAAATTAAGAGCATCGTTAACTTTACAACAGCTACTCAGTCACTCCTACTTTACTTACAGATACTCCATATTTCAAGGAAAGTCCTTGCAGTGTCTCTCCCGGTTGAATTTGGTGTTCAATTCGTCTCTGTCGCACCGGAGACAGGGGTGACTGGACCAGGCTGCCGTACGACCTGGCGCGGCTCCCGCGGAGCAGACCGTGCCCGCCCGTCGGGAGTGGAGCGCGCTCATCGGAGGACATGACGGTTAATTAAGGCAGCTAACAGCTGCTGGTAACGATCAACGATGAGACGGGCGAGTTAGCTAGCAGCAGCATTCGGTTAATCGGGACATTTTGTGTACTTACCTAGCTAGGTACGTAAGCCCGATCTGTAACGCGTGAGAAAGCTTTTCGTGTCCCTACCAACTTGGCTAGCAACATGTTTATCACTCATACAACCCAAGCAGCTCAGCCATGCTAACAGCTAACAGGGCTAACGATAAGGTACCCTGTTTTACAGTAAATTACAAAGTTAGCTAAGTAAGTTGTCGTAGCACCAACAACATCCGAATTTGACTTAGTTTAGTTCCCAAGCAACACAGCTAATATTGCCGACAACCCACGAAGGGCGGCGAAAACTTCGTAGCTGCTGTTGTTTTGAGTGAAGATGCGCCGCGCCGCGCCGCGCCGCTCCAGACAGTCAGCTGTTACCATGGCTGCCGCGCAGCGTCACAACTCCCACAATCCCTCGCCCAGAAGCAGGAAGTAGAAAGGGGCAACTTGTTTTCAGAGAGGGGAGATATTTTCTGTTGCGGGTGGAAATTATCCAAAAACTCTATCATTTATTCAGCTAACAACTATGAGATGTCATTTAAACGGGAGGGCAATGACCAAAGTCAATTGAATGTTCTTAAGGTACCCATTGTATGACTCTTTGTAATTACAGAAATCTATTTTACGAACAGGGAGCTTGTGGCAACAATAACGTCTCCTGTGACACGCATGTTTGGCCTCCAAACCGTATTCTTCTTTCATGGTTCACTGTTTACCTTCCAGAAACGACGTGTTGCAGATCTCCTGTCACATTTCATTCCAGAGGATGAAGCAGCCTTGATGAAAAATGGAAGGTGAAGTAGCCAGTTTGATCAGCCTGTCCTTGAGCTGTGTGATAAGCTTAGTGTCTCTCATATTTCTATGTCTTTATTGTATCTGCATTTCTAAAATTCCCTTTCAGATACACCTGCCTTGTGTGTTCCTACCGCCCTGTTTTTGATACAGTTGATATGCTGACAGTACACAGAAAGGGGAAAAAACACCTAGAAGGTGAGAGACATCACGCGAGGAGAGGAGACTAGTTCTGTTCTTTCTCAACAGTTTCATACTGTAAAGTCATGCAGTCGTCTTTAGAGATTGAATTGATCTTTATCTGTTTTAGGGATGAAGTGGTTTTATGGAAAGAAAACAAAGCTGAAGAGTGAAATAGCCAAACGTCAGCATCAAAACTATGTTGAAGCTGAAGATAGCAGACAGGTAAAGATATGAGAATGTGGTACTCTGTCAAGTACAGTACCAGTCAAAGGTTTGGACACACCTTCTCATTCAATGGTTTTTCTTTATTTTTTATTATTTTCTACATTGTAGATTAATATTGAAGACATCAAAACTATGAAGGAACACATGTGGAATTATGTAGTAAACAAAAAAGTGTTAAACAAACCAGAATATGTTTTATATTTTAGATTCTTCAAAGTAGCCACCTTTTGCTTTGATGACAGCTTTGCACACTCTTGGCAAGTTTGTGTCCAAACTTTTGACTGGTACTGTACATGTCACTACAAGCCTTAGGTCTGGAGTGTTTGTCTGCTCTGCATCACGTTGTCTATTGTTGTTGTTTCCCTCAGGAACCCTCCAGTTCCGCCCCCCTATTGACAAAGACACGGAGAATTACCCATCATGCCTTATTGAAGACAGTACCATACAATAGTTGCCATAAAAAAATCAGGTATGACAGAATGTTAATTCATGGATAGGCCTACTATATATAGATAAAGCCTAGTACAATACAAGTGTTTACCCCTGATTATTGTCTAGGCAAGGCTCAAAGGCTCTTAAAGCAACATCCAGACCTTGGCCTCTTGCACCAAAATTGGCCAGGATCCGCCTACAGTGGTACAGGGAAAAATGACACAAAACGAGATTGATCAATGAGTCAGTCAGTCAGCTAGAAACACAAAAGCATATGTTTTGATTTGATCTGCTCCCTGAGTTAACCCACAGACACACATTGGCTGATTGTTTGTTTATTTAAGGTTAGTACCATTTGTATTATGTGAAGTGGATTCAATTTTATGTACAATCTTGTTGTGTTCCCCCCCCCCACCAAGCACAAAGTCTGACAAGGAGTCCACTAGCTCCAGTCAAGACTGTAGTGTCAGCCCCTCCAGCACAAGCCAGTCACGGCAGCACCAGACATCAGTAGATACAAGAGCCACAGACACCAAGTCATCCCCCAGCGACCACACTAACACAACAGGTAAAGTCTACTTGAGAATCTGATTCATGGCTGAATCATAATGATGAGTCTGTCCACCGATTAACTGTTAATTATGTCTGGTTTCTTCAGATGTCAATAAGGGCTTGTGTCCATCCAGGAGTAAAAAGGAAGTTGGCAAGAAGTCTCAGCCAAAAGGGACTCCAGAGTCTGAAGCTTTGACAGCTGAGAGAAGGAGTGAGTTGGAGCACTATCTCAAGCTGAAAAGGTACTGTGTGTCTGAAGCAAGCGGTGACTTGTTCAAAGTCACTACTGATCTGCAGTTATGTGTAAATAGCAATGTATGATCTCTGGCTTTGTATGTAGCTCTCTGTCTCTCAGTGTGTTTGTTTTGTGTTCTTCAGTGGGAACCGAACAACCTGCTGTTGTATTACTGATGCAATACTTGATGAGACATTAATTAAATGTCCATGTCTCAACTGATGTTGATGATGGAATCTCTGATTCATCTTGTTATTACTCTCCACGCCCTTCCTCATGTCGTTTTGCTGGCTTCCCCGTCTGTGAGCATGAGTCGGACACAGACCAGCTATTTCCATTTGAGTTGTTGAAGGACCTATATTCTTTTAACGGTGGGGGCTGCAGTTCCATAGATACACCACCAGATGTCAGAATGACATCTTTTACTTCTTGTTCTTATTTTCTGCCACCTCACTCTTTCACTCTGCTCTTTCCCGGGTCTACCTCAGTGCTGGTTGGCTGCAGGACAGGAGTGGCCGGTGGGTGAAGGACGAGAACGTGGAGTTTGATTCAGATGAAGAGGAGCCCTCTCCGCCTCCCTCTCTTCCCCCCAGTAATTTAACAGAGAGCTGACCTGGGCAGAAGACCTTTGACCAGACCTACAGTACAAAGAACCTTTGGTGCAGACTTTCCATTCAATTTGGTCTTGGGTCCAGGACTGGGCTTAATCTATGTCCGAGAACAAGCTTGTTACTGTAATTTGTTCTGAGCCCACTATTCTCAATCTTAATCCTTTTCCATCCTTCACCCTGAGGAGAAGATGTGCTGAAGCTTGAGAATACGCTCTGACTTTTCACCTGGAAATCACTGTTGTCACCAGAAGAGTGTGCTTTACGAGTTGCTATTTTCGGCACTATTTGTGTTCTTCTGTCACCCATTTGATTAAGTTCCAACACCTCCCCTGTTATGGCTAAGCTACTGTAACCCCACTATAAATCAGCAGTAGATAGGCCAATATTGGTGTTAATCTTGGTGGTGGGGCCTTCACAAGGTTCTCATACGTAGCTCTCCCTAGACCATTGTGTATGAATTGGATAACACCCGCAGTGTTAGTTTGATGAAGTGTTAATAAAAAAAACTTTTTATTAACATAAAACTGTCTAGTTGTGTCCCTCTGTGGCTCAGTTGGTAGAGCATGGTGCTAACAACGCTTAGGTTGTGGGTTTGATTCCTGCTGGGACCATATATACTGAAATGTATCACTCACTGCAATGTAAGTCACTTTAGATAAAAGCGTCAACTAAATGGCTTATATTATTATTATTATTAGTAGTAGTTTTGTCACTAGGTTTAAGATCAGTGTGTAACAACCAAAAGGCGTAGGTGATGCACGCTCACACCTGAGATCTACAGTACCTGTGTACCTATGTGGTCACACATACCTGGAGGATTTTATATATATATATATATACACACACACACACACACACAGTACCAGTCAAAAGTTTGGACACACCTTGCCAAGAGTTCGCAAAGCTGTCATCAATGCAAAAGGTGGCTACTTTGAAGAATCTAAAATATAAAACATATTCTGGTTTGTTTAACACTTTTTTGTTTACTACATAATTCCATAAGTGTTCCTTCATAGTTTTGATGTCTTCAATATTAATCGACAATGTAGAAAATAATAAAAAAATAAAGAAAAACCATTGAATGAGAAGGTGTGTCCAAACTTTTGACTGGTACTGTATGTTGATGTCTCGTTTGTGTATCATTTTGTAAAGACTGGTGATGTTTCAATTCTGGAATTGCCACATACAGTAAATAATGATGGTTTCACCAATCGATTGTTGCTTTTTTATTGTCAATGACTGGTGTAGATTAGGCACCATTTACCTGACCCGGTCAGTCATGTACAGCACCCGGTCAGTCCTGTACAGCACCAGGTCAGACCAGGTCAGTCATGTACAGCACCAGGTCAGTCCTGTCCAGCACCAGGTCAGTCCTGTACAGCACCAGGTCAGTCCTGTACAGCACCAGGTCAGTCCTGTACAGCACCAGGTCAGTCCTGTACAGCACCAGGTCAGTCCTGTACAGCACCAGGTCAGTCCTGTACAGCACCAGGTCAGACCAGGTCAGTCCTGTACAGCACCAGGTCAGACCAGGTCAGTCATGTACAGCACCAGGTCAGTCCTGTCCAGCACCAGGTCAGTCCTGTACAGCACCAGGTCACCAGGTCAGACCAGGTCAGTCATGTACAGCACCAGGTCAGTCCTGTCCAGCACCAGGTCAGTCCTGTACAGCACCAGGTCACCAGGTCAGTCCTGTACAGCACCAGGTCACCAGGTCAGTCCTGTCCAGCACCAGGTCACCAGGTCAGTCCTGTACAGCACCAGGTCACCAGGTCAGTCATGAAATATCTCGCATGATACCCTGCATTTCTATCCCAGAATACACCTGCATTTGACAGTGGTTTAATGATCAAAGGGAAAATAACATAACCAGGAATAGAAGCTGGTATGGCAATACTGACCTTAAATCATTACAGCACTGCCCACTTTGCCAAATGTCACAGTGCCGTGTATAATTCTAGCAACCAAGGTTTCAGGATTTGACCTGCAGGAATTCTATGTGCCATTTATTGCAAACCTGTGTCTCTGTTAAACTTGACATTTCATGACCAAGTCGTTTGAAAGGTGGTACAGTAGCCTACATTAAATCCAAAACACAGAACTGCTTTTTTAGAAAAGCAGCGTGAAATGTATGTTAAGAGGGACCCTCGGACCTTCTCTAAGGCTGTGAGAGTCTTCTGAGGTTCGCAGCTGTTGTCTAAGGGTTCATAAATCTGCTTGGTCGCAAATGGGTTCCCCCCACCCCTCCAGACCCTTTTCGAAGTTGGTATATTCGGAGCAGGGTAATGCAAGCCCCTGGGTTACATTCCCAATAGGCAGGGCAGGGGAGGGGGGTGTAAAAATAGGTCAGGTGGTTGGGGTATCAGTGGGACTCACCAAGGGATTGAATGGTTCCGATTCTCAATATCCTAGTAGCAGAGTTCTTTGTCAGCTAGAATGGTGTGGAGTCACACAACAGCCTATGAACTTGATTTGTTCCAATACAGGTGCATGTTCTGTGCTTTTATAAAATGCCTCTGTTTGTAATTCAAATTCCGTTGAACTAATACAAATGTAACCTCGTTGAGATCACTACTGTTGGGGAAATCCTTTGCAGAATGTAGCTACAAAGGCGTGGAAACCCGTTTGAAATTAGCGACACCTCGCCACACGTCAAACCAATCAAATACCTTGCCAGGAGCTCAAAAAAAACAATTCAGTTATTCCTTCAGCTTTTTCTTCCATTTTCTTCAATGTTGCAAGCTAGCATACACAACATCTCTCTGCAAAATGGTCCTACCCGGGCGACGTACATAACAACAAAGCAACAATTCTTCTGGAATGTTGGGGGAGGGTTCTTGGAATGTAACATCCAATGAAATTGCGAGCACATTCTCCCATCGCTCGGCCCAGTTCAATCCAAACCAGACCAGCTAATCTAAAATTCTCCAGGCGTGAGATCAAAATGATTTGGAGGTATGGCTACGCAAGACTAGAAAAAAGGTCAGCTTGAGGCAAGGTCCAATGAGTGTTTTGATTTTTGATCCACATGAAATGATCATTGCCAATGTTGACATGAGATGATGAAATGATGAAACAAAATATGCGATGTTCAGCTTAAGAAGAAAAGGGATTATATAAACTTTTTATTTAAAGTATTTACAGATTTTTCTCATCCTATATATAGCACCATATTAAAGATGTGCATGAATGAAGGGGTTCAGTTTTTTTAGGATGTTGTCATTGCACGCTCTAGAAGCATAAAAGACACTTCACATTGCAGTGACATACACATGCCTTTATGATGAATTCAATGGTCTACAAAAAAGCTGTTTGTGGTTAATGAAATGAAATGCTTTGACACAGACGAAAGGATTACATGGTTTCCACCACACGTGGTTAACCCGGCCTTGTGAGGACGCCCAGCAAGGTGGTAGAAGGTTTGTTGCGCCTCATTGCCAAAGCTAGCAGGGGGCCGTCAATGGCAGTCTTTTGCAGTCGGTAGTTCTAAGGGGGCTGAATCAGCAGGCTAGCGAGCGGGTAGTCGCTCCTCTCATCTTACCCTCTGTTGGCGAACTGGATGGAGAAAGACAAAAGGAGGGGGTCAGCAGGTGAGAGAACACTGTCAGTGGTCATCCAAGAGCTGTGACACCTCAGTGACAAATTATATATATGTATATATCCCATTTAGCTGACCCTTTTAGTGGAAGCAACTTACATTGCAGTGAGTGCATACATTTTTCAGTACAGTGTATATATGGTCCCAGCAGGAATTGAACCCACAACCGAAGTGTTGTTGGCACCATGCGCCATGCTCTACCAACTGAGCCACAGAGGACCACATGCATGGTCACATGCAGAATACCAAGAGCCACTAACATCAACTGGAAATAGCTTGTATGACAGGTGTTACGACAGGACTTATAACAATGTTATGAAGGCGTTATGACCACCTCTGCCAAACATCAAATAAAAACCCTTACTGGAAGAGGGCTATAAGCTTTCGTTAATTTCTAATTTCTTGCCAAAAGTGTAACAGTAGTAAATAGTATATGATTAAACTGACAACAGTTCTGAATTCTAAATAGAACCCAAGCCCCTACACGAAAGGCACAGCTGAGAATGTGAAAGGAATGGACAGGTATATCAGAAATGGCTGAAATTCTACGTTCGGTTTTGGAAACGACGACATATCACATGGTCCTGTCTTTAGTGTGTACAAATTTGTGCTGAAGACACCGAAATGCATCCACAGTGACTATGCTGATCATGCATTAAACCATCATTTATTTGAGAGTGCTGCCCTTATTATTTACTTATTGAAATAATTGTACCTTGCCTAATCGAGGGCAAGATGGTGCTATAACCACATTGTTTATACCTATCTGATTCTTACAGATCTATTGTAGGGGCTAGGGGTCTATTGTAGGGGCGAGGGGTCTATTGTAGGGGCGAGGGGTCTATTGTAGGGGCTAGGGGTCTATTGTAGGGGCGAGGGGTCAGAAGGTAATTCAGAACATCTGCATTCGCTAGACACTCACGGAGGTCGTTGTTCCTTGTGATGGCGATGGCTGCCCGGGCGCGAGGACCCTGCTGAGTGAAGTGGTAACCGATCTTTATGATGCTAGGGTTGTTCTCCAACATCTTGGCTATCTCCATCTCCAATGAGTCTCCCAGCTTCTGTCTCTGTAGGAAGAGGGATTAAGGGGGTCGATTTCATGATTTTAATGACAAAATAGCCTACTGTAAACAACATACTGTAGTTGAACATGGGTGGGTATTTTAACAGCGATGCATCTTGCATTTTTGGGATTGAAACAAATATGGAATATGGCTTGGCTGTGGGTGCTGAATGAATAGATTTGAATGTGTTTGAACCTGACCTGGTTGTTGATCTTGATCTCTGTCAGTGTTGTATTGATGGCCAGGGCCTTGACGATGGCCATCATGCCCTCACAGGTGATGAAGTTGGACTCGATGTTGAGACTCACCAGGCCGGTGTTCTCCTCGAGCATCGCAGCGACAGCCTGGTGTAAATACAAACACATGAACATAACCACACAGGACAGGACAGGACACACGTTTGAGACAATTGCAAAGCGCAATTCAACGACTGTCGATATCTGGATTTGATTGGATGAAAATGGCGGTTAAACGTGATCCCAACACAATCTAACATCGATGTACCTGAAAAGAAATTGCATCCAGATTGAAAAGAAACATCTACTACAGTAGGACCGTCGTTAGGCGGGACCGTCGTTAGGCGGGACCGTCGTTAGGGAGGACCGTCGTTAGGGGGGACCGTCGTTAGGGGGGAACCGTCGTTAGGGGGGACCGTCGTTAGGCGGGACCGTCGTTAGGGGGGACCGTCGTTAGGGAGGACCGTCGTTAGGGGGGACCGTCGTTAGGCGGGACCGTCGTTAGGGGGGACCGTCGTTAGGCGGGACCGTCGTTAGGAAGGACCGTCGTTAGGAAGGACCAGCGTTAGGGGGGACCGTCGTTAGGGAGGACCAGCGTTAGGGAGGACCAGCGTTAGGCGGGACCGTCGTTAGGGAGGACCAGCGTTAGGGGGGACCGTCGTTAGGGAGGACCAGCATTAGGAAGGACCAGCGTTAGGGGGGACCGTCGTTAGGGAGGACCAGCGTTAGGGAGGACCGTCGTTAGGGAGGACCAGCGTTAGGGGGGACCGTCGTTAGGGAGGACCAGCGTTAGGAAGGACCAGCGTTAGGGAGGACCAGCGTTAGGGAGGACCGTCGTTAGGGAGGACCAGCGTTAGGGAGGACCAGCGTTAGGGGGGACCGTCGTTAGGCGGGACCGTCGTTAGGGAGGACCAGCGTTAGGGGGGACCGTCGTTAGGGAGGACCAGCGTTAGGAAGGACCAGCGTTAGGGAGGACCAGCGTTAGGGAGGACCAGCGTTAGGGAGGACCGTCGTTAGGGAGGACCAGCGTTAGGGAGGACCAGCATTAGGGAGGACCGTCGTTAGGGAGGACCGGCGTTAGGGAGGACCGGCGTTAGGGAGGACCGTCGTTAGGGAGGACCGGCGTTAGGGAGGACCGGCGTTAGGGAGGACCGTCGTTAGGGAGGACCGGCGTTAGGGAGGACCGTCGTTAGGGAGGACCGTCGTTAGGGAGGACCAGCGTTAGGGAGGACCAGCGTTAGGCGGGACCGTTGTTAGGGAGGACCGGCGTTAGGGAGGACCGGCGTTAGGGAGGACCGTCGTTAGGGAGGACCAGCGTTAGGGAGGACCGGCGTTAGGCGGGACCGTCGTTAGGGAGGACCAGCGTTAGGGAGGACCAGCGTTAGGGAGGACCAGCGTTAGGGAGGACCGTCGTTAGGGAGGACCGGCGTTAGGGAGGACCAGCGTTAGGCGGGACCGTCGTTAGGGAGGACCGTCGTTAGGCGGGACCGTCGTTAGGGAGGACCAGCGTTAGGGAGGACCAGCGTTAGGGAGGACCGTCGTTAGGGAGGACCGGCGTTAGGGAGGACCAGCGTTAGGCGGGACCGTCGTTAGGGAGGACCGTCGTTAGGCGGGACCGTCGTTAGGGAGGACCAGCGTTAGGGGGGACCAGCGTTAGGGAGGACCAGCGTTAGGGAGGACCAGCGTTAGGGAGGACCGTCGTTAGGGAGGACCAGCGTTAGGGAGGACCAACGCTGTAAGGCCGTGGGGAGAAACAGACAGAGTACTCACCCATGCCACAGGGTCGTTGCTTCGGGTGGCAGCGATGCTCAGAGACTCCACATAAGAGTTGCTCTTCATCGCCTCGAAGATCTCTTTCAGTGTCGGGATGGGAATGTCCTACAGAAGAAGCAGGGACACAATTGTCATTCACACGTTACGCTACTCCCCTCTACCATAGCTAAAATGGACCCGTCAAATATATATATGCCATTTATCTGATGCTTTTATCCAAAGCGATTTACATTGCAGTGAGTGCATACATTTTTCAGTATATATGGTCCCAGCAGGAATCGAACCCACAACCTAAACATTGTTAGCGCCATGCTCTACCAACTGAGCCACAGAGGACCGCAGTATGATCTCTGTTTTTACAAACATTTAGTTGTGTGATTGTGAGACAACATGGAGGCATCTTGCACAGATGATCGAGAAGACTGCCTGCCAATGCATTTAAAGATCAAGGTGGGTCTGGATCGGCACGTTAGCTAGTGCAATTAGCATGTAGCCTAAGGTGCTACTGGCCTCACCTTGATGTTGTTGAGGTTGACGTCAGTCAGGCCACTGTCGTTGTCCTGGATCCTTCTGAGGGTGTCCTCTACGTTTGTGGGGTTGGGGGGCTCATCTGGGAAGATCTTGAATGCATCTGGCTTTACGACGCCTGCGCACACACACACACACACACACACACACACACACACACACACACACACACACACAGGTTATGGTACTGCGATGATAAAAAAAGAAAAGCGTTCCATTCCAGCCAGCCATTAAATCTGATCTAACTCAGTTGATAATAACGTGACGTAGAACCGTTAGTTCAGTACTGAAGCCATCTGATGTACTGTGTAGTCAGTAGTAGTGAGTGTCATTCCCCCACACACTCCATTTGGTAAAGTTGACCTTCATCAGCTTGTCAAAATTGCATGCTGTTTCAGTCTTTTTCCTCCAAACGGGAACAAATACTGAACAAATGTTCTGATCTAATGGACGACCCATCATACGTACTGTTGATGCCCTCTGTGTTGGCAATGGTGCCGGTGGTGCCCAGGGCATCGTAGTACTGCTTGTTGCTCATCAGCGTGTACATTCCCAGGATGGCTGGAAGAACAAACGGAACAATGTGAAACATTCTGGAACATTCTGGAATTGAATCGAACATTTGGCCCCTGTTTCAGTAAGAACATATGTATTTTAGGACATATACAGTTCTGGGGAAAGACTTAGCTCTTAGTTTACATTTTTACATTTACATTTATGGCATTTAGCAGACGCCGTTATCCAAAGCGACTTACAACAAATACATTTGTCTAAGTAAGTGAATCATCTATCCATCAGTCATCATAAGATAAAGTCATCAATGCTCAGACCAGGGGCCATAGGCAGTCACAATGCTAGAAGAAGGATTTTTTTTTTTAATTATTATTAACAGGAGAGAAACTTGTACAGGGGGTTAGTGGAGGTGAAGAGGTCTTTAGGAGGGACCGTTAAGATGTAGTTCTTAGTTCTTACTTCTAAGAATTTGTATTGTTGGTTGTGATTTGCTGCACTCAAGGACAGTAATACTTGTTTAATATCTTTGGCTGTGGTGTACTGTAGGTGTTCATTCAGTGACATCATTCAAATACATGAAAGTAAAGCGTGCATATCAGATTTCTTCAATTAAACAGAATTTATGATGGCTGTCATGGCAGGGATCTAAGTAATTAATCAAACAGCTATTTATTACTGAAATGGATAACTATGACTCGAATTAAAGTTCAGGTGACTACAATGCTTTATGAGAGCTGTTTTGACAGGCGTCTTTGCCAATTATTCTGTAACAACATGTACTGTAGACCTAGGCCTCAATTCAATCAAGTGCAGATTTTCCAGATGAACTAAGATAGGATTCCTCTTTTGAAGCATGTTCGATCTGTAGAGATTTCTGTAGACATTAATTTTTAATTAAAACATGTTGAGTCTACACATATATTACTGCTGCAAAATAAGAACCCTGGAAGTTTGTTATCTGCAAATCATTGGGGCCTTAGTGTAAACATTTTAAAATGACTGCACCCTTGCCTAGAGTACACTGTGGAGTACCTTTAAACTGTTAAACAAAAAGCTCTAGGTATTTGCCATGTTATGCATGTGCCTACAATGTGTGTCTGCTTTACCAGATAAGGATATTGTAGCCTGTACTCAAGTCCAGAGAGAGAGAGAGAAAGAGAGAGAGGGAGAGAAAGAGAGAGAGGGAGAGAAAGAGAGAGAGAGGGAGAGAGAGAGAGCTGGGTCACAGTCCTTAATCTCATTGTCTCCAGGCCCTGAGGACGTTAAGACATCTGACATTTATGCCAGCGATGCAGAGACACACCAAAGCCCAGTGTTATTCTTGCTGATGACATGACATGATAACTGTCATGACATGATAACGTGTGTGTTTGATACCATTCCTTATTCCATTCCATGCATTACAATGAGCCCGTCCTCCCATTTCTACCTCCACCAGCCTCCCCTGGTTTGGGTGCATATATAGACACAGAGGACACTGTGTCATCCAGTGAAACCATGCCCAGGGGGAAATTCCCACTATGCGTATGCAAGTTAGTGCTGCTAAGCACATCTAATTATACAACATGGGACGCAGTACAATGGCCACCTAAAAATATACGATCAGTACAGTTAATTTGTGTTGCTGTATTGCTTCAAATTACCAGCAGAGGGCAGCACCCTGAATGCCTCTCTTCCTATTATTACGTCCGCCCCATCTCCACCAAAGTGTGTCACACATCAACTGCTGTGACAGCAAACCCCCAACCCCCCCCCACCCCAACCCCCCAACCCATAGCAGAGAACCATGGGTAGGGCCCTTGTGAGGACAGAGAAATCAGAGAGAGACAGCTGCTTGGTGGGCTCCAATGCGCCGCGAGGCCAACGTCACCCGAACCCGACCTTCAGTCTCCCTACTGTGTCTACAGTAGCCTTACAGTAACCAGCCTGCCTCCCAATAACAACAAAAATCCCAAAAATGCCAGTTTGTTGATATTTATAGTGTGAATGAAAAATAAACGGCAATTAAATCTCTACAGAGGTCCTCCCCCTCATCCCTCCCTCCCTCCCTCCCTCCCTCCCTCCCTCCCTCAACTGGCGGAGCCAGCCAGCTATGCTATTGTGGATTCAGCTCTCTCTCTCTCTCTCTCGCTCTCTCTCTCTGTCTCTCTCTGTCTCTCTCTCTCTCTCTCTCTCTCTCTCTCTCTCTCTCTCTCTCTCTCTCTCTCTCTCACTCCAAAATGGAGGGAAAAAAAAACCTAAACAAAAGACTGACAGAGGCTAAAGAAGGTTTAATCCTCATCTGGACGGCATCCAGGGTTAAAACTGCGTTCTCAATGAGAGGCCACTGACAGGATAATCTATGTGGACACACGGTCCAGACTCCCCCACTGTCTCCCCCCACTGTCACTTTCCGGATGCCTATGCTCGCTTTGCCGTTAATGGAAAAGCTTTGCAGGTTTGTACTGGTTAGGAAGCCTGCCTGCAGGACTGCATCAGGCCCCCTCTGGGCTACACAGTGGATGGGTATGAATGGTAACAGGGCACACTGGGGTGCTTTTAGCTCTGAAGTGAAATGTAGTGGAAGGAATGGGTCCTATTTTGGAAGATGAGTGCAGGATTCGAACTTTAGAAAGTGTGGGTTTATTGGTTGTAGAGTGAAATCTGAATGTATGTGGATTATGTATGCCCATGGTTGGATTGGTCAGAGGGGGCTACCTCAATGACGAAGACATAAACTAGAAGTTAAACATATACCGTTTGTGCTATTTGCGTGAAATCCACCAATATCAAATTTAACTATAAATACATCTCTGTGTTGTCGTTTTTCAAAATATTGGCATTGAACAAATTCTGCGGATGCACTAAATGACGACTAAGTCCTTGTTAGGAGTTGTTAGGAGGTGAAACAACGCACACAGAGTTAGTGTGGACAAAAAAATCTGAGGGAAACACCAAAAACGGATGTTCAAGCTAAAAATAAATACATTGATTTACTCAACGGGGGGGAAATTGTAGGTCCAATATTGTGGGTTTTAAAATGTCTACCTCTTGTTTGGTGTAAATGGATACAGCCCAGTATCAGTGCCCAACAGGCAACTCTTTGACCCCCCCCCCCCTCCCCCAATCTCTCTTTCCACTCCTCCCTTCTTTTGGTGGCCCTTGGCCAGCTTATTTTTGTGTTGCTGAGCAGAGGGAATTGGAGCCCAACCATGCCATGTCCCACATCCCATAGCTCCCCATGTCTGTCTGTGAGGGAGCTGGTCTTTGATGCAGTGACACAACATGGGCCAACGAGCAATGGAACAAAATATAGGCCTGCGTGAACACAATGGATAAATGTCGGCCAGTAAAACAATGCAGCCACAGTTGGGGCCACAACATAGTATGTCACAATGGGACAGTATGAACCTGCCGGATTCTGCCTATACAGTGTCACAATTGGTCCCTCCTAAAGACCTCTTCACCCCAACTACCTCCCTGTACAAAGTAAATTTTCCTTCATTTAGCATTGTGACTGTCTATGGCCCCTGGTCCGAGCATTGATTGCTTTATCTTATGATGACTGATGGATAGATGATTCACTTACTTAAGCAAATGTATTTGTTGTAAGTCGCTTTGGATAAATGCCATAAATGTAAATGTAAAACAATTGAAGCAGTATGAGCCTACATCATAGAGGGGAAGCATAGCCTACAACTCTATGTATAAGTGATCACAATAATTATGAGCTTACATCATAGTGGAACATTGTAGACCTACTGTATTTCACAGCATCAGCCTACATCATAATAAGTATGAGCATTCCCTACATCACAATGAAACGGTGTGGTTCTAGATTCTAGTGGAACAGTGTGGCCCTACATCACAATGAAACCGTGTGTTCAAAAAGGAACAGTAAAGGCTACATTACAATGACCCGGTTTCATTATGACGTCGCACTGTAAACAATGTACATTTAGACAGGATAAATGCTGCTAACCAGGCTAACATTTAAAATGACAAACAATTCCAACAACCATTTACACAATATCATTTGAGTATGTTTTGAATATCGTTCCAGGTAGGCCGACTCGGGGCACAGAAACTAAAGGCTGATTTACCAGTTTCAGTTGAAATGAAACACACTGAGGGTTAGCCAAGCTTGGGACCTGGTTGAAATGAAACACATTGAGGGTTAGCCAAGCTTGGGACCTGGTTGAAATGAAACACATTGAGGGTTAGCCAAGCTTGGGACCTGGTTGAAATGAAACACATTGAGGGTTAGCCAAGCTTGGGACCTGGTTGCCATATATAAGGGTTAGGGTTAGGGTTAGTATCAGGGCTAACCCTAACCCTAACCCTAACCCTAACCCTGATTTACCTAGTTGAAATGAAACACATTGAGGGTTAGCCAAGCTTGGGACCTGGTTGCCATATATAAGCAACAATGTGAGGTAAAGTTGGAGTTTTAAAAGAACTGCTTTATGTACAAATAAAAACCAATGATAAGCCCTTCTTACTGACATAAAAGACAATATATATCACAGACCGAGATAAAAGATAGTTCAACAGACTATCCCTGGAGATTAACTACAGAGCAGAGGGATAAACCAACTCTAACAGGTTTAGAACTGAGGCTGCCATGTGCAAGTAAATTGTGTCACCATAATCAATGACAGGGAGGGGAAAAAAAAACAAAAAAAAGACAGAAAGACAGTAAGAGTTTATATATACTTGTAATCAATATAACGGGATTTAGAGAAAAACATGAAGAACAGCCTGCCGACTGATGACCACACCAATGGCAGGTAAGGAGGGCATCAAAACTGCACAATGCTGTTTCTTATCCAGAGAGGTCACAATGTAATTTTTTAACTAAGGAAGCAGCAGAGAAGGTGCTATGTCCAGACCTAAAACCTGACCTGGACCACATATGAGGATTGATAACTTTATTATTTGTGCTAAGCAGGAATGCCTTGAGAGAGGACGGTTATTATTAAGGTTGCTGGGATCACCCTTCTCACAAAGAAGGAGTACATTAGCCCCCTTCCACACTTTGGGAATGGTACCAGAGTACCGGTACCAGAACCAGAGAGAATTGTCACGTTAAAAATATGAAGCTATTAAAAAGGGCAGACGTTTAACATCAATTTTACATAAAACATCAAACACTTCCCTGGCAGAAACACAACGGATGGAGAATTTAGGGTCATCACCAGCCAGCAGGGAACCTATCAGGCTTTCAGCCTGAACAGGAAACCTAGCCAAAGCTATCTGTCTGATCTGGGATATTTACATCTGTCTTTCTTTCATATGAAAGCCTGCAGAGATAAAATGTTGGTTGAAGGCATATTTTTTATCTGTAATGATGTTAGAATTGTATAACACTTGTTGAGGTAGAGAGGGAGAGAGCTATTGCACTTGAGTGATTTAACCGCATCCAAAATGTAGCTGGGTCAACTCCAAAATCAGAGATAGTGTTTGGATAGTAACTTGATTTAGCCCTGTTAAACTGTGGGGAGAGTATCGTCTGCCTCCTGTACAGACTGTAATAGTGCATACTGGGCAAGCAGTGTAGTAGAGATGGCGCTGTGACACAAACAAAAACACACACTGTGTTTGTGTGTCGTCTGTGTGTGTGTGTGTGTGTGTGTGTGTGTGTGTGTGTGTGTGTGTGTGTGTGTGTGTGTGTGTGTGTGTGTGTGTGTCGTCTCTGTGTGTCTCACCTGCGATGTCACACATCTCAGCGTCAGTGGCATTCTTCAGGGCCTCCTCCAGCTCAGGCTCCAGGGTGATCTGCTCACTGTCTGGGATCCTGCCTGAGCCTGGCTTAGGAACAAAAGTCTTCCCTAGAGAGAGAGGGAGATAGAAACAGATACAGGGAGGGAGGGAGGGAGGGAGGGAGGGAGGGAGGGAGAGAGAGAGAGAGAGAGAGAGAGAGAGAGAGAGAGTCAAATCTACTGAGCTGTACCGTTCTAGATCAGTGATCATCACTTTATTTTCTACCAGAAACCAATTAGCAGCATGGCACACAAGGGTTTTTGTTCAATATGCAGTTGAGGGTTAGAGTAATACAGTTATTGTCTTTGTAGGGATTTTATATACTATACTGTACCCTTCATTAAGATTATGAGGAATTATGACATTATGTAATATGTCCCGTACATAGAATTTGTCTTGTTTTGGGAAGAGCAATATTTGGATCATGCTTCCCAAAACAGTAGTAAGCCTAGGCTTATACTGTAGGGCTTTGTGGCTAAACCCCAATGAAGTCTACTTTCCATTGAATAAAGTGGTGCATGATGTTTTAAAAGTCACGAAAAATACACACGTTTGAAGGAAATCACTTTAAAAAAAAAAAAATAATAATAAAGTTGGAAACATTGTATTGTATTTTAGACACACCTGCAGTACTCTGGTTATGTATTACTCTGTTATGCAGCTGTGGTGTTACTGCTATGCAGCTGTGGTGTTAATGTTATGTAGCTGTGGTGCTACTGTTATGTAGCTGTGGTGTTAATGTTATGTAGCTGTGGTGTTAATGTTATGTAGCTGTGGTGTTACTGCTATGCAGCTGTGGTGTTAATGTTATGTAGCTGTGGTGTTAATGTTATGTAGCTGTGGTGCTACTGTTATGTAGCTGTGGTGTTAATGTTATGTAGCTGTGGTGCTACTGTTATGTAGCTGTGGTGTTAATGTTATGTAGCTGTGGTGCTACTGTTATGTAGCTGTGGTGCTACTTTTATGTAGCTGTGGTGCTACTGTTATGTAGCTGTGGTGCTACTGTTATGTAGCTGTGGTGCTACTTTTATGTAGCTGTGGTGCTACTGTTATGTAGCTGTGGTGTGCAGCCGAGCATCACACTCCTACCTTTCTTCTCCCCAGTGAAGGGCACCAGGTCGTCCCTGTCCTCGTGCTCCAGAGCCTGCTTCTCTAAGTGATCCAGCAGGGCGTCACGGTCAAACTGCCCTGTCGAAGTCTTCTTCGTCTGGTCACGCTGGCGGTACCCGGCTGGCAGGATGGCATTCTGGGAAAGGGGGACAGCGGCGAGGGAAGGTCAGAGGGCATGTGGACATGCTGGGGAGTTCTGGGAAATTGTACTTTAGGAAAGGGTACAGTATGCATGGATGTCCCAAGACCCAAGACCTTCTAAGACCCAAGGCCTTCTAAGACCCAAGGCCTTCTAAGCACAAACACATTTAGAGAATGGGTTTACAAGACACCTATTACGTTACTTAATTCCTTGAGATATTGAATGTCCTTAAGGCTTATTCCTAGACTATTCCAGTTGAGAGAACGGTACAACATAAGAACAAGTGACGGCTGTTTGTATACAGTAAAACAATATGTGTTGGTGTCCTACTACAGTACGTTTAACACTGTAGGGCTTGTGTGGTTGTAGTGCACGTATATCATGCGTACATCAATGTCCTTTGTGTTTCGAACCTACACTTTGGCATGTCAATCAATGAGCTTACAATCACTTTACATTGTGTGTCCCTCAGTCTGTGCACCCCAACTCATATTTTCCTCACTATGGGTTCCTCTCAATCTGTATTCCCCCGCCCCACCATCTAACACCATGTTCTATGAGCTTCTTGGGGGGGGGGGGGGGGGCCTCCATACCTCAGGGTCCATCTCCTGCAGCTCATCCTCCAGCTTCTCCAGCTCCTCTGGGCTGAGGCCCTTGAGGATGGCATCCTCATCAATGTCCCGGGGGTCACTCTTCGACATGTCTGAAGGCTGGCTGGACTCCTAGAGCACACACATACACACACTCACACACACCGCTCCACACACCCCTGAAGGAGAGGGCACTGTCTGGGAGGAGAGGAGAGAGGGAAGGAAGGAAGGAAGGAAGGAAGGAGGGAACACACTGGTGAGACAGGGATATTTGAGTTTGTAGCTGAAAGATGGGGCATGCTATGACCTATCACATTTGCAGCCATGCTATGACATTTGTATTGTAATAGGCATGTAATAGCATGTAATAGGCATGTTTACTTTTTGTTAAATTTAGTATATTACTGTAGGGGGCAATAAAAACCAATAATGGAGGTAAAAATGGTATCTGTGACTTTGATTCCCTAGTGGCAACTCAAATTACTCCAAACACATTCAGCCAAGAGGCAAAACAAATAACAAACAAGATCCATCTCCTCAGTTTCCAGTGCAGGTAAGCACTTTGGACTGGTGATGAAAGCCACAGATAGCACCTCATTTGATTGTAGACCTTAGTACAGTTGGATGACAAACTCAAATCCGTGTATTCATCTAGAGTGAATGGCTGTTTATGATTTATGATTGTTCCCACTTCTATATGCATGCAGAATCACTGTGCCAGTGCTTCTCCCCTTCTGCTGCCCGGCTGTATGACAGTATGATGTTAATTATAACTGCATTTACAATGATCAACACACAATACACAGGGGAGTCCCACAGTGCACAGTAGTGCACACACACTTCCACAGTATGTGCACACATGCCACAACACACAAACACCCCAACACTTGGACTGCAAATGTATGTTTTCACCCAAATTCAAACTGCACACTGAACACACTACAACAGTCTTGCTATAGATTCAAATAGGAGCATGAAAGAGAGAGAGAGAGAGAGAGAGAGAGAGAGAAAGAAAGAAAGTAAAAAGAGGGAGAGAGAGAGAGAGCATACGTTCTTTGCTATTCTTAGTTCCAGTGCAATGAGCTCGGGGGTTTAGAGTTACAGAGCAGAGGAGAGCAGAAAGGAGAAGGGTAAAAACTGCCTTCCCTTATTTATCACTGGCTGACACACGTATGCGGTCCCACCCCAAACCCCTGCTACACCCATCGCTGAGCAGACACCACTAGAGCCCAAACCCCTGCTACACCCATCGCTGAGCAGACACCACTAGAGCCCAAACCCCTGCTACACCCATCGCTGAGCAGACACCACTAGAGCCCAAAACGCTGCTCTAGGCTCAGTCTCCAACAGGGGAGAGACTGCTGGAGGTAGAAATCGGAGGACGGACTCATTGTAATGCATGGAACGGAATGAGGAATGGTATCAAGCAAGCGTCCTCTGATTTCTACCTCCGCCAGCCTCCCCTGGTCTCCAACACACCCTGGGGACTGGAGTTCAAGCTTGAAACATTTGCAAAGCCTGGAAACCCGGGAGAGGAAATAGCACAACAATAGCATAGCCTACCATATATGCTTTATACCTCAGGCAAAACGGGTGACTCATTGCATGAGTAATGCTGCTCTCAGATTCGGGGTCAAATGAATCCATGACCATTTTCATTACAAATACAGTACCATTTTAGCCGGTTTACAATTCAGGAAATGCTCTCAAATTCAAGTCAGGAGGAGTGGACTCTGTCCAGGCCACAAGTTATTAAAAAACAATATGAAAATGTATTTGCATGATCAACTTCTAGGAGGGTGATTAGATTCAGGAAAGGAGTGAGGTGTTTCACTCTGTGGACATTCCCCGCAATTCAGTTACATCTTGTGATAGTCCATAATTCTATGTTACACCACCTGGGAGCCATTCAAGGGGTAATGTTAAGCAACGTCACATCTATAAGTCAAGAACACAACACCTAATACGTCCATCAATAGAAAGCCATTGTATGTATGCTGGACCTCTCCACTGACCTGATTGTTGGGCCCCTACTGTGTATCGACAGATCCGGTTACAATGTCAAACTTTATAAGAGTAGACAAACTCATACACACACACGCACTCACGCACGCACACACACATGCACGCACGTGTGTGTGTGTGTGTGTGTGTGTGTGTGTGTGTGTGTGTGTGTGTGTCTGTGATGAATCAGTGATTTATCAGTAAATGATCCTAGAATTGAAAGGCATAAGACTGAAGGTAAGACTTGTAAACCTAATGGAGTGTTGCTCATTTCTTTCAGAGATCGACACCATAAACTGGTGGAGGAGTTGAGGCACTGGTGGAGGAGTTGAGGCACTGGTGGAGGAGTTGAGGCACTGAGATCTTACTGCAATTCATTGATGATAATGAGAGAGGGAAACCGGCACCTGAGGATGTTTGTGTGTGAGTGTGTGTGTGTGTGTGTGTGTGTGTGTGTGTGTGTGTGTGTGTGTGTGTGTGTGTGTGTGTGTGTGTGTGTGTGTGTGTGTGTGTGTGTGTGTGTGTGCTGCACGGGCCCATGTACGCGTGTGTTCCACAGGCACCTCGTCATCGGCACAGTGCTGCTCTAATGCGTAAAGCCAGTGACACAAACACCAGGTCAGACAGCTGAGTGTGGAGGAGGTTGGCGGAGATTAAGAGCAGAAGGAGTAAAACGCTGGAGCCTGTGCCACAACTACTGTGCTCTGGAGATAAGACTCAGAAAAACGCCTTTTAATCACTCTGAAGTACCCTAGAGGGAGTCCAATACAGTAGACTACTTCGTTCATAGTGTAGGTACAATTCAAGCTTGCCTATATAAAGCAGTAACAAATCTTAGCTATGTACTGTAATGTGTATCGCTGTCTTATTTTACCAAGTGAATTAAGACATTGAGCTGAAGCATGGGGAAACATCCAAACAGGGATCATGTCTGATCTAACTATAGTCGAGCCCTTGAGCTGTGGGTTTTGTTTGAATGGATACATTGAATGGCTGCCTGGGTTTAGGACATGTCTGCTTCAGAATAAATCTCAGGTGATCAATCACAAATGATCAGTAAAGTAAGGTAAAAAAAAAAAGACAGTCATTGATAGCCAAAAACTATTGAATGTAAACCACTAAAAAATCGTATCTATGTGAGATGCCTGTTTCATGTAATTGATTCATAATATAAATTGGATGTCATTGTGAAACCAAAATGTTTTCAAGAACCCTTGAACATATTGTGAAAAAAAAAAACACATGACAAGTGTCCCAAAAGGGACACCATCCCCTGTCATGTTGTGTTTTGCTTTGACACTTTAATGAGCATGTCCCATATTGCAGAATGAATGCACAGCTGTCCATAGAATTCCCACTGGGTTTCTATGGGAACCAAAACAGTAGAGTGGAGTAGAACAGACTCGTCGTTGTCACCTGCCACAGCCAGCTGGCCCACAACATTTCTTTCCAGTTGTAATCTGAACCATTTATTTCACCTGGGTTGAAACTAGGTTGATTCTCTTGCAAAAGAGAGACATTTCATTTCAACAAATCTTGTTGCATATGTGTGTCTTATGTTCGACTGTTAGCCTTTAACTTGGGGTTTAGCCAATCAAAACAACCTGAAGCAACTACAACTACAGTTGTTTATAGAGGAAGTGGAACAAAATAACTGAATTCAATAAAATAAATGTTTCATCATGGAAAATTACAGACTGATGAAAACTATTGAGGTTGTATGAGGATTGCCACAGACACACTGTACTGCGTGACATGCCACTGTGAAAATGTCACAGGCAATTATTACGCACACTTTGATTACCATTGACTAGAGCGTACCGTAAACACTGGCCTGAGATGGCAGCTCAACTTAAGGCCCCTCCTAACCTACACTATGAGAGGGGACTAAAATGCCTGGCTTCCATACCTCACAGAGGCTTGTATGTTCTTTCTCCTGTAGGGAAAGGATGATAAGCCCTCCTTATCCACCTTATAAAACAGTCTTTACGACGGACACCGAACACCATTCTGGTTAATCATGGGGATTGTGAGGAGAATGCTGGTCATAAAAACACCAGTGGGAACCACCAGACTGGTACGACCCCCGTGAAACCCTCAGGGTTGCCATGGTTGTTATTAGATGGTGTCACTGTTGTGTAGAGGTAGCTCAGCCCCAGTGACGTGCAGTACCAGTCAAAGGTTTGGACACAGACTTGCCAAGAGTGTGCAAAGCTGTCATCAAAGCAAAAGGCGGCTACTTTGAAGAATCTAAAATATGAAACATATGCTGGTTTGTTTAACACTTTTTTTGTTTACTACATAATTCCATATGTGTTCCTTCATAGTTTTGATGTCTTCAATATTAATCTACAATGTAGAAAATAATTTTAAAAAGAAATAAACAAAAACCATTGAATGAGAAGGTGTGTCCAAACCTTTGACTGGTACTGTGTGTTTCTGACCAGTCTCATTACGTTGTGTTGTTGGTTTGTGCAGGTTGACTAAAAGCGAGTGGTACTTTGGGGCCAAACTAAGTGTTCAGACGGTCATGTTTTGCTTTGAATTCACAAGGCCCCCCAAGTCACAGAGGAGCACAGCGGTGCAAAAACAAAAATCAGTCTTGATTGCCATCCTCATCCTCATCTTGATTCACGAGTGAAAAATTCATTTTTAGATCTTGATGTACAGTCTTGGTCAGGCCACAGCGAGTCTGTAGCGCTCTACCTGCTGGGCAAACCATGTGACACTGTGTGGCTGGAGAGACCATTAGAGGCCAAGCCCAAAGTTCTCAAGCAGTGAGTCACTCCTTCGGTTGACAGGTCAGAAGATTTGACACTATTTGTGGGCGGACTCCTCCAGCTCTTGCAGCCCAAGTGCAAAATTCCAAATCAGCCCCAGCTTAATTTTAGCTTCACAAGTCAGCTACTTCCAACGGTGTAAATCTGCCCCGGCTTCAGTGGCGCCTTCACCACACGCTGGAGTTACCTTTGGAGGTCCAAGAGCAACTTGTCTGAGAATATCTGCTCCTGTCCAATATGGATGTTTTTCTTAGTGAACAAGTAGGAGGTAAAGGTGACTGTTGACATTTAAACGCTCCTAAAATGATCCTTTCTAGCAGCTAACCCTGACCCTAACTGCTCTTAGCAACAGATACGATTTCTCATTGTGTTCAATACAACTGTAGCAACAGTACCGCACACTACAGTGGTGACAAGCCACCAATGTGACACTCTTCATAAAGTGAAAATAGGTGAAGATGTTTTTCATAGTCAATACTTCTATTCAGCAAATGTTTGAAGAAAGGGAAAGAATTACAAAAAAGGGATACCTACAGTATCTCTACTCTCTGTTCAGCACAGCAACAGACATTGTAATTCGTTTCCATGCGTTCCTAAGCTGCCATCCTTAGCCAGAGTCAGGAAACACGTTCCTCTTTAACACAAATCTGCCACAAGGCCCCCATAGACAACTTGATCCATCGGTACAGCTATTCAAATGTCAGGTGCTCCAGTTGAGTTAGCTGGGGGTGGAGTAGGGGGCTGGGGGGGGGGGCAGTAGGGGGGCACTCTTTAATTCTAGTGCCCCCTGAGAAAACAGCGCAAAAGCCCCCCATGACGAATCAATCGCAAAGAGATGACTTAACCCCAACATGCCAGTCAAATAGCTCCATTTGAGTGACAATGCTTCTAGTTAAGGACCCCAGTGGACTGTCAGCTGTGAAGTTGTGGCCAAAGTAATCCAAGACAATTCAAAGACCCAGAATAGGACAACTGAGGTGAAGCAACTTATTCAAGCAAATGCAACATACTACACAACCACTGTACAACAAAGCAATCAAATACATCTGCCATGAAAAGTTAGTCTATGTTATTATTGTTGAATAACATTCGCCCACTCTGCACTCTAACCACACACACACACACACACACACACACACACACACACACACACACACACAGGCACAGAGGCACATTGGGAGAAGCGTAGCCCCAAAGCCAGAGAGAGAGAGATTAACAAAAAGGGAAGCCCTTCATGCCAACTGTATCCCCCCAGTCCAGAGAGAGAGAAGCAGCCTCCCACCTACCTTCACAGAGTCGCAGTGCCGGAGCCCCTCTACAAGGCAACGCCTGCTGTTGGAACCAGAGAAAGTCTATCTCTTTTTTCTTTCTCCCTCCCACTCGTTTTCTTTTTTCTAACTCACCCCCTCCTCTCCCCTCTCTCTCTCTCTCTCTCTCTCTCTCTCTCTCTCTCCCCCCTCTCTCTCTTTCTCCCCCCCCCCTCTCTCTCCCCCCTCTCTCTGGTTTGCCAGCCTCCTATGCTGAGATAGGGGTACTGGCAGTACTTTGAGAGGTCAGCATTTTATTATTTTGGCTTTGCAAGAGTCCCTGTGAATCACAGTGGAGAGGGGGAGGGAGAGAGAGAAAGGGAGGGAGGGAGGGAGGGAGGGAGAGAGGGAGGGGAGCGATGAATCCATGTGCTTATCAGTGACTCAATTAACACGGGGTGCATACACAGATAGGGAATGGTCCTAACCCTAACCCATACACAGATAGGGAATGGTCCTAACCCTAACCCTAACCCATACACAGATAGGGAATGGTCCTAACCCTAACCCATACACAGATAGGGAATGGTCCTAACCCTAACCCTAACCCATACACAGATAGGGAATGGTCCTAACCCTAACCCTAACCCATACACAGATAGGGAATGGTCCTAACCCTAACCCATACACAGATAGGGAATGGTAACACAGATAGGGAATTGTCCTAACCCTAACCCTAACCCATACACAGATAGGGAATGGTCCTAACCCTAACCCATACACAGATAGGGAATGGTAACACAGATAGGGAATGGTCCTAACCCTAACCCTAACCCATACACAGATAGGGAATGGTCCTAACCCTAACCCTAACCCATACAGAGATAGGGAATGGTCCTAACCCTAACCCTAACCCTAACCCATACACAGATAGGGAATGGTCCTAACCCTAACCCTAACCCATACACAGATAGGGAATGGTCCTAACCCTAACCCATACACAGATAGGGAATGGTAACACAGATAGGGAATGGTCCTAACCCTAACCCTAACCCATACACAGATAGGGAATGGTCCTAACCCTAACCCTAACCCATACACAGATAGGGAATGGTAACACAGATAGGGAATGGTCCTAACCCTAACCCTAACCCTAACCCATACACAGATAGGGAATGGTCCTAACCCTAACCCATACAGAGATAGGGAATGGTAACACAGATAGGGAATGGTCCTAACCCTAACCCATACAGAGATAGGGAATGGTAACACAGATAGGGAATGGTCCTAACCCTAACCCATACAGAGATAGGGAATGGTAACACAGATAGGGAATGGTCCTAACCCAAACCCATACAGAGATAGGGAATGGTAACACAGATAGGGAATGGTAACAGTGACATCTAGTGGCATTTTTCTTGTTGTGAGTCGGACCCTTCTGAGAACTCCACTTACATTACATTTACATTTATGGTATTTAGCGGACGCCTTTATCCAAAGCGACTTACAACAAATGCATTCGTTTAAGTAAGTGAATCATCTATCCATCAGTTATCATAAGAAAACGTAATCAATGCTCGGACCAGGGCAGTCACAATGCTAGAAGAAGGAAAAATTACGTTTAAAAAAGAAAAGAAGATTTGAGGAGAGAAAGTTGTACAGGGGACAAATTTGTACAAATTCCATTTCCCCCGTATTCCTGTTCCCTTGCACTTCTGTAAATCTGAATGGATTGCATCTGTGTACAGCAAAAAAAATTGCCTATACCATATAGCTTATACCTAGTGAATCCTTTCTGATTTGGAATGCGTGTAGGGTGGGGGCTAGGGATAGGGTTAGGGTTGGGTTAGGGCTAGGGATAGGGTTAGGGTTAGGGTTAGGGTTAGGGTTAGAGGGTTAGGGTTAGGGGGTTAGGGTTAGGGTTAGGGTTAGGGTTAGGGGTTAGGGTTAGGGGTTAGGGTTAGGGTTAGGGTTAGGGTTAGAGGGTTAGGGTTAGGGTTAGGGTTAGGGAAGTTTATATCTAGATTTACAATGACTGCTTAGTCTGTATTGCACTGGCCTATAGTATACCCTCCCTTCTATTACAATAAATCAAGGAGAATGTATACATTGTGTTTGTCCTTTTCTTTGTGTCTGAACATCCACACACACACACACACACACACACACATATATATATATATATATAAACTTACTATAATAAATAATGACATAATATTTCATAACAAAAGTGCTGATGTAAAAGGAAAAAGTGCTTAAATCCATCCTAAAGACACACTGTAAAACACACAAAATCTCTTATAAGTGCTAATTTTCAAAGTGCTAAAATACACCAATCACACACGTGATAATGAAAAGGAGAAAGAGTAATCTCTTTCTCTATATAGTATAATAAAATAATAAATCATCACATACATTCTGATATAAAAAGTGCTGATGTAAAGGGAGTATAAATAAATAAGGTGTATCACCTCTATAAATTAACACATATATACATTTACATATACATATACAACAATTGAAACCCACAATCACTCACACTGACACGTGATCTGTTAAAATCTTTTATTTAGCCCTGTGGGTTCAATGGTTCGTAATAAATGTATCCATCTCCTTTCATTTGCTCTCCGCTGCTCAACGGTCCATAAACTGTTTGATTGGAGTCCTGATATGCTGAGGTGAGTGATGGAGTGCTCTTGGAAGTGTGTGACTATGTGTGTTTGTAGTTGACCTTTTTTAATGTTGTACAGGTGCTGTTTTAATCGTGTTTCTATGGTGTGAGCTGTTTCCCCTATGTAGTGTTTGTGACAAAGTGTGCATGTGATAATATAAATGACGTTGGTGGATGTTAAAGTGAATGAGTCTAAAATAGGGGATGAGGTGCGACTGTGGGGATTACTAATGTATTTTCTCTGTCTAAAGTGAGTGGTATGAGGGTGAAGGGGTTGTGTCAATGTCCTGCTGAATCTTGAGTGAACCAAAATGTCTAGTAGATTTTTATTTTTACGGTAAGCTGAAATGATCTTGTATGATTGTAGAGGTGCAAAGGTTTGTTGGCTGGTGACAAAGTTGTGTTTGAGAGTCTGATGTAAGATTTTTGTTCTATGTGAAAATGTGGTTACTCTGTTTACCTTAGTTGATTGGCGATTTCGCCGTTCAGCGATTTTCATGGAGCGAAAAATAAAAACAGGTACGTTTTAGGTCCGGAAAATTGTAGGTTACTATATAATTTCATGTATTATCCCTAAGGAGAAATGGGACATAAAGGAAGGGAATGTACACCATATATATATATATATAAAAAAGTAAATGTATAAAGTACTTTAAAAAAAATAGGTGCTCGTTCATAAACACACCATAAAATCAATACAATAAATTACATACATTTCACTTCATACATATCATATAAAAATAAAATATGGCTAGTCATTCCCTCTCAATGTCGTTCACCATACTCCCAGGTAAGTATTTTATATTTTTTTATATTTTTATATTTCATTTAACCCATTAGGATAGACTGTATTTAATTTATTAATCCAAATTCTTTCTCTCCACAGTCTCCTTTTTCCGGACCAAGCCGTCCCTGCTTCCAGGCCTGTGATAAGGAGGTTCTCCCAGCCATGATCTCTAAAATGTAAGTAGATTGCGGTAGACTTTGTAGTTTGTCTTATACTGTACAAATGTTGTTTCAGCCGCATACGTAAACTATTTTTTGTCTGTCCAATATACCATTTGTTACAGGTTTTGCATTCAATGCCGTACACCAAATTGGACGAATCAAGCTGGAAGACCTCCCGCACTGCTGCACTCAGATGAGTATATTTATTTGTGATAAATGAATTTACTTTAAAATGCGACTGCAACGGATCCCGTCGCTCGGTCCCCAAAGATGCCTTCACCAACTGATCCTTCAGGTTTCTACCCCTCCTATAGGCTGCTATAATTCTAAAATCCCGGAGAGGGTCTATTTTGGTTTGTGCTATTTTAAAATTGGCTTTAACGATTTTATTTAATTCGAGGGCGGCCGGTGCATAAGTTGAAACAAAAGGGACCAGATGTTTATCGTCCCTCCCTTCTGCAGGTTTACTCCCCCCACTAAACATCTGCTGGACCTCCACTTGGATGCCGCGGAGGAACGTCCTGCTATAGCCCCTCGGTCTCAGGGCCTGGAAGAGGGTCCGAGTCGCCGAACGCACATCCACCTCCGCCACACAGATCCGGCGAAACCTAATCAGTTGGGATTTGACAATCCCCCTGTAGGTATGCCTGGGATGGTAAGAAGATCTGTGCAGCAGAGCATGGGTGTCCGTCGGCTTAAAATAGACCCTCGTCCCAAGACCCACCCTCCCATCCTCACCATCCTCCACAAACACCTCAGTGTCCAGAAAATGTATTTTCTCTGGATGTAATTCATATTTAAATGTTATGGAAGGATGGTGTTCGTTGAGCGTTGACATAAAATTCCGAAAGTCTGGTTCCCCATGGGGCCAGACTCCAAAAATATCATCCAGATACCGCAGATACAGTGTTGGCAGTTTGTGGCATTTGGGGAAGACAGTTCGCTCAAATTCAGCCATATAGATGTTTGCATAGGTGGGAGCAAACTTCCCCATCGCCGTACCATGAATCTGTAAATAATATTTATCATTAAATACAAAGTCATTTTTGGTTAAACCCAACTCCAACAACCTCAAGATAGCTGCATCCGGTCTATTTGGATCTGGGTGCCTTACCAAAATATTCTGAACAGCCTGGAGTCCTAGGTGAGTATCAATATTAGTGTACAGAGCATCTACATCTATAGAAAATAACATGGCGCCGTGTGGAAATTCTACGGTCTTAAGCTTGTCAACAAAGGCATATGTATCTTTGATATAACTATCATGAATTTGAGACAAGGGATTAAGAAAAGAGTCAATATATTCAGCAATCCTACATGATTCGCTCCCACAGTCAGACACAATAGGTCTTCCTGGGGGCAATTTATTAGGGATTGTCCACGTCACTGGATCTTTATGAATTTTTGGTAATAAATAAAGTTTTCTTGGACGTGGAGGATCCTCCCCATATAGGGTTAGGGTTAGGGTTAGGGGTTAGGGTTAGGGTTAGGGGTTAGGGTTTAGGGTTAGGGTTAGGGTTAGGGGTTAGGGTTAGGGTTAGGGTTAGGGTTTAGGGTTAGGGTTTAGGGTTAGGGTTTAGGGTTAGGGTTTAGGGTTAGGGTTTAGGGTTAGGGTTAGGGTTAGGGTTGGTTAGGGTTAGGGTTTTAGGGTTAGGGTTAGGGTTAGGGTTAGGGTTAGGGTTTAGGGTTAGGGTTTAGGGTTAGGGTTTAGGGTTAGGGTTAGGGTTAGGGTTAGGGTTAGGTAAGGAAAATGAGTTCTGCTACCCAAAGGGGTGAGCAGGAAGCACAGGCACATAAGTTCTCCCATACACCTTCTTCCTCAAATAAGTAATTGGAAATTGTGTACTTTAACCAACAATGGCATCAGTGTCACCTTCCACGACATTGAGTCTCTAGGGTGTAGCTAATCTTAGGGAACGGTCTAGAGAAAAGATATCTTTTTCGATTCCTGATTCCAAATTCAACGAATTTGTTGGAAGGACCATACGCCCATTATAATTCCATAAATGCTAGTCTAAAGTGCTATCAATGGGGACATACATTTATGCAATATTGACAAACAAGATACCCATATTTACACACACCAATCACGTACATACTACATTGGCGTACGTTCCCAATTTCAGAATCCCTTAAAGATATCTTTTTCTCATGATCTTTAGCTCTATTAAAAAGACCAAAACAAAACAAAAGCATTTTTAGGTTTCTTTAAAAAAACGTTTTGCTTTTACTCCACTTCATTTAGGCCGCTGGGCAAAATAGTTCTTAATTTTTTAATCCAGCGTCTTTCTGCAGACAGTCTCTGAGCCCTTGACCACCCTACCCCAGACTCAAGTCCCGAAATCACCATGCTCTTTGTGCTATGTTCCCGAAAATGTACGTACAGTTCAGTTGTTTTATCTGTTCGATCAATATAATATATGTGTTGTTTCAGACGTTGTAACAATTTGTTTTTTGTCTGTCCAATATACAGTTTGTTACAAACTGTACATTCAATCACATAAACCAGATTTGACGATTCCAACCGGAAAATTTGCCAAACTGGAGCGCTCAAACCCGTATGTTTGTTAGTAATATATTTTATCGATCTGAACCGTACATCATTTTTTTGTTGTTTTCCACTATTTAATGAGGCATGAACCAACAAATCTTTTAGATTTTTATTCCTTTTAAAGGCTGAAATAATTTTAAAATTTGACAGAGGCTCAATAACGTCCTGCAGTTTTTTAAAACGACTTTTTACCCCCGAGTTCAGTTTTAAAGAGGCCGATGAGAAAATGGTCACCAAAGGGACAATGTTGTCATTTTTATCCGTACTATCAGGCCTTTGTACCTGGTGAAAGCTTTGTTTTACTTCAGCTTTAATAGAACGGAGGAATGTTCTACTATAACCCCTTGGTCTAAGCGCTTTGAAGAGCACTCTTGTTGCCAACTCGATGTCCTCAGGCTTTGTGCATATTCTATTGAACCTTATCAGTTGGGACTTAACAATCCCCCTGAAGGTATGTTTAGGATGGTAGCTTATTTTATGTAGCAAAGCGTGGGTATCGGTGGGTTTAAAGTACACCCTAGTCCCCAGGCCACCCCCCCCATCGTCCCCTCTCATAATAAAAACCTCGGTATCCAGAAATTCGATTTTTTCAGGTTGTAAATTATACTTTAGAGTAATCGAATCATGGTGTTCGTTCAGGACGCTAATGAACTGCTTAAAATCCGACTCAGAGTAAGACCAGACCCCAAAGATATCATCCAGGTACCGGATGTATAATAATGGAGTCCTGCAGCATTTGGGCAAGACCGTTTGCTCCCAATCCGCCATGTATATATTGGCGTATGCTGGAGCAAACTTCTTCCCCATAGCAGTCCCATGTACCTGGAGATAATATTTGGAGTCAAACTCAAAGTCGTTTCGTGTCAAACCTAATTTTAAAAGAGAAAGAAGCGCTTCATCCGGTCTAGCTGGGTCAGGATATATATATATTTTTTTTAAATCTGTCTTACTGCTTTTAGGCCTAATTCGGTATCTATATTAGTGTACAGAGAATCTATATCGATGGAGAAAAGCATTGCTCCAGGAGGGACATCTATTGTTTTTATTTTATTAACAAACTCATAGGTGTCTTTCACATAGCTAGGGTGTTTTTGTGACAAGGGATTCAAAAAGTAATCAATGTATTCCGCTACTCTATATGATTCGCTCCCACAATCGGAAACGATCGGTCGACCGGGGGGAACTTCATGCGGGACAGTCCAAGTCCTAGGATCCTTATGGATCTTCGGAAGAAGATAACATTTTCGTGGACGTGGAACATCTGAACCAAACAGGTAATATTTTTGTTTGGAAGAAATATATTTCTTCGCATAGAGCTCCCCCACAATCTCCCTGATCCTACTCTGCGTCTCCGGTTGTAAGGAGCGATCCAGAGGTACATAATGTCTGGCATTATGTAGTTGTCTATTAGCCTCTGTGAGATACTGGGTTTTATCCATGATAACAATCTTAGATCCCTTGTCTGCAGGTTTTATAACTATGTCCTGGTTTCGTTTTAGTTTGTTTAATGCCTGTCGTTGTTCTTCTGACAGATTATTTTCTCCTGTGATTCTGTGGGAAACCTTCTCGAGCCCTCTAATGTCACGCCTGATCACCTGTTTTATTGGTTCAGAAACTGAATCCCACTCAGGTTCCCACTTCGAGGGCTCGATGAACGGTTTCAAAACAGAATCTACATTATAATCAAAATGATCCAATAATTTTAACCGTCTGTGATACCCATATAGATCCCTCCTAAGACAGTCCCTGTCCACCCCCAGTGGCGTTGGAATAAAAGAGAGGCCCTTCTCCAGCAACATCTGTTCCGGTTCCGGCAAGCTGTAGGTAAGTGAAAGGTTAAGTATATTAGATTGTGTGGGGGTGAGCAATCTCGGTCCCCCAGCTTCTAGTTTAACTGTTTCATCCACTCATCCAGGATGGCCATTGCTGTTCTATTTGTCCAATGTACAGGATCCCGAGGCTGTACAGTAAAGACGTGTCCTTCCACACCCTTAAGCACCCTATAATGTGCTTCCAAGAAGGCATTCGTCTGTTTTATTAAAGGTTGTACTCCCGGTGGGAGCCGCGTTGAAAACTGGATCAAAGGCACAAAAACTTCTGCCTGGGGAAAGACCCTTCCCACCACTGCCACTAGTTGTTGAAATTGCTTTTTGATGGTATTAATCCGATTTTCTCTCAAACAGTTGTTGAGGCCCACCGAGAGCACAACCTTCTGGGTATTGGGGCAGGTGTCTAACTTCTCCAAAATACCTTTAAGATGGTGTATTTGGGCTCCAGGAAAACTATCCACCTGCACCAGTGGGTAATTGTAGTGAGTGATTCCAGACAAATTAGAGTCCCCAATCACCACCACCACCTCCCTTACCTCTAAGGACCACTGGACCCCTTTTTGAAAGGTGTTAATATGGCGGGTCGGCCTCTGCCAAGGAGGGTGAGCAACAGCAATAGTAACAGTACCCTGGGTGGCCGGGGGGCTAGATGTAATATCGTCCACCGGAGTGGGTTCCTCCACAGCGTCACTCACTCCCTGACCCCTCATGAACAGTGTCTCCCCAGGGGGCCCAGGCCAAGCCATCGTCCCATCCTCTATAAGCGGAGATGCAGAGATGGAATCTGACACCTCCACTACCACATTGGTGAGAGGTGCCTCCCTGACCACAGCCACCCCCATACCAAGGCCAGGAACATTATCAGATGCTAAGCCACTGGTGTCATGAGATGAATCAGATGTAGAGTCCCTCATCGGTCCTAAATCAAAGGTAGGACAAATATCAAATATCGCACAGTCCTCCTCCGGACCAACTTGTGCTCCATCAGTCGGTTCCTGTGAACTCACTGCATGTACCATTATCTGTACTGTTCCTCCAGAGTCCCCCCTCTCTCTCATAGGTGTTCCTGGGGCATAGCCAGAGCCAATCCCACTCAAGATGGGGAAATGGGATTTTGGAATGGGGCTGGGTTTAGAATTAAGATTAGACCTGAGGTTAGGGTTAGGGTTCGGCCTAGGGTTAAGGTTAGGGTTAGGGTTAGGATTCGGCCCAGGGTTAGGGTTAGGTCTAGGGCTAGGGTTAGGGTTAGGATTCAGCCTAGGATTAGGGTTAGGATTAGGTCTAGGGTTAGGGTTAGGATTCAGCCTAGGGTTAGGGTTAGGATTCGGCCTAGGGTTAAGGTTAGGGTTAGGATTAAGGTTAGGGTTAGGATTCGGCCTAGGGTTAAGGTTAAGGTTAGGGTTAGGGTTAAGGTTAGGATTCGGCCAAGGGTTAGGGTTAAGGTTAGGGTTAGGGTTCGGGTTCGGCCTAGGGTTAGGGTTAGGGTTAGGATTCGGCCTAAGGTTAAGGTTAAGGTTAGGGTTAGGGTTAGGATTCGGCCTAAGGTTAGGGTTAGGGTTAAGGTTAGGGTTAGGATTAGGTCTAGGGTTAAGGTTAGGGTTAGGATTCGGCCTAGGGTTAGGGTTAGGATTCGGCCTAAGGTTAAGGTTAGGGTTAGGGTTAGGATTCGGCCTAGGGTTAAGGTTAGGGTTAAGGTTAGGGTTAGGGTTAAGGTTAGGGTTAGGGTTAGGTCTAAAGTTAAGGTCAGGATCAGGCCCAGGGTCAGAACTAAGCCCAAGGTCAGGGCCAGGGCTGTGATTAGGGTCATGATTAGCCTCAGTGGTAGCTCCAGGGTCAGGGCCGTTGTCAAAGCCCCTAGCCGCTGTCAACAGCGCCGGAAACTCTTCCTCATACCTGGTGGGGTCTAGCAAGGATACTTCCCCTGACTCCACTAAGGGAGCCTCTGCTCCACCCTCCACCAGTGTTCGCAAAGTAGCGATGGATGAGGCGGTTAGCCGATGTTTGTACCTGGCTTTGCCATAGGCAATCGCTTTGTCCAACGCCAACCGATCAAAGGGAGGAAGGTCCTCGAGGCCAATTGCCAATATCTCATCATAATGCTGTTCAAGAATGGGTTAGGGTTAGGGTTAGGGTTAGGGGTTAGGGTTAGGGTTAGGGTTGGGGTTAGGGTTAGGGTTAGGGTTAGGGTTAGGGTTAGGGGTTAGGGTTAGGGTTAGGGTTAGGTGAGGGGAATCATAAAACGTCTGCCTAAGCAGGAATGCACTGGCACACAAACCTTCTGTTTACCTTAGTTGATTGGCGATTTCGCCGTTCAGCGATTTTCATGGAGCGAAAAATAAAAATAAAAACAGGTACGTTTTAGGTCCGGAAAATTGTAGGTTACTATATAATTTCATGTATTATCCCTAAGGAGAAATGGGACACAAAGGAAGGGAATGTACACCATATATATATATATAAAAAAGTAAATGTATAAAGCACTTTAAAAATTAAATTACATTTCACTTCATACATATCATATAAAAATAAAATATGGCTAATCATTCCCTCTCAATGTCGTTCACCATACTCCCAGGTAAGTATTTTATATTTTTTTATATTTTTATATTTCATTTAACCCATTAGGATAGACTGTATTTAATTTATTAATCCAAATTCTTTCTCTCCACAGTCTCCTTTTTCCGGACCAAGCCGTCCCTGCTTCCAGGCCTGTGATAAGGAGGTTCTCCCAGCCATGATCTCTAAAATGTAAGTAGATTGCGGTAGACTTTGTAGTTTGTCTTATACTGTACAAATGTTGTTTCAGCCGCATACGTAAACTATTTTTTGTCTGTCCAATATACCATTTGTTACAGGTTTTGCATTCAATGCCGTACACCAAATTGGACGAATCAAGCTGGAAGACCTCCCGCACTGCTGCACTCAGATGAGTATATTTATTTGTGATAAATGAATTTACTTTAAAATGCGACTGCAACGGATCCCGTCGCTCGGTCCCCAAAGATGCCTTCACCAACTGATCCTTCAGGTTTCTACCCCTCCTATAGGCTGCTATAATTCTAAAATCCCGGAGAGGGTCTATTTTGGTTTGTGCTATTTTAAAATTGGCTTTAACGATTTTATTTAATTCGAGGGCGGCCGGTGCATAAGTTGAAACAAAAGGGACCAGATGTTTATCGTCCCTCCCTTCTGCAGGTTTACTCCCCCCACTAAACATCTGCTGGACCTCCACTTGGATGCCGCGGAGGAACGTCCTGCTATAGCCCCTCGGTCTCAGGGCCTGGAAGAGGGTCTGGGTCGCCGAACGCACATCCACCTCCGCCACACAGATCCGGCGAAACCTAATCAGTTGGGATTTGACAATCCCCCTGTAGGTATGCCTGGGATGGTAAGAAGATCTGTGCAGCAGAGCATGGGTGTCCGTCGGCTTAAAATAGACCCTCGTCCCAAGACCCACCCTCCCATCCTCACCATCCTCCACAAACACCTCAGTGTCCAGAAAATGTATTTTCTCTGGATGTAATTCATATTTAAATGTTATGGAAGGATGGTGTTCGTTGAGCGTTGACATAAAATTCCGAAAGTCTGGTTCCCCATGGGGCCAGACTCCAAAAATATCATCCAGATACCGCAGATACAGTGTTGGCAGTTTGTGGCATTTGGGGAAGACAGTTCGCTCAAATTCAGCCATATAGATGTTTGCATAGGCGGGAGCAAACTTCTTCCCCATCGCCGTACCATGAATCTGTAAATAATATTTATCATTAAATACAAAGTCATTTTTGGTTAAACCCAACTCCAACAACCTCAAGATAGCTGCATCCGGTCTATTTGGATCTGGGTGCCTTACCAAAATATTCTGAACAGCCTGGAGTCCTAGGTGAGTATCAATATTAGTGTACAGAGCATCTACATCTATAGAAAATAACATGGCGCCGTGTGGAAATTCTACGGTCTTAAGCTTGTCAACAAAGGCATATGTATCTTTGATATAACTATCATGAATTTGAGACAAGGGATTAAGAAAAGAGTCAATATATTCAGCAATCCTATATGATTCGCTCCCACAGTCAGACACAATAGGTCTTCCTGGGGGCAATTTATTAGGGATTGTCCACGTCACTGGATCTTTATGAATTTTTGGTAATAAATAAAGTTTTCTTGGACGTGGAGGATCCTCCCCATATAGGTAAACCTTCTGTTTTTTTGTTATTTTTTCTTTCTTACACAGATCGTCCAGGATTCCCCGGATTTGGACCTGCGTTTCCATCTGAATGGACTCCTTCAAAGGTAAGTAATGTTTTTTATTTTCAAGTTGTCTGTTTGCCTCTATTAGATATGATGTTTTATCTAAGATAACAATCTTTGACCCCTTGTCTGCCGGTTTAATTATTATATCTCTATTAGTTTTTAATTTTTCTAGGGCTTTTCTCTCCTCCTTAGAAAGGTTGCTGACTGGACGCACCCGGAAAGACAGTCTCCCGAAGCCCCCCACATCCCCCCCGACTAGGTCCCTAATGGGGTCTGATGTTAAATCCTCCCCAGGTTCCCAGCCGGAGGGTAAAGTGAAGGGCTCTCGGGGGCCGCCAGACTCGAAGCCAAAGTGGTCCAGCAGCTTCAACCTCCTGTGATACTGGTGTAGGTCTCTCCTAAGACCCTGCCTATTAGTCTCCAATGGAGTAGGTATGAACAGGAGGCCTCTTTCCAAGAGGGTCTCCTCTGCCTTCGATAAATTATATAAAATTGACAAGTTTAAAATATTGGATCCCATGGGGGTGAGAATTCTCGGTACCCCCCTGGTTAGTTTAATTGCTCCATCCAACCATCTAAAATCAAAGAGGCTGTTATGTTTGTCCAGTGTACTCTGTCCCTTTGCACTTTAAAATCACTGTCCTTCACACCCTTTAACACCCTATACCTCTCCCCGATGAACAAATTGACCCCACGTGCCAACACCTGAACATCATGGTCTTGTTGCTCTGAGATCTGAATCAGTGGAATGAATATTTCTGCATAGGGAAATATTTTCTTGGCCTTTGTTACTAGAATACCAAATTGTTTGGCAATGGTATCTATACTGTTTAGCTTCAAACAGTTGTTCAGGCCCACCGAAAGGATCACCTTCTGCGTCTCTACACAGGGGGACAGCCTCCCGAGGATTCCCGTCAGGTGGAAAATGCGGGCCCCCGGGAAACTGTCAACCTGCACCAGTGGGCTGTTACACCGGGGAAGGTTGGCTAAATTGGAGTCCCCTATCACCAGCACAGGCCTCTCCACCGTCAATGACCACCCCCTCTTCCCCTCATCATTGGAGTGGTTCGGGTGTCTGGTGGGCCCCCGTGGGGAGGGCTGCATAGCGTCCTCAGATGCACCGAGCCCACCCGGTCTATCTCCTCTCTGGGTCACTCCTGTATCTACAGGACGGTGACCCATTCCTGACTCAGGTTGGGAGCTGGAACCAATGGACTCAGAGATGGCCACTGCCACATTGGATCTAAATTTGGCCCCCACCACAAGGGGCTGTCCATTTGCTCCCCGAGGGGAAGATTCCTCCTCAAGGCTCGAATCAGGCAGATCCAGATGGAAATTAGGATGAAAGTCCAGACCCTCCTCCGATGGTAAGGGGCTTTGAGCATGATGGATCTCTGCTGTGAGAGTCTGGACTCTCCCCCGGGTGTTAGGCCCCTCAAATGTTTCCACTCCCATAATGGAAACAGGGCAAGTGGCAGTGTTGGGGGTAAGGAGGGGGTGGGAGCTCGGCAGAAGGCGAAGGCCAGGGTTAGGGCGTAGGTCAGGGCTAGGTCCGGGGTTCGGTTTCGGACCAGGGTTATGGTCGGGGCCAAGGCCAGGGTAAGGGTTAGGGTTGAGGTTAGGGTTGAGGTTAGGGTTAAGGTTAAGGTTAGGGTTGGGGTCAGGGTTAGGGTCAAGGTTAGGGTCAGGATTAGGGTAAACATGGTTCCAAACATGTTGACCCTTCTTCCATGGGTTAGGGTTAAGGTTAGGGCTAGGGTTAGGATCAGGGTTAAGGCCAGGGTTAAGGTTAGGGCTGGGGTTAAGGTTAGGGTTGGGGTTAGGGTTAGGGTTAAGGTTAGGGTTAGGGTTAAGGTTAGGGTTGGGGCCAGGGTTAGGGTTAAGGTTAGGGTTAGGGTTAGGGCTGGGGTTAAGGTTAGGGTTAGGGTTAAGGTTAGGGCTGGGGTTAAGGTTAGGGTTAGGGTTAGGGTTGGGGTTAAGGTTAGGGTTGGGGCCAGGGTCAGAGTTAAGGTTAGGGTTAAGGTTAAGGTTAGGGTTGGGGTCAGGCCCAGGAGTAGGGCAGAATGGCCCGGTGAGCAATCCCGGACCCCCAGTCCAAAAGGGAGGGCCAGGGCCTGGGCCCGAAGGGGTCGGAAGTGGAGGCCACTCCCTCAAATCCATAATCGACCCCGGCTCCCGTATAGGGGGCCCAGCCCCCCCCCCCACGAGCGATGTCAAGGCGACAATGGAGGTGCCAGTCAGCCTGTTCTTGTATCTGGCTCGGCCATAGGCGATGGCCTTCTCCAATGCCACCTGCTCAAATGGGGGAAGGGACTCGAGCCCCCCAGCCAACACTGCATCGTAATGATGTTTAAGGATGGAAAGATTCTGTTCCATCCACCGATCAGTGTTGGCCTTTACCCTCCCTGCGGTATCCGCATTAGGAGATGACGGCTTGATGAACGATGTTAATTTGTTCACCTGGCGCATCATCCCCACCGGAAAGGTCCCAGATCGCTCTGATCGTTCCACCACCTCAGCATGGTGGATGGCCTGCAGGAGTGTAAAATACCTCTTCTGCAGGCTGGGCACACCATGTCGAGCGGTGTCAGGCCCACCATTATTGTTTTTCTTTACCCCAGGTGGAATATTGGGAGAAACCCTTCTCTCACTCCCTCTCCCCCCTCTTCTCACCCAATTAGACGGTCTCATTCTCTGTTCCATGAACAGAGATTGAATCAACAATAAAGTGCAAAACAGGGACAGCTGGAATTAAGTGCCAGAGTAAGGCAAATAAAGTGCTTCTGTTAACATTTAAAAACAAGGAAATAAATAGGGGGAACACACAAAAAACTGACTGGATTTTCTTATAGTTTCCCCAATTTGCACAATTAAAAAATAAGATTAAAAACAGCACTCTGTCCAAAGGAGGAGGGTAAAATAAATGTATTCCCTCCCCTCTAGGCACCAAGCCAATGGGGGGCTGGTAACCACTGCAGGGGGGCCACTCAAAATAAACAAGTGCAAAATAAATTCAAATGGTGCAAAAACACAGCAAAATAAAAACCACACTGTGTAAAACAATGTGCAAAAACACAGCAAGATAAAAACCACACTGTGTAAAACAAACCAAAAGGGGGTAATTAAAAATTTACCCCTAAAGGAGTGAGCCCTCCCAATGCCCAGACTCCCCAATGTGCAAATTATGCTTTAATAAAGTGCTGCAATTGTGCAAATAAATTCAGGAAATACGGGGGGAAACCAGTAAATTTAAAACGTAAATAGGGATCATAAAAGATCCAGGATTAAAAACAGTCAGTAGAAAGATTTAAAAGGTTAAAAGATTAAAAGGTTGAAATGAGCTCCTGACGTTTCGACACCATGTGTCTTCTTCAGAGGATAAGACCAGAATGAAGGGAAAGACACACATATATAGGGAACAAAGGGGGTGGAGACAAAAAAAATGATCCCTATTGGGTAAGTGCCATGGGGTAGGGCGGAGCTACTAAAAATCGACCAAACGACTAATTGGCCACCTGGTTGTGGAACACCAAACAATTCCAATCAATTCCACAATTCCCAGGCCAACCTTATCACAAGTAAATATAAAAATATCCTACTAAAAATCGACTCCATAAAAAAACATTCTGCAAAACGGTCCCTCCATTATAAAATTTAACCTACCCTATAAGCGATTCCCCCAACTGGGTAGGCTTCTCTGGGATAGAGCTCCCAGAGAAAATATTATTTATATTAAAATGGAGGGCCAATGTTAAAAGTATTCAATAAAAACAGATAGGGTTTGTGGCACTGGCCGGTTAGGTGAGGGGAATCATAAAACGTCTGCCTAAGCAGGAATGCACTGGCACACAAACCTTCTGTTTACCTTAGTTGATTGGCGATTTCGCCGTTCAGCGATTTTCATGGAGCGAAAAATAAAAATAAAAACAGGTACGTTTTAGGTCCGGAAAATTGTAGGTTACTATATAATTTCATGTATTATCCCTAAGGAGAAATGGGACACAAAGGAAGGGAATGTACACCATATATATATATATAAAAAAGTAAATGTATAAAGCACTTTAAAAATTAAATTACATTTCACTTCATACATATCATATAAAAATAAAATATGGCTAATCATTCCCTCTCAATGTCGTTCACCATACTCCCAGGTAAGTATTTTATATTTTTTTATATTTTTATATTTCATTTAACCCATTAGGATAGACTGTATTTAATTTATTAATCCAAATTCTTTCTCTCCACAGTCTCCTTTTTCCGGACCAAGCCGTCCCTGCTTCCAGGCCTGTGATAAGGAGGTTCTCCCAGCCATGATCTCTAAAATGTAAGTAGATTGCGGTAGACTTTGTAGTTTGTCTTATACTGTACAAATGTTGTTTCAGCCGCATACGTAAACTATTTTTTGTCTGTCCAATATACCATTTGTTACAGGTTTTGCATTCAATGCCGTACACCAAATTGGACGAATCAAGCTGGAAGACCTCCCGCACTGCTGCACTCAGATGAGTATATTTATTTGTGATAAATGAATTTACTTTAAAATGCGACTGCAACGGATCCCGTCGCTCGGTCCCCAAAGATGCCTTCACCAACTGATCCTTCAGGTTTCTACCCCTCCTATAGGCTGCTATAATTCTAAAATCCCGGAGAGGGTCTATTTTGGTTTGTGCTATTTTAAAATTGGCTTTAACGATTTTATTTAATTCGAGGGCGGCCGGTGCATAAGTTGAAACAAAAGGGACCAGATGTTTATCGTCCCTCCCTTCTGCAGGTTTACTCCCCCCACTAAACATCTGCTGGACCTCCACTTGGATGCCGCGGAGGAACGTCCTGCTATAGCCCCTCGGTCTCAGGGCCTGGAAGAGGGTCTGGGTCGCCGAACGCACATCCACCTCCGCCACACAGATCCGGCGAAACCTAATCAGTTGGGATTTGACAATCCCCCTGTAGGTATGCCTGGGATGGTAAGAAGATCTGTGCAGCAGAGCATGGGTGTCCGTCGGCTTAAAATAGACCCTCGTCCCAAGACCCACCCTCCCATCCTCACCATCCTCCACAAACACCTCAGTGTCCAGAAAATGTATTTTCTCTGGATGTAATTCATATTTAAATGTTATGGAAGGATGGTGTTCGTTGAGCGTTGACATAAAATTCCGAAAGTCTGGTTCCCCATGGGGCCAGACTCCAAAAATATCATCCAGATACCGCAGATACAGTGTTGGCAGTTTGTGGCATTTGGGGAAGACAGTTCGCTCAAATTCAGCCATATAGATGTTTGCATAGGCGGGAGCAAACTTCTTCCCCATCGCCGTACCATGAATCTGTAAATAATATTTATCATTAAATACAAAGTCATTTTTGGTTAAACCCAACTCCAACAACCTCAAGATAGCTGCATCCGGTCTATTTGGATCTGGGTGCCTTACCAAAATATTCTGAACAGCCTGGAGTCCTAGGTGAGTATCAATATTAGTGTACAGAGCATCTACATCTATAGAAAATAACATGGCGCCGTGTGGAAATTCTACGGTCTTAAGCTTGTCAACAAAGGCATATGTATCTTTGATATAACTATCATGAATTTGAGACAAGGGATTAAGAAAAGAGTCAATATATTCAGCAATCCTATATGATTCGCTCCCACAGTCAGACACAATAGGTCTTCCTGGGGGCAATTTATTAGGGATTGTCCACGTCACTGGATCTTTATGAATTTTTGGTAATAAATAAAGTTTTCTTGGACGTGGAGGATCCTCCCCATATAGGTAAACCTTCTGTTTTTTTGTTATTTTTTCTTTCTTACACAGATCGTCCAGGATTCCCCGGATTTGGACCTGCGTTTCCATCTGAATGGACTCCTTCAAAGGTAAGTAATGTTTTTTATTTTCAAGTTGTCTGTTTGCCTCTATTAGATATGATGTTTTATCTAAGATAACAATCTTTGACCCCTTGTCTGCCGGTTTAATTATTATATCTCTATTAGTTTTTAATTTTTCTAGGGCTTTTCTCTCCTCCTTAGAAAGGTTGCTGACTGGACGCACCCGGAAAGACAGTCTCCCGAAGCCCCCCACATCCCCCCCGACTAGGTCCCTAATGGGGTCTGATGTTAAATCCTCCCCAGGTTCCCAGCCGGAGGGTAAAGTGAAGGGCTCTCGGGGGCCGCCAGACTCGAAGCCAAAGTGGTCCAGCAGCTTCAACCTCCTGTGATACTGGTGTAGGTCTCTCCTAAGACCCTGCCTATTAGTCTCCAATGGAGTAGGTATGAACAGGAGGCCTCTTTCCAAGAGGGTCTCCTCTGCCTTCGATAAATTATATAAAATTGACAAGTTTAAAATATTGGATCCCATGGGGGTGAGAATTCTCGGTACCCCCCTGGTTAGTTTAATTGCTCCATCCAACCATCTAAAATCAAAGAGGCTGTTATGTTTGTCCAGTGTACTCTGTCCCTTTGCACTTTAAAATCACTGTCCTTCACACCCTTTAACACCCTATACCTCTCCCCGATGAACAAATTGACCCCACGTGCCAACACCTGAACATCATGGTCTTGTTGCTCTGAGATCTGAATCAGTGGAATGAATATTTCTGCATAGGGAAATATTTTCTTGGCCTTTGTTACTAGAATACCAAATTGTTTGGCAATGGTATCTATACTGTTTAGCTTCAAACAGTTGTTCAGGCCCACCGAAAGGATCACCTTCTGCGTCTCTACACAGGGGGACAGCCTCCCGAGGATTCCCGTCAGGTGGAAAATGCGGGCCCCCGGGAAACTGTCAACCTGCACCAGTGGGCTGTTACACCGGGGAAGGTTGGCTAAATTGGAGTCCCCTATCACCAGCACAGGCCTCTCCACCGTCAATGACCACCCCCTCTTCCCCTCATCATTGGAGTGGTTCGGGTGTCTGGTGGGCCCCCGTGGGGAGGGCTGCATAGCGTCCTCAGATGCACCGAGCCCACCCGGTCTATCTCCTCTCTGGGTCACTCCTGTATCTACAGGACGGTGACCCATTCCTGACTCAGGTTGGGAGCTGGAACCAATGGACTCAGAGATGGCCACTGCCACATTGGATCTAAATTTGGCCCCCACCACAAGGGGCTGTCCATTTGCTCCCCGAGGGGAAGATTCCTCCTCAAGGCTCGAATCAGGCAGATCCAGATGGAAATTAGGATGAAAGTCCAGACCCTCCTCCGATGGTAAGGGGCTTTGAGCATGATGGATCTCTGCTGTGAGAGTCTGGACTCTCCCCCGGGTGTTAGGCCCCTCAAATGTTTCCACTCCCATAATGGAAACAGGGCAAGTGGCAGTGTTGGGGGTAAGGAGGGGGTGGGAGCTCGGCAGAAGGCGAAGGCCAGGGTTAGGGCGTAGGTCAGGGCTAGGTCCGGGGTTCGGTTTCGGACCAGGGTTATGGTCGGGGCCAAGGCCAGGGTAAGGGTTAGGGTTGAGGTTAGGGTTGAGGTTAGGGTTAAGGTTAAGGTTAGGGTTGGGGTCAGGGTTAGGGTCAAGGTTAGGGTCAGGATTAGGGTAAACATGGTTCCAAACATGTTGACCCTTCTTCCATGGGTTAGGGTTAAGGTTAGGGCTAGGGTTAGGATCAGGGTTAAGGCCAGGGTTAAGGTTAGGGCTGGGGTTAAGGTTAGGGTTGGGGTTAGGGTTAGGGTTAAGGTTAGGGTTAGGGTTAAGGTTAGGGTTGGGGCCAGGGTTAGGGTTAAGGTTAGGGTTAGGGTTAGGGCTGGGGTTAAGGTTAGGGTTAGGGTTAGGGTTAGGGTTAGGGGTTAGGGTTAGGGTTAGGGTTAGGGTTAGGGTTAGGGGTTAGGGTTAGGGTTAGGGTTAGGGTTAGGGGTTAGGGTTAGGGTTAGGGTTAGGGTTAGGGGTTAGGGTTAGGGTTAGGTGAGGGGAATCATAAAACGTCTGCCTAAGCAGGAATGCACTGGCACACAAACCTTCTGTTTACCTTAGTTGATTGGCGATTTCGCCGTTCAGCGATTTTCATGGAGCGAAAAATAAAAATAAAAACAGGTACGTTTTAGGTCCGGAAAATTGTAGGTTACTATATAATTTCATGTATTATCCCTAAGGAGAAATGGGACACAAAGGAAGGGAATGTACACCATATATATATATATAAAAAAGTAAATGTATAAAGCACTTTAAAAATTAAATTACATTTCACTTCATACATATCATATAAAAATAAAATATGGCTAATCATTCCCTCTCAATGTCGTTCACCATACTCCCAGGTAAGTATTTTATATTTTTTTATATTTTTATATTTCATTTAACCCATTAGGATAGACTGTATTTAATTTATTAATCCAAATTCTTTCTCTCCACAGTCTCCTTTTTCCGGACCAAGCCGTCCCTGCTTCCAGGCCTGTGATAAGGAGGTTCTCCCAGCCATGATCTCTAAAATGTAAGTAGATTGCGGTAGACTTTGTAGTTTGTCTTATACTGTACAAATGTTGTTTCAGCCGCATACGTAAACTATTTTTTGTCTGTCCAATATACCATTTGTTACAGGTTTTGCATTCAATGCCGTACACCAAATTGGACGAATCAAGCTGGAAGACCTCCCGCACTGCTGCACTCAGATGAGTATATTTATTTGTGATAAATGAATTTACTTTAAAATGCGACTGCAACGGATCCCGTCGCTCGGTCCCCAAAGATGCCTTCACCAACTGATCCTTCAGGTTTCTACCCCTCCTATAGGCTGCTATAATTCTAAAATCCCAGAGAGGGTCTATTTTGGTTTGTGCTATTTTAAAATTGGCTTTAACGATTTTATTTAATTCGAGGGCGGCCGGTGCATAAGTTGAAACAAAAGGGACCAGATGTTTATCGTCCCTCCCTTCTGCAGGTTTACTCCCCCCACTAAACATCTGCTGGACCTCCACTTGGATGCCGCGGAGGAACGTCCTGCTATAGCCCCTCGGTCTCAGGGCCTGGAAGAGGGTCTGGGTCGCCGAACGCACATCCACCTCCGCCACACAGATCCGGCGAAACCTAATCAGTTGGGATTTGACAATCCCCCTGTAGGTATGCCTGGGATGGTAAGAAGATCTGTGCAGCAGAGCATGGGTGTCCGTCGGCTTAAAATAGACCCTCGTCCCAAGACCCACCCTCCCATCCTCACCATCCTCCACAAACACCTCAGTGTCCAGAAAATGTATTTTCTCTGGATGTAATTCATATTTAAATGTTATGGAAGGATGGTGTTCGTTGAGCGTTGACATAAAATTCCGAAAGTCTGGTTCCCCATGGGGCCAGACTCCAAAAATATCATCCAGATACCGCAGATACAGTGTTGGCAGTTTGTGGCATTTGGGGAAGACAGTTCGCTCAAATTCAGCCATATAGATGTTTGCATAGGCGGGAGCAAACTTCTTCCCCATCGCCGTACCATGAATCTGTAAATAATATTTATCATTAAATACAAAGTCATTTTTGGTTAAACCCAACTCCAACAACCTCAAGATAGCTGCATCCGGTCTATTTGGATCTGGGTGCCTTACCAAAATATTCTGAACAGCCTGGAGTCCTAGGTGAGTATCAATATTAGTGTACAGAGCATCTACATCTATAGAAAATAACATGGCGCCGTGTGGAAATTCTACGGTCTTAAGCTTGTCAACAAAGGCATATGTATCTTTGATATAACTATCATGAATTTGAGACAAGGGATTAAGAAAAGAGTCAATATATTCAGCAATCCTATATGATTCGCTCCCACAGTCAGACACAATAGGTCTTCCTGGGGGCAATTTATTAGGGATTGTCCACGTCACTGGATCTTTATGAATTTTTGGTAATAAATAAAGTTTTCTTGGACGTGGAGGATCCTCCCCATATAGGTAAACCTTCTGTTTTTTTGTTATTTTTTCTTTCTTACACAGATCGTCCAGGATTCCCCGGATTTGGACCTGCGTTTCCATCTGAATGGACTCCTTCAAAGGTAAGTAATGTTTTTTATTTTCAAGTTGTCTGTTTGCCTCTATTAGATATGATGTTTTATCTAAGATAACAATCTTTGACCCCTTGTCTGCCGGTTTAATTATTATATCTCTATTAGTTTTTAATTTTTCTAGGGCTTTTCTCTCCTCCTTAGAAAGGTTGCTGACTGGACGCACCCGGAAAGACAGTCTCCCGAAGCCCCCCACATCCCCCCCGACTAGGTCCCTAATGGGGTCTGATGTTAAATCCTCCCCAGGTTCCCAGCCGGAGGGTAAAGTGAAGGGCTCTCGGGGGCCGCCAGACTCGAAGCCAAAGTGGTCCAGCAGCTTCAACCTCCTGTGATACTGGTGTAGGTCTCTCCTAAGACCCTGCCTATTAGTCTCCAATGGAGTAGGTATGAACAGGAGGCCTCTTTCCAAGAGGGTCTCCTCTGCCTTCGATAAATTATATAAAATTGACAAGTTTAAAATATTGGATCCCATGGGGGTGAGAATTCTCGGTACCCCCCTGGTTAGTTTAATTGCTCCATCCAACCATCTAAAATCAAAGAGGCTGTTATGTTTGTCCAGTGTACTCTGTCCCTTTGCACTTTAAAATCACTGTCCTTCACACCCTTTAACACCCTATACCTCTCCCCGATGAACAAATTGACCCCACGTGCCAACACCTGAACATCATGGTCTTGTTGCTCTGAGATCTGAATCAGTGGAATGAATATTTCTGCATAGGGAAATATTTTCTTGGCCTTTGTTACTAGAATACCAAATTGTTTGGCAATGGTATCTATACTGTTTAGCTTCAAACAGTTGTTCAGGCCCACCGAAAGGATCACCTTCTGCGTCTCTACACAGGGGGACAGCCTCCCGAGGATTCCCGTCAGGTGGAAAATGCGGGCCCCCGGGAAACTGTCAACCTGCACCAGTGGGCTGTTACACCGGGGAAGGTTGGCTAAATTGGAGTCCCCTATCACCAGCACAGGCCTCTCCACCGTCAATGACCACCCCCTCTTCCCCTCATCATTGGAGTGGTTCGGGTGTCTGGTGGGCCCCCGTGGGGAGGGCTGCATAGCGTCCTCAGATGCACCGAGCCCACCCGGTCTATCTCCTCTCTGGGTCACTCCTGTATCTACAGGACGGTGACCCATTCCTGACTCAGGTTGGGAGCTGGAACCAATGGACTCAGAGATGGCCACTGCCACATTGGATCTAAATTTGGCCCCCACCACAAGGGGCTGTCCATTTGCTCCCCGAGGGGAAGATTCCTCCTCAAGGCTCGAATCAGGCAGATCCAGATGGAAATTAGGATGAAAGTCCAGACCCTCCTCCGATGGTAAGGGGCTTTGAGCATGATGGATCTCTGCTGTGAGAGTCTGGACTCTCCCCCGGGTGTTAGGCCCCTCAAATGTTTCCACTCCCATAATGGAAACAGGGCAAGTGGCAGTGTTGGGGGTAAGGAGGGGGTGGGAGCTCGGCAGAAGGCGAAGGCCAGGGTTAGGGCGTAGGTCAGGGCTAGGTCCGGGGTTCGGTTTCGGACCAGGGTTATGGTCGGGGCCAAGGCCAGGGTAAGGGTTAGGGTTGAGGTTAGGGTTGAGGTTAGGGTTAAGGTTAAGGTTAGGGTTGGGGTCAGGGTTAGGGTCAAGGTTAGGGTCAGGATTAGGGTAAACATGGTTCCAAACATGTTGACCCTTCTTCCATGGGTTAGGGTTAAGGTTAGGGCTAGGGTTAGGATCAGGGTTAAGGCCAGGGTTAAGGTTAGGGCTGGGGTTAAGGTTAGGGTTGGGGTTAAGGTTAGGGTTAGGGTTAAGGTTAGGGTTGGGGCCAGGGTTAGGGTTAAGGTTAGGGTTAGGGTTAGGGCTGGGGTTAAGGTTAGGGTTAGGGTTAAGGTTAGGGCTGGGGTTAAGGTTAGGGTTAGGGTTAGGGTTGGGGTTAAGGTTAGGGTTGGGGCCAGGGTCAGAGTTAAGGTTAGGGTTAAGGTTAAGGTTAGGGTTGGGGTCAGGCCCAGGAGTAGGGCAGAATGGCCCGGTGAGCAATCCCGGACCCCCAGTCCAAAAGGGAGGGCCAGGGCCTGGGCCCGAAGGGGTCGGAAGTGGAGGCCACTCCCTCAAATCCATAATCGACCCCGGCTCCCGTATAGGGGGCCCAGCCCCCCCCCCCACGAGCGATGTCAAGGCGACAATGGAGGTGCCAGTCAGCCTGTTCTTGTATCTGGCTCGGCCATAGGCGATGGCCTTCTCCAATGCCACCTGCTCAAATGGGGGAAGGGACTCGAGCCCCCCAGCCAACACTGCATCGTAATGATGTTTAAGGATGGAAAGATTCTGTTCCATCCACCGATCAGTGTTGGCCTTTACCCTCCCTGCGGTATCCGCATTAGGAGATGACGGCTTGATGAACGATGTTAATTTGTTCACCTGGCGCATCATCCCCACCGGAAAGGTCCCAGATCGCTCTGATCGTTCCACCACCTCAGCATGGTGGATGGCCTGCAGGAGTGTAAAATACCTCTTCTGCAGGCTGGGCACACCATGTCGAGCGGTGTCAGGCCCACCATTATTGTTTTTCTTTACCCCAGGTGGAATATTGGGAGAAACCCTTCTCTCACTCCCTCTCCCCCCTCTTCTCACCCAATTAGACGGTCTCATTCTCTGTTCCATGAACAGAGATTGAATCAACAATAAAGTGCAAAACAGGGACAGCTGGAATTAAGTGCCAGAGTAAGGCAAATAAAGTGCTTCTGTTAACATTTAAAAACAAGGAAATAAATAGGGGGAACACACAAAAAACTGACTGGATTTTCTTATAGTTTCCCCAATTTGCACAATTAAAAAATAAGATTAAAAACAGCACTCTGTCCAAAGGAGGAGGGTAAAATAAATGTATTCCCTCCCCTCTAGGCACCAAGCCAATGGGGGGCTGGTAACCACTGCAGGGGGGCCACTCAAAATAAACAAGTGCAAAATAAATTCAAATGGTGCAAAAACACAGCAAAATAAAAACCACACTGTGTAAAACAATGTGCAAAAACACAGCAAGATAAAAACCACACTGTGTAAAACAAACCAAAAGGGGGTAATTAAAAATTTACCCCTAAAGGAGTGAGCCCTCCCAATGCCCAGACTCCCCAATGTGCAAATTATGCTTTAATAAAGTGCTGCAATTGTGCAAATAAATTCAGGAAATACGGGGGGAAACCAGTAAATTTAAAACGTAAATAGGGATCATAAAAGATCCAGGATTAAAAACAGTCAGTAGAAAGATTTAAAAGGTTAAAAGATTAAAAGGTTAGGGTTAGGGTTAGGGTTAGGGTTTAGGGTTAGGGTTAGGGTTAGGGTTAGGGTTAGGGTTAGGGTTTAGGGTTAGGGTTAGGGTTAGGGTTAGGGTTAGGGTTAGGGTTAGGGTTAGGGTTAGGGTTAGGGTTAGGGTTAGGGTTAGGGTTAGGGTTAGGGTTAGGGTTAGGGTTAGGGTTAGGGTTAGGGTTAGGGTTAGGGTTAGGGTTAGGGTTAGGGTTAGGGTTAGGGTTAGGGTTAGGGTTAGGGTTAGGGTTAGGGTTAGGGTTAGGGTTAGGGTTAGGGTTAGGGTTAGGGTTAGGGTTAGGGTTAGGGTTAGGGTTAGGGTTAGGGTTAGGGTTAGGGTTAGGGTTAGGGTTAGGGTTAGGGTTAGGGTTAGGGTTAGGGTTAGGGTTAGGGTTAGGGTTAGGGTTAGGGTTAGGGTTAGGGTTAGGGTTAGGGTTAGGGTTAGGGTTAGGGTTAGGGTTAGGGTTAGGGTTAGGGTTAGGGTTAGGGTTAGGGTTAGGGTTAGGGTTAGGGTTAGGGTTAGGGTTAGGGTTAGGGTTAGGGTTAGGGTTAGGGTTAGGGTTAGGGTTAGGGTTAGGGTTAGGGTTAGGGTTAGGGTTAGGGTTAGGGTTAGGGTTAGGGTTAGGGTTAGGGTTAGGGTTAGGGTTAGGGTTAGGGTTAGGGTTAGGGTTAGGGTTAGGGTTAGGGTTAGGGTTAGGGTTAGGGTTAGGGTTAGGGTTAGGGTTAGGGTTAGGGTTAGGGTTAGGGTTAGG